>NC_071505.1:37840645-38214027 GCF_027887155.1 Malaclemys terrapin pileata | reverse complement strand
TAATACTTTTACTTGTGTTACAGCTTTACTACTAGTCAACAGTAAACTTCAGGTGTCACACAGTGATAAAACAAAGATGAACAGACTTTGGACTACAACTTATGTATTGTAAATCTGGCTAAATTTTAGCCACAAATTAAAAAAAATAAAATAATCCTAATTATTAGATATACATTATTTTAAAAGTTTAAGTTACAGGAGTGCAAAATAGCACCTGAAAGAGATACACCTCTACCCCGATATAACGTGACCCAATATAACATGAATTCGGATATAACGCGGTAAAGCAGCGCTCCAGGGGGGCGGGGCTGCGCGCTCTGGCGGATCAAAGCAAGTTCGATGTAACGTGGTTTCACCTATAACACGGTAAGATTTTTTGGCTCCCGAGGACAGCGTTATATCAGGGTAGAGGTGTAGATTCTACATTGAATGCAATAATTATGAAATCACACAGCTGCATTCCCTCAGGAATGTTTCAGCCTGTAGCAACATTTTTTTTTTTTTGGATAAGTGTAAAACCCTGCCTGAAAATAGGGTTTTAAAGTGAAATGTGTGGGACACTCTGGACCAGAGTTAGGAGTCAACTCTTTTTATATACTAACATGTTTATTTTCAAAGACGTATTAAATTTCACTAATTTCTCTATATTTAAAATGAGAAAGGGTGGGCTATACCTACTGTGAGAAGAAATTACCTCTCACATAAAGAAAGCCTACTTTCAATTAAAGTGATTTAGAGCTCAGTTTACAACACTCACAAATATGAAAAAAAATAGCTGTCTTCATCCCAGTTATTACTTTTACTCTAATACGGATTATCTGCTATTTGAAATATAAATTCTTGTAACGTGCACTAGACACTTAACACACAAGACTTTCGAGACCATTAAAATGGCTATCAAGATTTTTTTTCCCAAGTCATACCTTCACAAACCCGGTCCATGGAGAAAGAAGTTGTCCTATTAATATAGCCACCATCTTCAGTAAGAGATGTAATATTGCCAGTTAACATTTTAGTTTTTAATTCAGAAGAGTCGTGAGTAGGACTGCTATAGTTTTCCCATTTGTCTGAGACAGCTTCTACCTAAAGTGTGCAAAAATACAATATTCCCATAGCTGATATTTCTACTTCACAAATGATTAGGTTGGCAGCAAAGTTAAAAATACACTCAAGATGCCCCATGTGATGTACCAGATTTCAAGTATTTTAAACTACATTTTATAGCCAACCAAAACCACTATTTACAGGATTATATACCTGTTTTAGTTGTCAAAAAACTCATGCCTCCCCCCACCACAAAAGATTAAAAATACTATAAAAACAAAAGGAATCACTAGCAGTAACAATGATATAAAGGTGGAAAGGAACTTCACTGTCACAAACTTTTGTTTCAACTAGTTGCACCAGTGCTGATATTTATTATTATTGTTCATTAATCTATCAACTCTTCAATCTGCTTGCCCATCTCACTTTAAAATCAAGGCAGTATCTTACAGGGTCTCCTGGCAGGTTGGGAGAGAATTTGTTTTCAAACATTTATTAATTTTGTGCAAAAAATGACTGAAGCTAGAGCGTTTCCCATTCTGCGAATTAGCAAACTCAAGAATTCTTACCATTTGTCATCACTTTATACACTATAAAAAAAATGTAAAGGACTTTCAAGTGACAATTGGTAATTTTAAATTCATGGAGTTTTTTACCCCCATTCTTTTAAAATGTACTCTTTCATTTTATTAAGCAGGGAAACAGCTCCAGGCTGGTGTTTGCAAAATGTCAGCCTGAGAAGGGTCATGTAAATACAACCAGTTCCCTGATGTGCTAGAAGAAAGGAGCAGATACCATAGGCTCCTTAGCTGCCTGACCCATGGAAGCAGTAATGATTCCTTAATTATTTGGGAAGCTTAGGGCAGAGTTAGGAATCGCTGGCCTGAGAGAAATTCTCCCTACAAGGGCTAAGCAGCAGCAGCAGCTTTAAGAACCATGCCCTTGCTTCCAAGGAGTCACTGTTGTCACTAGACCAAAGTCCCCACCACACAAGTCACTGATATATCAGGAGAGTTCCTTCATCCCACAAGAATTCCCCCCTCTCTTTCAGGAGGCCTCCAGCACTCATAAGCCCCCTTCTCACCTCAAGAGTAATAGTTACTGAGGTCACTGTCCAAAAGCCCCTTACACCTCCAAGCAGCAGTTGGTGCTAGACTCTCACAATAAACTGTGTCTGGGTATATATGAGGAAACTGCACAGTGTAGGAGAAATTGGTCAGAGCAAGCAAAAGGACTAGATGGGGGAAAATACTCAAGCAGGTATTGTGGAAGTAAAGAGATATGGGATTACTTTAAGGAAAGCAAAATTAAATATATTTTATTATTAAACAGTGATATAATAAAAACTCACATATGTAATAAATATCCCATCACACAGTTTTCTTTTAAAGTGAATAAAAGGGAATGCAGTAGACTTTGATCATGTTCAGGCACTGCTGTGTTATCACCAATTTGGGGCACAGG
This sequence comes from Malaclemys terrapin pileata, assembly GCF_027887155.1. NCBI lineage: Eukaryota > Metazoa > Chordata > Testudines > Emydidae > Malaclemys > Malaclemys terrapin. The sequence continues at coordinate 38,211,519 of NC_071505.1, read as the reverse complement.
AACTAACAGGATCTGTAAACAAACTTTATTGTTTTACTTAGAAATGAGCATGTAGAGGAGGGTTGGAACACTGGAGAAAGCATGCAGGTTTCGAGACAAAAAAATCAGTTTTCATTTTCTGAAGGGTTACAGGATCATAACCATCTAAAAAGCTATTTACATAAAAAGCTATTTACATAAAAATTATATGACTTGACAGTGTCCCTTTAAAAGGCTGATTGTGGCTTAGTGGTAGCACCAAAGAGGCCTTAAATTTTCAGCAACTGCACATCCCAGGAGGTGAAGCATGCAGAGACAACAAGCTCAAAGACCCAGCAGAAGAGTTAAGTGCACCACAGAAATTATTCAAAGGACAGGCTTTGACAGGTCATAGGAGCCTCCTGAATCCTCTCACAGAAGGGAAAAAAGAAGATAGTGCTGCAATCCAAAGTCTGTCCAAAAGGATTTAAAAAGGAGATAAAATATTGGAGGAAATCTTTAAGGCCAACCTCTTGTCAAACTACAAACAAGCAGTATAAATGAGAGGAGAATTAGACTCTTGCTACCATCGCAGTCAGTACTGTATTTGTTCAGTGGTAAGGCAGAGGATTTCATCTTTGTTAAACCAACATCTTTCAAAAGCATCGCATTCACTAGAGATCAAAAATTTAAGCTCATAAACTCACTACCACTCTTACAATCACTAATTTCTCTCTCCCAAATCAAAACCAAAACTGTGAGAAGCAGAAAAGGAATAATCTAGACTGTTGTGGAAACAAAAGCAGAAAATAAAATGTAAGACAAGAAGAAATTTGATTTTGGTAGTGTTAATTCCACATTAGGATAATAAGTGTTTTTGAAGAGAAAGGGAAAGAAAAGTGCATAACTTGAAGAAAGAAAAAAAAAAAAAAAAAAGGGTGGGTGGGTGGGGGGATACTGCCATGCACTACAATAGCAGAACTTGTACCATATAGGTATGAGTGTGTAGATATGGGTTTAAGCTATGTTTCCATACCCACATTTCTGACAAATATTACTTTTATATAGGTTAAACTCTGAGGGGGAGATTCTGTGCTGCACCTCCAAGACACAAAGAACGGAACTTGTAGTCCTGGGGAAGAAAAGGCAAAGGTGTCTTTAAGACATTTTCTTGGTTCCAAGCTGCTTCATGGCCCCAGAATAATTTAGGCAGTCCAGGGAGATACTTTAACCATCCCTGGCAGCCTATGGATGGTTCCATCTCCCCATCTCCTCTTGGAGGCAGCCTGCACTGGGGCTTGTGATGCATCCAATACAGGCCTGTTTATGGTAGCCCTATGCCATGTCTGTGCCAGGGAAATTCCTCTCTGATTGGTTGCAGGGCCTTTACAGCCCCGGTATGAATTGCAGTATCCCAGCAAACATTCAGAGTTGTCAGGCTGGTGCAAAATGGAGTTAGGAATTTATTTATTTATTTATTTAATTTTATTTATTATTATTAGGAGACTGGCAGACCTCAAATCCTTACTTATTCCACTTTTTGTAAGTACGTATGCCAATATGCATCTGAGAAGCCCTTAGTCAGCAGCATTATTTTATTGGATGAACATTTGCAGGACTTTCCTTTAGTTTTCACTTAGCGAAATCCATTTAGTCAAACTAATACAGTAACTCCTCACTTAAAGTATCAGAGGGGTAGCCGTGTTAGTCTGGATCTGTAAAAAGCAACAGAGAGTCCTGTGGCACCTTTAAGACTAACAGGTTAGTCTTAAAGGTGCCACAGGACTCTCTGTTGCTCCTCACTTAAAGTCGTCCCAGTTAACATTGTTTCGTTGCTGATCAATTAGGGAACATGCTTGTTTAAAGTTGTGCAATGTTCCCTTCTAACGTCATTTGGCAGCTGCCTGCTTTGTCCACTGCTTGAAGGAAAAGCAGTCCATTGCAGCTAGCTGATGGGGGCTTGTAACCAGGGTGGACTGGCAGCCCCCCTATCAGCTCCCCGCTCCCCTAAGTTCCCAGCAGGCTATCAATTGCTGGCAGTTCAGCTGTCCCTCCCCCCACTGCCATGTGCTGCTCCCAGAGACTCTTGCTTGCTGTGCAGGAGGGGAAGGGTGGGGCGCTAATGTCAGGGTGTCCCCTCCCCCCGCTCCTGCACCCCGCTTATCCCTTCTCCATATAGAGCAGGGAGGAGACACGGACGGAGAGAGACAGAGAGAGCTTGGGGCAGCAGCTGCTGTCTCAACTTCCTGATCCACTTAAAAGACAATGCACTTAAGAGTGGGTCACCTTACTTAAAGGGGCAGTGTGCATCTCTCTCCCACAAACAAGGTGTGCCTCTGTCTCTACCTGCTATGCTATCTCCCCTCCCTCGTGTTCGTGCTGCCTTGTGTGAGAGGCTACATTAACAACAATGTGTTAACCCTTGAGGGCTCAGCTGAGTGCTAGTTCATCATTTAGCAGCAAGGCATTCCCTGGGAAATATCCCTCCCTCTTCCATCCGCTAACTTCACCACCTCAACCAAGCTACACAATCATCATAGCTGTGAACAGTATTAAACTCTTTGTTTAAAACGTATACTGTGTGTATGTCTATATAATATATAGTTTTTTGTCTGGTGAAAAAAAATTTCCCTGGAACCTAACCCCCACCCCATTTACATTAATTCTTATGGGGAAAATTGGATTCGCTTAACATCATTTCGCTTAAAGTCGCATTTTTCAGGAACATAACTACAATGTTAAGCGAGGAGTTACTGTACTAAGACGGTAAGATAGTATTTATTGCACCGAGAGCTAAAAATACAGAATAGGAGGTATTTTCAAAAGCAATTAGTGTTAGTCAACTCTACCACTGGAATTAGTGGCCATTGACTTAAATGGGAGAAGAGTCTGGCCAACGCCATGTACTTTTCAAAATATCATCCTAAACACATACCAAATATGACATTTTCAGGCAAGCAACTGTATAGAATCCCTATAGAAACTACAGCAATCAAAGAGTATTTCTCTCATGGAACACCACCTCGTATTAAGATGGCATACCCACTATGAAAAATAATTTGGGAATTAGAAAGTGAGTCTGAACATACAATGTGGGTTAAAGAATGTTAAGTGGTATGATCTCAGAACATATGCTGCAATCAAATGGTAGTTCAGAAGGTCCATAAGAGTCACAGAAAAGGCTCGTCCCAAGCTTCAAGGGGGGATTCACTACCACAGTGCAATACACTCTCCACAAAACAACTATGACTGGAAATCCATCCTAAGTTACTGCTGGCAACTGATCAAAATTTCCTGCTAGTGTTGCAGAGTAGGGTTGGTTTACATATGAAAGAAAGGCATTTAGAGGCAGGTACCCTGTATGAATCACCTTTTCATGTTCTGTATGTATATATTAGAGTTACCATATTTCCACAATCAAAAAAAGAGAGCATGGGGGGGGGGGAAGCCCTGCCCTAGCCCCACCCCCAGCCACTCCCTCCCATTTCCCACCCCCTGACTGCCCCCCTCAGAACCCCAACCCCCCTGCTTCTTGTCCCCTGACTGCCCCCTGCTGAGAACCCCTCACCTTAACTGCCCCCCTAGGACCCTACCTGTCCCCTGACTGCCCCAACCCTTATCCACTCGCATGGGTGGCAGGGTTGTAGAAATTTTGGTGGTGCCCAGAACCCCCCCCCCCACCTAAGGCTCTGGGACGGGGGTTGGGTGGGGGGAGGAGGTCTGGGGTGCAGGTCCTGGGCTGGGGATTAGGGTGCAGGAGGGGTGCAGGGTGCAGGCTCTGGGATAGAGTTTGGGTGCTGGGTGCAGGCTCCGGGCTGGGGCAGGGGGTGGGTATGCAGGAGGGGGCGAGGGGTGCAGGCTCTGGGATGGAGTTGGGGGGGGATGCAGTGCAAAGGGAGGGGGTGCAGACTTTGGGAGGGAGTTTGAGGGCAGGAGGGGATGTGTGGGAAGGGGGGAGGGGGTTTGGGAGGGAGTTTGGGGATAGGAGGGGATGCAGGGGTGAGGGCTGTGGGTCTGAGGATGAGGGGTTCATGATGCAGGAGGAGGCTCAGGGCTGGGGCAGAGGATTAGGGTGCGGGGGGATGAGGGCTGGGGCTGAAGCGTTTGGGGCATTGGAGAGGCTCAGGGCTAGGGTGGAAGGGCAGGGTAAGGGCAGCCTGTCTTCCCATTAGTGGATGGGGATGCTAGGACCCGGGGGCAGCAGACAGCAGTTGCTGCTGGCTCTGGCAGTACAAGCAGGAAAGGGAGAGGCAGTCAGGGAGAGAGGGGCCCACGGGGGGGGGGATGCGCAGGGGGGGTGGCAGGTGGAGGCTGGGGACCCATCCAACCCTCCCCCGTTCCCTGACTGCCCCTCCCCCCCCGACTCCCCTTACCATTCTGGCTCCACATGTAGGCAAAACACGCTGCCCGGTGGGTCGGTTTGTGTGTTACACAGGGCTGCAGACAGAGGGAGGGGGGAGCAGGGGAGGGCTCTGACTGCTGGAGGCCAATGGGAGCGGCTCAATCAGCCCAGCCGCCCAATCAGCAGCCGCACTCTGTATGGAAGGGAGGGAGGGAGGCGAGGGAGAAAAAACACCTGGACATTTTAACCTTGTTACCAATTCCTCCCGGACGGCTATTTAGAGATGCAAAAGCCGGACATGTCCGGGGAAATACGGACGGATGGTAACCCTATATTTTATATATATATATATACACACACACACACACACTTACTATATGTACCATTCTATGCATCTGAAGAAGTGGGCTGTAGCCCATGAAAGCTTATGCTCAAATAAATTTGTTAGTCTCTAAGATGCCATAAGTACTTCTGTTCTTTTTGAGATACTATAGGTCAGGGGTCAGCAACCTTTCAGAAGTGGTGTGCCGAGTCTTCATTTATTCACTCTAATTTAAGGTTTCGCGTGCCAGTCATACATTTGAATGTTTTTAGAAGGTCTCTTTCCATAAGTCTATAATATATAACTAAACTATTGTTGTATGTAAAGTAAATAAGGTTTTTAAAATGTTTAAGAAGCTTCATTTAAAATTAAATTAAAATGCAGAGTCCCCCAGACCGGTGGCCAGGAACCGGCAGTGTGAGTGCCACTGAAAATCAGCTTGCGTGCCGCCTTCGGAACACGTGCCATAGGTTGCCTACTATAGGTACTCAGTAACTGGTCACTGGAATGTTTACTGTGTGTACATATGTGTTTAATTTAATAGGAAGGCTGTTAAGAAATTAGGAGGAAGGCAACACAACGGCCCTGGATAAGTAACCTGGTGAACATCTCAAGGGGGCTAAGAAACAATGTGTGAAATATTAAGTTGAGAAGGCACTACTTACAGGTGCCAGCTGAGTTACAAGATTTTTTTTTAAACCAAGCTTTGGAACAGATTAAAAGGATACTAAACAGTTAAAAAAAAAAGAAAGTACTTTTGGAGGGTGGGAGTGTTGTCAGTGAGCTGTTCACAGAAGAACAAAACAGGTTGGCACGGAAAGACCCAGGCAGGCCCAATGAAGGAGGCCTGAAGAGTCAGGCCTTACAAAGCTCTAGGGCAGGGGTTCTCAACCTTTTTCCTCTCTGAATCCCCCCTCCACATGCTATAAAAACTCCAAGGGGGGGAAGAGGGGCTCAGGCCTTTGACATAGACATAGTTTGACTTCTATTTGGGGGGTGAAGGGCGGGGGCCAGCAGGGCTCGAGCCACATCCGCATGGCGGGGGTCCAGGAGGGAGTGCCACCTCCAGCCCCTGACTCACCTCAGCAGGCCACCCACCCTGTCTGGGTTGGGATAGGGTGCAACCAAAAATTAAAAACTCAAAGGTGTGGGGGGGGTTAGCTTAAAAAGTTTGAACACAGCTTAGGGTGCACGGAGGGAGTAGCTAGGGGCTGTGTGCGGGCAGGGGGGTAGCTCAAGGTACAGGGAAGGGGTAGCTGGGGCTGTTTGCACACAGAGGGTGGCTAGGGCTGTGTGCGGGCAGGGGGGTAGCTCAAGGTACAGGGAGGGGGTAGCTGGGGCTGTTTGCACACAGAGGGTGACTAGGGCTGTGTGCGGGCAGGGGGGTAGCTCAGGCTGTTTGCACGCAGAGAGTGCCTAGGGCTGTGTGCAGGCAGGGGGGCAGCTCAGGGTGCAGGGAGGGGGTAGCTGGGGCTGTGTGTGGGCAGGGGGTAGCTCAGGGTGCAGAGAGGGTGTAACCTCAGGGTGTAGGGAGAGGGGCTGTGTGCTGGGAGGACTCCCCTGCAGTCCCTGTTCCTGGAGGGGTCTGCCAGCCATGGAGCCAGGCAGCTCTTACCAGCTATCTCTGGGGGAGCAAAGGGGGCTGGGAGCTGAAGAACAGCTTCAACCCGGGGCACCAGCAGGATACGAGGGAATGCTGCTGTTCCTTGCTCCATGGCACCAGCCAGAGCAGCAGCTGCCCTGCACTGCCTCCGACCTGGCCAGGGGGCAAGGAGAGAAAATGGGGGGGGTAAGTGAGAGAAGGGAGAGGTGTGGAGCTGCCCCCAGGACTGCCATGCTCTTGCTCTGCAGTTTGGGGAGGAGAGGAAAAACCCTCCATGTCCCCAGCTGTGCGCATGGGCTCAGAGCTTCTGCCCCACAGGGAGCACCAAGGCTTGGGGCTTCGGTCCCACGCCTCCCGGCTTCAGCCCTGCAGTGTGCACCGAAGATTGGGGCTTCAGCCCCATGGGGGGCGCTGGGGCTTGGGCTCTGGGTTTCAGCCATGGAGCGCCACAGCCCCCCTGAAAGGGCTCATGGGCCCCCTGTTGAGAACCTCTGCTTTAGGGAATAGTAAGTCTTAGGGAAGATAGATATGAGTATAGACAAGGGGTTCTTAAACTTCATTGCACCACGACCCCCTTCTGACAACAAAAATTACTATATGACCCCAAGAGGGGGGAACCGAAGCCTGTGCCCACCCAAACCCCATTGCCCTGGGCGTGGGGGGGGGGGGGGAGGGTTCCAAAGCCTGTTGGGGCCAAAACTGAAGCCCAAAGGCTACTGCCCCAGGCTTTGACCCCAGGTGGTTGGGCTTGGGCTTTGGTCTTGGACCCTGCAAATCTAATGCCAGCCCTGGCAACCCCATTAAAACAGGGTCCTGACCCACTTTGGGGTCCCGATGCACAGTTTGAGAACCACCGGTATAGACGATTTTATTGTTTTAATCCGCTCTCTTATGTCGTGCTGTGTGCCTACTGTTGAGATTAAACAGCATTTTAAGAAAGCTTTCTGGTCACTGGTCATAGCTCCAGAAGGGAAGCTATGGGTGCTAAGCCCAGTCACACATGTAGAGTAATCAGGGTTGATATACAAGGGGCTGTAGCCCAAAACTCAGTCTAAGAATGGGGAAAATCAGGGGATTCCATCCTAGGACAGGTGAATGAAAGAAGCCTAACACCTTGGGGAGAGGCACCCTCAGAGAGGAGTCAAAGGTGCAACTACATCCATAACCATTACAAGCATTCAGATGCTAAGGTATGGTAGGCCATAAAAGTACATGGATATATATCAGATACCACTGTGCAGGAGCTATTGCAAAATACACTGCTCTACAGCCAAAATGCTTCTGAAATAAATGTAGTCAAACTTTACTAATTCTGGGTCACGGAGAAAGAAAATGATGCTTAAAATTGTTGATTGGCTCTAGTTTTCAAGATATGCTATTGGGTCAGTATATATGACTTTGACTTGGGAATGGCGGAGGATAAGTGAGTTATAAAGGGAAGGGATCTCAATTTAAACCAGAAATGACTAAAATACATCTTTGACTGGATCTATGAATATATCTATGACCAGGTTTGGACAGTACTTGCTTTTTAGGCAAAACAATGAATGATGCAATCTGAAGCTGGTATTGCATCATACATGATATGAATTGGATCATGTTATTCCTAGAAGTCATGGATGATGCAATCATAACGAAGCTTACATCACTCTGCTGAACAAATTGTCCTATATCAGCTCTAGAAATCATACAGTGTCATGCTCTCTTACTTGTCAGTGTTTGATTTTGCAAAGGGACACATTTCTATTTAGCCAAAGTGAGCAGAGATGCCTCGTACTTGTGTGAACAGGGCAGATAACTTCTGCTATGTTTGTGGTGAAGTTACTTTTGCATCACAAAAGCGCAGTATAACCACTAAGGTTAAGAAAGCCTATCACCTTTATTTTGGCTGCAAAATTGGAGATCAGGACAAGAGGTGGGCACCACACATATGCTGCAACACTTGTGCAACAAATCTTCGCCAGTGGTTGAACAGGAAAAGGAAATCTATGCCTTTTGCAGTGCCAATGACTTGGAGAGAGCCAACAGATCATACCAGCAATTGTTACTTCTGCATGGTGCCTCCAGTTGGGAAAGGTGTGTCAAAGAAGAAAAAGTGGACTGCGCATTATCCAAACATTCCATCAGCTATACGCCCAGTACCCCACAGAGGACTGCCGATTCCTGATGCACCAGAATCATTCTCACTTGAGTCAGATGAGGAAGAGGCTGAAACTTCTGGTCCTGATCCATCAATGTAACAGGACCCACATTTTCTCCCATCCTCCTCCTCTGAACCACACCTCAGAACACAAGGTGAACTGAATGACCTTGTCAGGGATTTGGAACTACTCAAGAGTAAGGCAGAGCTGTTGGGCTCCAGACTACAGCAGTGGAATCTCCTGGCAGGTGATGTTAGGGTTTCCATGTTCCGTGACCGTCAAAAGGATCTTGTCCCATTCTTCTTCATGGAAGGTGATCTTGTAGCCTGCAACAACATCGATGGTGTGATGGCAGCCCTCAACCTCGTTCATGATCCAGATGAGCGGAGACTGTTCATTGATTCATCGAAGATGGGTCTTAAAGCTGTTTTACTGCATAATGGCAATGTTTTGCCATCAATTCCAGTTGGTCATGCAGTCCATATGAAGGAAACCTATGACAACATGAAACAACTTTTGAGGTGCATAAACTATGACCAACATCAGTGGCAGCTTTGTGGCGATTTGAAGGTTGTTGCTCTCTTGCTTGGTCTGCAGACTGGATACACAAAGTACTGCTGTTTTCTCTGCGAATGGGATAGTTGTGCAAGAGATTCCCACTACATCGAGAAAGATTGGCCACTCCGACAGTCATTGGAGCCTGGGAGGAAAAGTGTTCAGCATTCACCACTTGTTGAATCAAGGAAGATTTTGTTACCATCCTTACACATCGAGCTGGGTCTGATGAAGAACTTTGTCAAGGCCATTGACAAAACACAAGCAGCTTTCAAGTACCTCCGTGGAAAATTTCCAAGGTTAAGTGAAGCTAAGATAAAGGAAGGTGTCTTTGTTGGTCCTCAGATTCGTGAACTTCTTCGAGATGATGCATTTGACCATGCACTGCGTTGGCAAGGAAAAGACGGCATGGAAAGCCTTCCAGTTAGTGGCAATAAATTTTCTCGGCAACAACAAGGCAGACAACTACAGGTTGTTGGTGGAAAACCTCCTCAAGGCATACAAAAACCTTGGTTGCAACATGTCACTAAAGATGCATTTTTTGCACTCTCATCTAGATTTTTTTCCACCAAACTGAAGAGCAGTGAGCGAAGAGCACGGCGAGCGATTTCACCGGGACATTGTAACAATGGAGAAACACTATCAGGGCAAATGGAGCCCATCAATGCTTGCAGACTATTGCTGGACAGTGACAAGAGATGCTCCATTTAATGAATACAAGAGACAAGCCAAGAAGCGCGAGTAGACACTGAATAGGACTAAACTATGTACATAATAGTTTTTTGCCTTTTGTTTCATAATAAATTTTATTTATATAACCCTTTTGCTGATTTTTAAAGAGTTACATAAACAGGACAGGTGAAATATTATCATGTAAAGCAGGCCTGCACAACATGCGGCCCGCGTGGGCTCACTGTGCGGCCCGCGTGGGTTGAGTAGGTGGGCTCACTGTGCGGCCCGTGGGGGGGTGAGTAGGCAAATGGGCAGGTAGTCGCAGGGAGTGAGTCGGCGAGCCGGGGGAGGGAGGCTGAGGAGGCGAGCGGCAAATCGGTGGCTGACCTGTTCTACTGATCTGGTCTGGCTCCCATCCCCTTTCCCAGGGCCAGCTCCAGGCACCAGCAAAACAAGCAGGTGCTTGGGGCAGCACATTTCTAGGGGCGGCATTCTGGCACCGGCCATCATAGGCGCCGACTCTGGGGCATGGGGAAATAGTGCCCCCACTGCCCCAGCTTGCCTCCGCTCCACCTGCTCCGCTGAGAGCGCCACCGCCACTCCGCTTCTCCCCCCTCCCTCCCAGGCTTGCCGTGTGCGAAACAGCGGTTTCATGCATCAAGGCTGGGAGGGAGGACAAGCCGAGTGGCGGGGCACTCGGGGGAGGCGGTGGTGGTGGAGCAGAGGTGAGCTGGAGCGGGGAGTGGTTCCTCTACCCTTCCCCCCCGTTACTTCCTGCACCCTCCCACCCTAGCTCACCTCCGCTCTGCCTGCTCCCCTGAACGCACCACTGTTCCACTTCTCTGCCCTCCCTCGTCTGAAGCGGAGCAGCAGCACACCAGGGGGAGCAGGTGGAGCGTAGGTGAGCTAGGGCGGGAGGTCACGGGGGGCCCGCAGGAAGCAATGGTGGGGGGGAAATGTGGCACACTGGGGGAGGAGGCAGGGCTGGGGATTTGGGGAAGGGGTTCAGAAGGGGTGGAGTTGCGGCGGGGCCGGGGGCAGAGGGGCACGAAAAAAAAACGTGGGAGCGGCCAAAAAATTTTTTGCTTGGAGCGGCAAAAATCCTAGAGCCCTCTCCAAGTGTTGCAGCTGTCTGGAGGTGCCTGCCTTCCACACCTTCCTCATTTACACCTCATTCATTCAACAGGGCAATTGATTACAAAATGGGGGGGGGGGGGGAAGAGATCTTATTCTACTTCTAGCAAAAAGACATTTTTCTTTTACCTTAATTATACTACCTTTGGGGCCCGCTATAACAAATTACCGAGGTTCAATACTGCTGTTTTGGTGGGGTGACGTTGGGGAAGGAGGGTTTGTTTCTGCGGGGCAGGTGGTGCTGGGGGGGTTTCGGCAGCGCCGGGGGGGGGTGTTTTTGTGGGGCGGGTGGCGCGGTGTTGTGTTTTGGGTGGCGCTGGGGCAGGGTTGGCAGCTCTCGGGGGGTTTCGGCCCTCAGCTGTTTTCTTTGGAGTAATATGGCCCTCGCCACTTTATGAGTTGTGCAGGCCTGATGTAAAGCAACCATAAACACATGAAAAGACCTAAGTTTACAATTTATGATTAAAACTCTACTATCTACACAATAGACAGACATATAATGTAAAAACTTAAATAGCTTAGAAACAGTAGCCAATCAGTTGTTTTAATTGTCATATTTGAATTCAGCACATCAAAATATATAATAAATGGCACATTTTATCTCTGAAGCAGACGACTTCTCAAAAATTGTAGACCGGTGATATTTAAGTTTTCCTCTTACACATTTTCATATAGGAAGGTAAAGATATTCTTATGAATACATTTACAGTTATATGAATTGACAAGTACCAATACACTTTTCAACCTTAAAGAAACATTAGGTAATTTAAATTATTAACAATACCCAGGTCTGAATAAGGTATGAGTGCCTCAGGGTTTATTTTATATCAATTGGGATTAGTTCCTAATCCAATTTGCTTTCACCTTATTTCAGTTTGTGTCACTCATTTTTGGAGAAGGTGAGGAACAATAAAATTTGAAAAGAAATGGAATACTGATCCAACTCTCATAAGAAAAGGGAAGATACATGTTCCTATTCTGCTCCATGGGGAAACTTATACTTAAACTGTTTTGTCATCTATAATTTCTAAAATCTCAATCATCTTTAATGATCTTATTTTACTTAAATTTTAGTTACTCTGATAAACAGTGTAATGGGACAAGACAATAAGATACTTTTACTTGCTATTGGTTTTATTTTTAATGACATTTTCCTATCAGTAAGATGATTCCTATACAGTTGCTATATTTCTAAATTAGAATCCCACATCAAAATCCATAAATCCCATGCCCATTTGCAAAATCAGGGCCGTCTATATATGTATTATCCTACAGCACATGGAAATCAAGGACCCAATCCCGCAAACACAAGAACGCTTCTTAGAATTTCTCACATAAATAATGATTGCAGGATCAGATCCTAATCTTCTATATCAGTAGAGCCCTACCAAATTCACAGTCCCTTTTGGTCAATTTCATGGTCATAGAATTTAAAAAAAAATCATAAATATCATTATTTCAGCTATTTAAATCTGAAATTTTACAGTGTAATTGTAGGGGTCCTGACCCAAAAAGGAGTTGGGGGGGGTCACAAGGTTATTGTAGGGGGAGTTGTGGTACTGCTACCCTTACTTTTACGCTGCTGCTGGAGGCAACGCTGCCTTCAGAGCTGGATGCCCAGCTAACTGCCACCACTCTCTAGCTGCCCAGCTCTGAAGGCAGTGAAGAAGTAAGGGTGGCAATACTGAAACGCCCCTAAAATAAACCTGTGACCCCCAACTCCCTTTTTTTGGGTCAGGACCCCCCCCCCCAATTTGAGAAACGCTGGTCTCTGCCATGAAATCTTTTATCGTATGCTATACAGCTCACAAAAGACCATATTTCATGGGGGGAGACCATATTTCACAGGCCATGATGCGTTTTTCGTAGCTGTGAATTTGGTAAGGCCCTATCAGAAACAGGGAATTCATTTGGGGTGTCCAAGGCACTGAAATTAAAAAAAAATTATGAGGCTTAGTGTCCTACATATTGTCCAGCTATCATTTCAACGAAATGTATCCTTTTCTCTTCTCCCTGAGATTTTGGGCATTCCCTACCCCGCCCATCCCTTCAATGGGAAAAAGGGTTAAATGAGTAATTTGGATGCACGTTTGGTAGTGTGGGACCCCAATAATTAAAGGCACTGTGACAAGTAAACCTGACCATAGTAATACAAACAACTACTTCAGAAATCATCCAGACAGAAAAATCTTTAGAGAAGTTTCCTTACAAAGGCAGTTCATAATACAAAATGCTAGACCAATTGAACTACTCATTCATGTCTTACCCTGATCGCCTTCAATCCATTAGATGTTTTATCCTCTTCAACAATAGCGATGACTTTCTGGCCAATGTTCAGTGGCACACCGCTCATCACAGCATCACTTGTGAAACAAATCAAGTCATCAATCATCCCATAATCATGGCAAAATCTTGTCACTACTCCTTGTACGGTTTTTAACTCTTTATCATCTGAAAGGGGGAAAATACGTTTAGATGCTTATATAAAAACAAAACTATTTTTTCCATGAAAATGTATAACTGTGGTAGTTATCATAAATGCCATGTAATGGAAACAATTCTCAACTTGTTTGCAACCAAAATATTGCCACACTGAACCTGAGAAATTTATTTTCAAAGTCTAAGTTGTGAGGAATGTGAACAGTAAGCAATCAGCATAAATGATATATAAAACTGGATTCTGAAAAATAGTTCTAATAATTTAAGACAGTAGCTCTCAACCTTTCTAGTTTACTGTTTCCCATTCAGGAGTCTGATTTGTCTTGCATACCCCCAAGTTTCACCTGACTTAAAAATTACTTGCTTACAAAATCAGACATAAAAATATAAAAGTGCCACGGCACACTATTATTGAAAGAATTGCTTACTTTATCAATTTTACCATAAATTATAAAATAAATTAATTGAAATATAAATATTGTACTTAGATTTCAGTCTATAGTTTATACTGCTGTATATACAAATCACTGTCTGTATGAAATTTTATTTTGTAATGATTTTTCTAGCGCTTTTTATGTAGCCTATTGTAAAAGTGGCAAATATCTAGATGAGTTGATGTACCTCCTAGAATACCTCTGTGTACACACGTACCTCTGGTTGAGAGCCACTGATCTAAGGTACTGCTGTAGGTCAGCAAATTTATTTAAGATAAGGGCTGAGATTTTGTGCTACACCTCTGGAAATACAAACAGTCCTAGTGGTTTTACATTTTGAAAACAAATGGGGGAAAGGAAAAATTGTACTTTTTTGGCTGTCACCATCCTTGTGAGTTTACTCAACTGCACTGTGCTACAGTTTGAGACTTAGAAAGTGAAACTGACTAGAAACAAAAGTTAAATTGATGGTCAATTGCTCTTGGCCATTTTCACTGGCCAAGAGCAATAAATCTCAATTCATGTCTCAAACAAATTTGATAACCTGTTACTAACAACACCTTAAATTATTAAAGCTACAGTATTTTAAGAATCCCAAGTTACATATCTATGGTTTTTGCTTGCTTTTTGCATTACACTAATTTTAGACACTGAAAACAAATTTCTTAGTGCTGCACGTTTTAGTAAGCCACCTTCATGCCCACTCTATTCGGTGCTTATCTGGAGACCCATATGGCCCAATTGTTATTTAGGAAGCCTGAGGAGCAGCTCTAAGTCAATACAGGCTCCCCAGGGCTGCCTATGCTTCTGGTGCACATCAGAATTGCTATAGCCCCAAACCCTACCTATGCAGGTACATTCTAGGCCAGGGAATATGGTGTTGGGATCCAGCGAAGGGATGCCTCCAGCAGCCCCATTGAAGAAATTCTCCTCCAATACCTAGCAGGCTGTTTATAGCTCCTGTACAGGGATGGAGCAGCACAGAGGGGCTTGGAGAGATGGTTGGGAGAATGCCACCCATAATTTCTCAAACTGACTCTCTCTATAGAATCAAGTTGTCTTTTAAAATTTCTCTTTTAAAAACAAAAAAATTTAAACTATGCTGACAGTGTTCCTTTAAAAAATCATCAGTGTTGCTGTTTGGATGGGGTTTTTACAATGGTATTAAATCTAAACCCTCTCGTTTGAAGAAAGAATAGTCCCACACAAACAAATTTTCTGATGCCCCAATCTACAGAGACGATGCCTTGTAAACTAGCATTCCTGTGGTATCTTATGCAACAATAACCACAGAACACACTATTTGAAAATAGACAAGCATAAAGGTCTTCTGATAGAAGTGAATTGTACAGTTGAAATTGGAAACTTCGACACAATTATGCAACAGCCAGGAATTCTACCCAGAGTGGAGCATAAATAACCTAAACTGTGAGGAAATGTTCTCTTAGAAAGTCTCATTAGAACCCAATACAACAGGGGTGAGCAAACTATGGGCCACATTCAGCCCATGGGACCGTCCTGCCTGGCCTCTGAGCTCCTGGTCCGGGAGACTAGCCCATGGCCCCTCCCCTGCTGTCCCCCCTCCCCTGCAGCCTCAGCTCGCTCGCTCCACCGCCGACACAATGCTGTGGGCAGTGGGGCTGTGAGCTCCTGGAGCAGCGCAGCTGCAGAGCTCGGCCTGACCCGGTGCTCTGTGCTGCGTGGTGACGGCGGTGGCTGTAGCGCCGCCAGCCACCGGTGCTCCAGGCAGCACAGTAAGGGGGTAGGGGGGGTTGGTTAGAGGGCAAGGGAGTTCGGGGGGTGGGCAGGGGTCAGGGTAGTCGGGGTAGGAACAAGGGGTTGAATGGGGGCCGGGTCCCGGGGGGCAGTCAGGGAGGAGGGGGGGTTGGATGGGGCAGTAGGGGGCTGTCAGGGGCAGCGATTCCGGTGGCAGTCAGGGGACGGGGAGAAGGGGTGGTTGGATGGGGCAGGGGACCCAGGGGGGGCCGTCAGGAATAAGAGGAGGGGTTGGATGGGGCGGCGGGAGACCAGGGGCAGTCAGGGGACAGGAAGTGGGGGTGTGTGGATGAGGCCATGGTCCCAGAGGGGCCGTCAGGGAACAGGGAGAGTTGGATGGAGCCGGAGTCCCGGGGTGAGAGGGGGCTGGAGGGCAGATAGGAGGTGGGGGGCCAGGCCATGACCCCCTCTCCTAACCGGCCCTCCATACAATTTAGAAAACCCGATACGGCTCTCAGGCCAAAAAGTTTGCCCGCCCCGCTATACAAAGAACAAGACAAAACCCACATACATTATATTTCTTCACATGAACTTCTAATTGGAGAAATAAACTACTGGGTTATTCTGAACAGAGGTAAACCAACATTCCAACTCTGTACATTCCAACAATACCTTTTATCTAGTACTTTGAAAACAGAAAGGAAGCTTCAGAATACCCCTGTAACGTAGGTGCTACACATTTTTATCCCAATTTCCAGATAGGGAAGCTGAGGCACCAACGATAAAAGATGTGGGAGCCCATAATCACACAAGTCCTTGTTTCTCAACTCCCTATCCTGTGCTCAGACCATTAGGTGCTACCTCCTAACACTAGACAAGTGACACAGCAAAGAAGGCGCCTTTGTGCTGCCGCCGCCACAGGGAGCTGATTTCCGGCAGACAGGCCGGATGTTTGTTGACTGGTATTTTGAAATAAACCAGACAAGTTACTTGGTTAAGAACAGGTCCCCATCTCTCTGCCCCCCAGAGACCTCTCCAGGCTGGGGGCCTGTCCAGCTCAGAGCTAGGGACAGGATCTCCCTGCCCGCACCCGCAGCACAAAGCACAGCTGGCATCAATGGCACAGGCTAGAGCCACCCTCACCTCTGACCAGCCACAGGGACTACTGCTCCCACAGGGAGGCGCGTGACGCAGGCAGCTCAGCCTGGAGCATCGCGGGGAGAGGAGCTGGCCTCACAGGCCTGCCCTAGGGCCCGCTGGCCTACAGGGCTGCCCGCGGGGCTGCGGCGAGTCAGGGAGCGATACCTGTGGCCGCCGGCCGCTTCTCTCCGAGTCCCTCCCCGTCTGCCCGCCGCCAGAAGTAGGCCAGGGCTCTGGACAGCAGCTGGAGCATCCCCAGCCCTGAGTGGGGCGCGAGCGCTGGGGCCCGCCCGCGCCACCTGCAGCCTCCAGACGCTAGACAGGAGCCTGAGAACTTCGATGGAAGCTTCACGCCCCACACCCGCTCTACTCCCGGCTTCAGTCGCCGCTCCCCGGAGTCACGTGACGGCACGCCTCCCTCCCCCCACGTGGGCGCGGCGGCGGTTCGTCGCGGGGTGAAGGGGGCTGAGAGCCTAACCTTGCGCAGGCGCAGTAGTGGGCTCTGCGCGCGGGGATCTAACCGCTGTTCTCTGTCGCAGCCCGAGGCCCTGGTAGAAGCGGCAGCGGTGCAGGTCCCGAGGTCACATGCAGGGCAGCGCCCCTCGCACACAGAGCGCTGGGCAGGAGGGTTGTTCCCTGCTGTGTTGGGCATCCAAGCTCCGTCCCCCTGCTCTGAAGGTCGGGGATGGATCCTTCCCCCTCGGGGCCAGACTCCTTCACATGCCCTAGGGAGCCCACCACCTCTGAACAAGCCATTGTGGCCTCTTCCCCGGGGTGCCCCACTTCCACATGCCACGGGGGCCTGACCTGCCTGGGGGGGGGGTACCCACAGCAGGAGGCCAAGCCATGGGGTGATGCACAGCAGGGGCAGGAAACCTGTGGGTGTTACCAGGCAGCATCTCTATGCTCTTGACCCATAAGGACTGTTGCTATTCGCAGGCATGAGCCAGGAACTCGAGTTTCTAATGCTAACAAGCCCTAGTCGCAGGAACCTTGGCTGGTGCAGGGCCCATGATGCACCTGGAAGGGGAGGCCACAATTTACAAGGTGCTGGTCTGGCTAGCTGTCAGGGGAATGCTGTGGAGGGATGCAGAGTAGCACTAAATCCAGTGCTTTGGTCATTGGAGATGGACCCAAACCCTGTTTCCTGACATCAGACGTGGATTTATTTTGGAGATACCACAGAGCCAAAGATACCCTTGTACCCTCCTATTGGTGTGCTCCTATAACTGTCTTTCCATAATTCTGTACTGTGCTAGGGTTGCCAACTTTCTAATCGCACAAAACCAAACACCCTTGCCCAGTCCCCTGTCCCGCCCATTCCCTGAAGTTCTGCCCCTTCTCCGAGGCCCCCCTCACTCCATTCACCCTCCCTCTGTCGTTCGCTGTCCCCCACTGTCACTCACTTTCACCTTCACCGGGCTGGGGTATGGAGTTGGGGTTGGCGTGTGGGAGGGTCTCCAGCTGAGGGTGTGGGCTCTGGGGTGGGGCCAGAAATGAGGGGTTCAGGGTGCAGAAGGGGGCTCTGGGCTGGGGTTGGGGTGCGGGAGGGCATGCAGGATGTGGGTTCTGGGAGGGAGTTTGGGTGCAGAAGGAGGCTCAGGTTGGGGGCAAGGGGTTTGGGTGTAAGAGGGGGTGAGGGCTCCGACTGGGATTGTGGGCTTTGGGATGGGGACGAGGGGTTTGGGGTGCTACATAGCTGGTGCTTGGGGCAGGGGCAGCGTGCGGAGCTCCCCTGGCCGCCCCTGCGCCTAGGAGCCAGATGAGCTGGACATGCCAGCCACTTCCAGGAGCCATGCAAAACCAGTGCAGGCAGGGAGCCTGCCTTAGCCCCACTGCGCCAACGACTGGACTTTCAGCGGCCAGGTCAGTGGTGCTGACTGGAGCCAACAGGGTCCCTTTTCGACGGGGTGTTCCAGTCGAAAACCGGATGCCTGGCAACTCTATATTGTGCCTAGGATGTTTGCACCCTTATCTGCCAGTTCATGCTTTCAAGGGTGATGTACGTACCTGCTCATTTGAGCATGTCTGTCATTACAGCCACTAGAAGTGGTACATAAATACCTTGAGGGAAGATAGTCAGACATACAAATGTAGCATGTTATTATATAGATTCTTATATAGATTATTTATTCTCATGTCATCTAAATTTTACAGGATTTTATCAGAATTACTACTTTTGCTTGTTTTGAAACTTGGCATAATTAAATTTTACACCAAATATTCTTAATCTGATTTGGGAGGAAAAAATATGTATTTTTCCTTCATTATTTTTCTTTCAATCAATGACTCCAGGGGAAATGTAATTTTAGTGAATCTGCTAGTTCAGTATCTTGAGTTTCGATTATGCATTTTCCCCAGTCTTCCTTTTTTAACTGAGATTGAGTAGCGTTCTTCAAATATTTCTTACGCTGGGGCATTGGTTTGGAAGAGTAGCGCGTGTCCGTGTCTGAGAGAGATGAGGTAAAAACACTCAGAAGGACATAGAGATGGAGAAAAGCAGCCTCATGGAGAGCCAGAGAAGCCCTGGTAACATAACCCTTTGATAAAAGCTAAGAGAGAGAACTTTTGGGTAAAGTGCTGACTGAAAGAAACTTGGAACTGTGAGGAATGAAACCAGTCTCCTGTTGTTTGATTTCTAATTTGTTCAGGGAAAGAGGACTTTGTACAGTCTTTATAAATAAGCAGGATTACATCAAAGAAATACCCAATGTCATTATCAAAAAGAACAGGAGTACTTGTGGTACCTTAGAGACTAACACATTTATTTGAGCATAAGCTTTTGTGGGCTACAGCCCACTTCATCAAATGCATTTAGTGGAAAATACAGTAGGAAGATATATATATACACAGAGAACATGAAACAATGGGTGTGACCATACACAATTGACAAGGAGATGTGAGGAACTGGGGGGGGGGGAGGGAGAATAAGCATGGGGAAATAGTTTTCTTAAAAAAGTTTATGCACTTCAGGGTGTTTAACAAATATATATTATTTCAGAAACTCTGTGTCTTTCCCCTCCCCCCCTACAGTTCCTCACATCTCCTTGTCAGTTGCTGGAAATGGGCCATTTTCATTACCACTACAAACAGTCCTTTTTCTCTCCCACTGATAATAGCTCACCTTAACTGATCACTCTCCTTATAGTGTGTATGGTAACACCCATTGTTTCATGTTCTCTGTGTATATATATATCTTCCTACTGTATTTTCCACTCTATGCATCCGATGAAGTGGGCTATAGCCCACGAAAGCTTATGCTCAAATAAATTTGTTAGTCTCTAAGGTGCCACAAGTACTCCTGTTCTTTTTGCGGATACAGACTAACATGCTGCTACTCTGAAAAATGTCATTATGAGTTTCTCTTACTAACGGAAGCAACCTGCCAGTCCCATAATATTTTATTGAGGATCACACTATGCAATTATTATCTATTTTATCATTGGAGAAAGACACAGATGGTAGAAATATTTGCATAGCGTTCTTCCATGAACAAAAAGGAACATAGGATTAATTATTTAGGGCCAATCTGTGCTAAGCTACATAGTGTATCTTCAACATAAACTACAGTCATCTATGATACACGATGAATTGCTAAGTCTTTAGTCTGTTCAAAACAATTGTCAAATTTTAATTATTTGATTTTTTTGTAATAGTGGCTGATATTCACCTTTTTTGTTGAAGAATTTAATGTTTAATATTAGTACATATTGAAAAATGATGGCTTTTCTGAAGTTTTTGAAGCATACTCTGAAAGGTGCTGTTTTTTCAATGTACTGCAGTTTGAACTGTTTATTGGTTACAGTGCAGTTTTAAGTGTGTACAAAAGACCCTCTAATTGCTGTAGCTGTCATGATGCCAATATCTTGAGGGTAGATGCATTCCTGTATTTTTTCATTTCCTACTAAGCAGAAAGAAGAGATTCAGTTGGACCATGACTATTGCATGTTACTGTTGCCTACTAGAATGTTAATTGTATTGTTTGACTAAAACTATGTTCTGTAAGGCTCAGTGCCAATATGAGTCAAATGTGCAAAGTTTATCTGAACATTCTGAGAAAACCAAGATTTAGTCATCAAAATATATTCACAAAAAATTCATTGGAAAGAGGCAAAGCATTCTTCTTGGTAGACACAGAGTTTCTGAAATAATATATATTTGTTAAACACCCTGAAGTGCATAAACTTTTTCTCTTATAAACTTTATTTAAGAAAACACTATACTTTCAAGTGTTCTCTCTCCTGTGAAATAAGAACTAAATTATTTGGAAATAATTCTATGTAAAACATTATTATTGGATATGGTAACATATATAACTTTGTTAAATTTATTATATATATTTTATTTAAATGTCTGTTATAATGTAGCACACTCATTTGGAAAAACATAAAGTTTAAATGTTTGCGTACCTATGGGTTTGATTTGGAATCAGGCTTATGAGAATATAGTACAGTCATCTTCCAGTGTATTCTCTTCATTAAAATTCAGGAGGCATTACTCTGTTCCCTGGCTTAACTGCAGTTTTTGCTGTGCTTTTGTTCCGTATGAATAGATGTTGTTGAAAGCCAAAGTGGAAGAGCAAACTTTTCAACGGCAGAATGAATCACTGAGCAGTGAGAATATCACAAAGTGTACAGACAATTCTACTCACAAAACTATTTTAAACTGACAACTAACTTTTCAATTTAAGGTAAGCATGCAGGTTTTTAACTGTTGAAAACTGTACAATAAATTATAATAATCTACCTATTATTGAAGGCATCAGAATGGGTTGGAAAAGAGAGAAGTGAACAAAAAAATTAGCTAAATTTACAAACCTAATGATTGTTACTAGATACCATTTTAAAAAAGCAATAAAATATGTTATAACTGAAGTATTCTGAATAAATGAATCCATCTGAATCATTTTAAAGTCTAAATATAATTTTTAGATCTTTGAGGATGATGCTTAAAGCCAAATGAAAATTAGGATATAAACATGTTTAGAAAAACTTCACAGTCTCTTAATAATGTTTAAAAGAAAAAAAAAACTTTAGTTTTAGATATATCTACAAAGTTTACACTTAAATCACTAAATGCTAATTTTCTTTTGCTCTAGATCTTCTTCTAAAGATCTTTCTTAAATCCAATTTTATGAAATTAACTACGGTGTAAACAAAAAAGTGTTTTAGACATAAACACTTTTATTTACACTACAGTATAGTATTGTTGACTATGGATATAGGAAATTCTCTTCTTGTATAGAGCTTAATTAGTTAATGTTTGTACAGTACTTTGAAGATGTAAACTGCTAAGCACTAATTATTATTATTATTATTAGTTTATTATTTAATTTATTAAATTCTAACTGGATGAAGAGCAGTTTTAGTGCTCATGTGTCTAAAGATGTACAAAAACAAAACCACACTTTTTGGTATCTGCTTTTAGTTTGCATTTTCATGGTTTTTTAAAAATTTACCTCTATAAAGTGTTATGACCAGGGAAGAAGGTTACAGAGAAGAATTTAATTATGACAGGATGCCAACTTTGGAGCGTGGAAAGCAAGAGAATGGAAATTATGTACCAGATATCAAATCTAGTGACCTTCAGATATCAACGAGGTTTCATCCTTGTTTTAGTTATAGAACATGGATCTTTTCTTTGTTGATGGGGGTAAGTATTTTAAACATACTATTGCATTTCATACTGCAAGGAAAGTCTTGATAACTGTGAAGTTGTTCCTTTTGGGAAAGTTAATGAAATTAATCTCTTTACTGATGATGTTCAGGAGATGAAAATGTATAAATATTAAAATTCTATGTTCAAACAGAAACATATTTAGCAACTGTAAATACATTTTCTAGCTAAATACATCACTTTTGTAAATCTGTTCAAGGCAGTGGTTTTATACCAAGGCTGAATTTGACCTGTAGTGTCCAAACATCACAATCTGAGAACATAAATCTGTTAGTGGCAAATATCAGGACACAGTCTCCCAGCAAGATGGTGACTGATCCTTTTCTTGGTCAGGATCTCTCCCAGGGGTCCAAAGATGCTGGTGCCTTTGTCTTCTTAAGTGAAAGGGACAACTTGGAAAGGTTTTCTGCCCCTTTCTTTCATAGTCTAGTGAACCTTTGAAGAGGATTCTTC
Organism: Malaclemys terrapin pileata; assembly: GCF_027887155.1. Classification (NCBI taxonomy): domain Eukaryota; kingdom Metazoa; phylum Chordata; order Testudines; family Emydidae; genus Malaclemys; species Malaclemys terrapin. The sequence goes on along the minus strand of NC_071505.1, from coordinate 38,188,934 downwards.
TGAAGGTTACCCCTCAAACCAAAGTTTATCCAGACAGTGAGGAGGGTGACATGGAGTCTGGTGGTGAAAGAGGCTCCATTCTCTTTCTTCCTTCACTTGTGTTTGCTAAAATGGAAATTGTTCTGTTTCCTGGCATTACTTTGACTTACAGTAATTCCAAGCCTCGTTCACCTTCAGATCCTTGAGTTCTTCAGTTCAGTCCACTTCCCTAACTAATTCCCTTGTTTTTTTTACAGTTTGCCCTTTTGAAATTGAGGACCAAGTTACAGATTTAGTTTTGTTTATCCTTCCATTTAGTTTAAACTGAATTAGCTCATGATCACTCAAACCAAGGCTGTCCCCTACCCATTCTTCTATGTGGTCCTCACTATTCATCAATACTAGATCTAAAATGGCATCACCTCTTATTGGTTTGGTGACTATTTGGTGAAGAAATCTGTCAGCTATCACATCCAGGAAAATCTGGACCTTACTATTATTAGTAGCACCTGTCCTCCAAACTATAGCTGAGAAGTTAAAGTCTCCCATAATCACACAATTCCCAGTAGTATTTATTTCATTAAAACATTAAAAAGGTCTCTATCCACATTGGATCCTGGGAGTCTATAGCACACCCCAAGCACTATCCCAGGGGACCCTCTGGCAGCTTTCTTTCTGAAAGTGATTTTGACTCAAACAGACTCTCTTTTATCCATTCCATCACTTCTAATTGCTTTAGAGCAGGGGTCGGCAACGTTCGGCACGCGGCTCGCCAGGCTAAGCACTCTGGTGGGCCGGGCCAGTTTTATTTACCTGCTGACGCGGCAGGTTCGGCCGATCGCGGCCCCCACTGGCCACGGTTCGCTGTCCCGGGCCAATGGGGGTGGCGAGAAGCCGCGGCCAGCACATCGCTCGCCCACTCCACTTCCTGCCGCCCCCATTGGCCCGGGACAGCGAACCGCAGCCAGTGGGGGCCGTGATCGGCCGAACCTGCTGCGTCAGCAGGTAAACAAACTGGCCCGGCCCACCAGAGTGCTTACCCTGGCGAGCTGTGTGCTGAACGTTGCCGACCCCTGCTTTAGAGTCTACCTCAAAATTAATATACAATGCTACTCCACCACCTTTCCTTTATTTCTGTCTTTCCCGAACAGCACATACTCTTCAATATCTGTACTCCAGTCATGACTACAATTCCACCAGATTCCAGTGAGAATCTAGCAGCATCATTTGTTCCCACATGAAGGACAATCATGGATTCTTTCCTGCTCCAACTAGGATACTCTTCACCCTCAAGTTCACATCCTGTATCTTAGCTTCCCGCAGAGAGCACACCCTTCTGTTCTCTAGATCAGCTGTGGTGACAGGCCTGTTAGTTCTTCTTAGTAGAGAGTCACCAGTCACATAGACCTGCCTCTTCCTGGTGTTAGTGTGATTGTCTGGTCTGACTTCTGTTCTTTCTTGCTGCAAGTCCCCTTGTCTTTTGTTCTCCCTTGCAATCTTCTGCAAGTCATCCTCTGTCCTCCGTGGCTCTAAACTCTTCCCCTCTTCTTGTAGGAGTAGCCACTCTTCTCTTCTTCTTTGCCCTCCCACCTAGTTAGTTACTGCCTTCTGTGCCCCTCCTTCATTTTACAACTCAGCATATTTGTTCTTGAGCTCTATTTCTCCTTCACTCGCCGGTCTTTTCCTCTGCTTGGTTCTCACAGTCACATGTTTCCACTGGCCACTTTCCTCACCCACAGTTCTCCAGTCCAGCTTACATTGGCAAGTCTTGACTTTTCCCTTCAGCCTCCTCTTGCCTTCCCTCCATCATCATCTTCAATCAACCATCATTTCTACCTGCATCCATTATGCCATTTCTTTCAAGGGTGTACTTCAGCAGATAATGGCTCAGACTACCATACTCATGATGAAACCCAAAGTGGGCCAACAAGGGAATGAGATGCGGATGCTTGTCTCTCAATGTGGGCTCAGTCTGATGCTCTGCTTAGGCCAGTTAGGCCTGGTCTACACTAGCAGGAAGGATCGATCTAAGTTACGCAACTTCAGTTACGTGAATAACGTAGCTGAAGTCAACATACTTAGACCTACTCACCGCAGTGTCTTCACTGCGGTGAGTCAACTGCTGCCGCTCTCCCGTTGACTCTGCCTGCGCCTCTTGCAGCGGTGGAGTACAGGAGTCGACGGGAGAGCGCTAAGGGGTCGATTTATTGCGTCTAGACAAGACATGATAAATCGACCCCTGCTGGATCGATCGCTGCCCGCCGATTTGGCAGGTAGTGTAGACATACCCTCAGTCTCACCTGTTCTTCATGGAATGGGCCAATTCACTTCCCAGGGCACACTGCTATCTCCCTTTCATTAGCCATCTGACAAACTGGCTCTCTGCTCAGAGTGGGAAGATATAAAATGCAGCACTGAAAGCACCTCCAAGATATAGTATACATAAAATATAAGAATAATTGGGTGGTATAGTGGTTTAAAACAGTAGAAGCATGATAATATCTGCATTATTTGCTTGGATCTTGGTGTATCTGCAGTTTTAGGAAGTGGAAGCCATAGAATTTGCACTCTCCTACATGGAAATAACTCAAGAAGGCAATAATGGGACATGAATGTATTGTTTTTCCTATGTTCTGAACCAATTAGGCCCATTAATCTTCTAAGGTCTGAGTTCATTCCCACCTAAATAAAAATGATTATTTTACTGTTGACTTCAAGTGGACCTGGATTAGATCCACAATCTGTGAATTCAGTAAAACAAACAAGGGTAATACTCAAAATAAATATCTATTTCTTAAAAACAAAACAAAAAACCCCCAGATGATTTAAAAGGGTATTTAGGTGAGGGTCACTGAGATTCACAGGGCAAACTGCAAACAAGAAAAACACAGCAGCAGGGGTGGCTCTATGTATTTTGCTGCCCCAAGCATGGCAGTCAGGCAGCTTTCGGCGGCGTGCCTGCAGGAGGTCCGCCGGTCCCGCGGCTTCAGCGGCAATTCGGCGGCGGGTACGCCAAAGCCGAGGGACCGGCGGACCTCCTGCAGGCATGCCGCTGAAGGCTCCCTGACTTCTGCCCCCACAGGACCGGCAGGCCGTCCCCAGCACGCGCTTGGTGCGCTGGTGCCTGGAGCCGCCCCTGCACAGCAGTATGGTGGAGAAAGGTAAGAAACCAGTCCTTTCATCAGTGTATTCAAAAACTCATACTGATTTTAATTCTGCATGTAGCATGGGCCAGATTGGGTATAACAATTAATACTTGCATGTGTGCATATAAATAGTATTCTGTATTCTGCCCTGTAAAATTGAATAAATGGTGAGACTGTAATTCTCCAAAAGGGGTTATAATAATTCATACATTTCTAAATCAATTATGTATTTGTGAGGGCCTTAGTATAAATATAACAGGAAAAGCCAAAATTGAAAACCAGACTACATTTATGATTGGTCAGCTTTGTACAGGTAAGGTTTTTTCATAATCCAAAGCTCAGCACACGGAATTCTTGAATTGCATATACAAGGTTTGGAACAATGTAAAAACCTGATTGTTCAAAACTATATGCCAAAAAGCATTCATGTACAATTTTGTGAGCATAAATTTAGAGGTTCAGTTGAGAGCCCTTTGATATTTTGGTCCTAAAAGGTTCATTTTTATAATCAAGCTATTTCAAAATTCAATTATGATATGACTACCTTCTAAGTATTTCTTTATATATTTGCCAAGTCATTAGACAATACTTAGCTCAGATGTGCTTGTACAATCCAATATTGTTTTAAGAGCCAGCAAAGCATGTTCTTTTGACCTGTACAGCTTTTGATGTTTTGCTTCATTATCAATTGTACAAAGACTGTGTTATTAAAAGTTCAAAAGTACTTTATTTTGAAAGGATTACTGGTTTTCATCTGTCCATTTGCTCTTTTTATACATTTTGACATTAATTTATACCATATTGTTGCTTTGCAGACTTGCCTTCTTGTTACTTCTGGATTTTCACTTTATCTGGGAAATATTTTTCCATCTGAAATGGATTATTTACGTTGTGCAGCAGGTTCAGTAAGCATTCTTAATTAATTGCTGTGGCTGTCTGAGAATGCACACCATAATAAATAATTTTATGAACTTAATTTCCTTTTAATCTGTCTCTCTTCTTCATGCTCAAACTTTCTCCACCCACGTCATCATTTTATCCAACATTATACCTCCTCTCCCACCCACACAATAAATGTTCCATATGTAGGTTTTCGCTGTACATTAAAGCTAAAGGGTTTTCACAAAGAATTGTTAGTAATATTGTGCTTGTTAAACAGCTGCCTGGTTTCTCACCAAAAGTGAGATGTGGGATGGGATGCAGTGATGCCCATGTATATTTTTTATATTATAAATTGTCTCCTGCTGCAGAGAAACCTCTAGGGAGGAAATTGCGGTTAAGATTCCCTTGTGGTCCCTCACCGTATATTGTATCTGGTGGGTAGATGCTATTATGATAGATGGGTTTCATTCTCTCTCTCTCTCTCTCTCGGGTTTTATAAGGTGTACGTTACCAAGGTATCTAAATGTTAACAGAATGAAAGGTGTTCTATAAATATTATTACTTTATTAGTAAAATCTGTAATAATTTGACACTCTAACCATTGAACAACAAAGATAGGATTTTATGATATTGTTCCACTGCTGTGGTAATTTTTTTCATCTATCAAAATTTTGCAACAGACACCAGTTTGAGAGTTAAAGAATAAGGTTGGTAGAACAGATCACGTTAAGCTATACACAACCATGGTCAATTTTTCCTATGGCATTTATCATCTCCATTTTAGATCTCGGTGGGTATGATGAAGTTAGCTCAGATTCCTTTGTATACTGAAATACTCTACTGTGTCATTGTTATTTTGGTGATATATATATATATATATATGTAGCAATCTTGTTTCTAATTTAGGGCAAGACTGATACTTTATTCTGAGTAAAGGACAGTGTAGCTGTATGACCACAGAAGCAGCTCAGGGAAGAGATTGTGATTCAGAGAGTGCAACAGGAGAAAAACAAAAGTATTCTAAGGTTCACTTTGCCTCTTCTCTTTGTGTCTTGCATCAAGTGCAACTTGGTCAGACTCATGGGTCAAAAAGAGAGTATAAAGTCTTTACCAACATATTACAAATTGGGAAATCAATGGCAAAACTCCCATTAACTTCAGTGGGAGCAGGATTAGGCCCTGTGTTAATGTTAACATGGGGGAGGGGAAGGGATTGTTGCTTTCACTCATTTAATCATTTTTCTTCCTTTAAAAATGTTCCCTCCTTTTTTGCTAACGTTAAAAATTGTAAATTAAGTGCTGGAGAGACACTATCGAGCATGTTAGCTAAATGCTAATCTGCTGTTATACTGGTTCTCACTGGCAAATTGACACTGTACAAATGTGGGACTCAAAGGGTGAACCCTGGCCTCAGTGAAGTCAATGGTAAAACTCCCATTGACTTCAGTGGGGCTGGGATTTGACCCAAAATATCCCTTGGACACAGAAGATGATTAATAGAGCTGAAAAAAATAATTGTTTTTTTGGTTCAGTGGCTGAGCTAAAAAATCTGGAAAAAAACATTTGTTTAGTTTCGACCCAAATTGAATTTTTTTTTCTCACTGAAACAATAAAAACAAAAAAATATTATTCACATTGACCACCGTGTTTCAAATGGTGATTCAAAAGGACATTATGAAATGAAATGTTAATTTGAAATGATGTTTTCTAAATGAAATGTTGATTAAAATGGATGTTTTCCAAACAGGGTAGAAATGGGTTGTTTTGCAAATGTTGAAATGAAACATTTTGACATGTCCAAGATATTTTTTTCCCAGGGTTATTTTTGACCTGAATTCACAAATATGTCTGTGCCCTCCACAATGCATTTTTCAGCAAATTTGCTATTTACTGAAAAAAATTGCCTAGCTCTAATGATTAGTGAAGGAAGCACAGATGATGTGGAATTAATTTTTTTGGCTAAAAACCATTTTCTATAACTTTATTTTCATAGTTTTCTGTTTCACTTATAAATATCTTCTAACACTGCAGTAACATCCTAAATGTGTGGAATGGAATGGAGCCTGCAATGAGATACAAACCTCATAAGGATGAACACTTGTGAGATAATAAGGTCTCTTCAGGAAAGTTTTCCTTTATGGAATGTAGACTATTTTTTCCCAGTACAACTCGCTATAGGCCACATTCTGCCCTCACATATAAACAGCTTCCAGTGAAGTCACAGGGGTCACAAGTACAGTTCTGAAGACATAATATAACCCCACAAATTAGTTTTACAAGGATCTTCAAAATTGAACTATCGTGAAAGCTGGTCAATTTTTAGGTCTAACAACTTTGGCTTTGTCTCTTTAAAATAACACGAAGGGTCCAGGGTTTCTTTTGTCTGCTTTAGAACTTTAGGCTTGCTGGAATTAATTTAAACTAACAAAGGCATGACATTTCTCCAGAAAGACCGCTGTTCTTTCATTGAAAGCCTAGCTATTGCAGCATACACTTAACAGTGAGAGACACTGTAGTTCATTACTGCTCTGAATCCCCTGGAATATTAAAATACAACCCATACTTGTTGCGTTTGAGACAAGTGTGGCAGCCTTTGCTCTGAATCTCCAAGCTTTTGTTTGCTTGTTTGACCCTTCATATTATTTGAATATATGTTTATGATTTATTTATTTCTCCTTTTTCCCTCATATTATTCATTCGTTTTCTAATGCAAAATGGATAAAGGAAAATTATTACAATATGTACCAGATCCTCTAAGAAACATGTATACTATTCTTATTAACATACATTTATGGGTTTTTTTGTAAGCAATTCTATTAATCTTTTGCTTCATTTATTTTTTCTAGTGTATCCCTTCAGCAGTTGTGAGTTTTGCTATAGCAAGAAACAAAGTTAATGTGGTAAGTGCTTGGAGGTTATATGATTATTAATCTTTTATTCTTTGGTTAGCTGAAAAAAATTCTTTTTGCAATTGTTTTACAGATACCCAATTTCCAGATTCTATTTGTTTCTACATTTGCTGTAACAACAACGTGTTTAATTTGGTTTGGATGCAAACTTGTTCTTAATCCATCGGCAATAAATGTGAGTTATGAAAAAATTATCAGCCATCTATGTATTTGTCTTTCTCATAGACTTAGAGACTTTAAAGCCAGAAGGGACCATTAAGATCATCTATTCCAGGGGTTCCCAAACTTTGGTTAGCGGCTTGGTCAGGGTAAGCCCCTGGCAGGCCACGAGACGCTTTGTTTACCTGAGCGTCTGCAGGTATGCCTGCTCTCAGCTCTCAGTGGCCGCGGTTCACCGTTCCCGGCCAATGGGAGCTGCGGGAAGTGACGCGGGCCGGGCCACCGCTTCCCGCAGCTCCCATTGGCTGGGAACGGTGAACCATGGCCACTGGGAGCTGCGAGGGGCCATACCTGCGGATGCTCAGGTAAACAAAGCATCTTGCAGCCCACCAGGGGCTTACTCCGAACAAGCTGTGAACCAAGTTTGGGAACCCCTGATCTAATCTGACCTCCTGCACATTGCAGGTCACAGAACCTTGCCTACCTACTCCTATAATAGATTCATAACTTCTGGCTGAGTAACTGAAGTCCTTAAATCATGATTTAAAGACTTCAAGTTACAAGTTACAAAGTCACCATTTACTCTACTTTAAACCTGCAAATGACTCATGTCCCATGCTGCAGGTGAAAAACCCCAGGGTCTCTGCCAATCTAACCTGTGGGAAAATTCATTCCTGACCTCTCCTCTGTCTTTACATAACACATTGCTGACTAAGTTCATCAATAGTGTAATTTTATTTCAGTCAATGCAGTTATAACAGGGATTAATTTGGCCCCATAAACCTACATATTATGGAATGTATCAGAAGGAATTATTCAGCAGAAATTTTCTGTAGTATTCTGAGTCACAAAAGGCAGAAAGAGTATATAACTTGGGCCAGATCCTCAGCTGAGGTCAATGAGCATTTGCTAGCCAGGAATGGTAGGAGAACCTACCCACACTCCCTATTCTGACAGCTGAGATAAATGGAAGGTACAAGAGTCTGTTTTGACTTGGCACCACCCAATGATCTTTCTACATGGGAGGAGGGGAGTGTCTGCCAGATGTAGGATCATGGGCAGTGGGTGAAGCCCAAGGCCCCACCCCCTCTTGTTGCTCTCAGCCCTCCCATGGCCCGGGGCAGGGCTGAGAGCTCTGCTCCTCCCTCCCCATGGCCCCAGGTGGGGGGTGGTGCTGAGAGCTCAGTCTGGCCACGGGTGGGGGGTGAGAGCTTGGCCCTGGCCAGGCCTGTGGCGGAGCTCTTGGCCTTGGCCGGAGCTCTGAGCCCAGAGCCCTACCCCTGTTCTGCCCCCACTCTGTCTCTTTCCCCTGAAGCCCCACCCCCTGCTCACTTTTTTCCTCCCCTTCCATTGAGGCCTCAAGACCAGAAAAGCTTCTCTAGCCCCGGGGCGTAGTGGGGGGAGATTTTTCTGGGGACTCAAATTGGCCAGGGCTCCGTGGGCCATGTGGTAATCTGCCACTTCCCCCCCAGAGGTGTGAGGTTTGAGGAGGCTTAGCTTTCCCCAGGCTCCATTACATGCTGCCCATGTGTAGGATCTCTTTGGATCATGGCTTTTGTCTCTGTAGAAGGCTTCCTATTCAGAGGAAAGGCTGGCTTATTATGGAAGGTTATAAAAATTATATGGGTGAAAGCTGTACAACTAACTTGGAAGAAAAAAACATATGCAAATCATTTCCCCAGTTGTCTTCCTATAGTGGTCCATGTACCCAGATTCTTGAATTAGACCCTCACATGTGCCTTCAAATTGATTAAATGGAAGTTTCTCTAGATCTTGCCTGGAATAATGCTCAGAAAGAGCCATTGGAGAGAGTAAGATCAGAAGAGAAAGGAAAAGCTGACTTGGTGGACATCTTTAGATTAGCCAAGCTTTAATTTTTTTTTAATGATGCTGGAATATAAGAAGTGAGGAGAGGTCCCAAACCTTGGTATTTTAGTGGATTGCATCTTCAGGCTAAGTCTGATCTTTTCCTTTTTCTTCTTTGACTGATAGGTGACCTCAGGAACAAACCTACAAAAAGCCTTTTATGACTAACATTTCTTTTGGAGTTCTTCACTGGTTAACTGGCATCCAGTCAATGAAGTTGACAACAGTCAACCAAAGAAGAATTCATCCACATTAGAATTGTTCTTACATTCAGCAATCACCATTAAAAAGTCAACATACAAAACAGCTAACATATAGTGGTATCGAATTCACACAATATTCCCTATACCTAGAAAAGAAAATACATATGGTATCTCAGATATCAATATGAGGTAATGTTGCTAAATTTTATTTCTTTATTTTTAATGGTGACCATTATATCTTACCTCTTTGGCCATCTACTAGACATTTAAAAAGTATAACAGAAAGCCACCAATATATAAATAAATAAATTGGAAATGAATGTTCTGTCCTTGCCTGTTAGCACCCAGAGAGTGTATCTCTGAATGTGTTTAACATAGTATTGTAAGTTGCTTTGAGATCTGTACACAAAGAACACTTTATAAAAGTTAGTTGTTGTTAGTATTATATAAGGCTTTTTCCAAAAACATTCTGACTGTTGCTAGCCCCAGTACAGTTACATCAGATTAGGAAGAGCAGAAACACTAGTGTAGAAAAAATATTGGCAGACCTTTAACTATTCTGTCATCTGCACCATTAGATGGTGGCTAAAATCCATACTGAGGCACCTAAATAACTGGTCTGATTTTCAGAGGTACAGAGCTTTCAAGTTAATAGTACAGTAGCTCTGAATATTTACTTTAGAACTTTTGAAAATCAGATCACTTTTATATATGTGCCTAAATTTAGACACCTACATTTGAAAATTTTGACCTTTAGCTCTAGTTCCTTTTGAGTGATTGTGTACCTATACATTCCACTGCAGGTGTATGTGCGCCCAGAGCACTCTAGTCGGAGACTGTTGACAGCAGTACCACAAGGCGGTACATGCGTCATTGTTCACAGAGCCTAGGGTGTAAAAGGGGAATGTTCACAGACTGCCTCTCAGTTCCTTCTCACCCCGCATGGCAAGAGTTGCAACTCCCTGTAGCTTTTGCTTAGGTTTGTCAGCTTTTGAGAAATTACTCCTTTATAATGTATACAGTTAATTTATTAGTTGTTTATAGTGTAATTAGTGGAGTTATAGACTGGGGCCCTGGTGGATTTATTATGAAGGAATCCCCTGGCTTCAAGCAGTGTGCCACTTGCAGGGTCATTACCCTGTTAGGATGGACACAAAAAGCTGCTTTATCTGCCTTGGTGAAGTGCCTTTGAGGGACAAATACCCTGTGTGTAACTTGTTCCCCACCAGAACGAAAAAAACAGAGAGATTTTCACCTCAAAGTGCATCTGATGAAGGAGTCAATCTGTCCTGTGTCAGAACCAGACCTTGACTACTAGAGATCAGATTCCACATTGATGAGGAATGCCCCTCCAGTTCCAAATCATAAATCCAGGGATAACACCATCCTTGTTCTCCTCGCCAGCCTCACTGAAGTGCTCCAGGCATTCCGACTTTGATAGACAGTCAAAGTCCCAGTCCTTGCCTCGCAAGAAGTACTCAATTAAGTCCTCTGGTTGAGGATTCAGAGCTTAAATACAAGCATAGGCCTTCCCCGGTGCTGTTTGATGCAGAAGTATTGACTCTGGCTTCCCCAAGGCCATCAAGACTGGTGTCTTCATCTTTATCATATCTGTCTTTTCCACATCCAACAAACTGGGCACTGGTGGCACTGTCACTGAGCACTTACCTTTGATTTTGCAGGCTTTCTAGTGGCAGAGGACCTACAGTGCATTCCACTGTTGCAATGCCCAGCACCGCCATTGGCATTGTTGGCTTTATCTCTGCAGCATTGATGTCTTCGTCTTCTCACCCTTCCATGTCGGCATTGCTGGCTCCATCAATACCATTGGCACTTCCAGCTCTGATTCCATCATCAGAGTTCCAGCCTGTTTCGTTCACTTGCTCCCTTAATGCCATAGGATCACCAGTAGGTGTGCCCATTATCTAGACCCCTGCATACACCAACAGGGACTGCTTCTCCATTTACTGTGAAGAGTTACATCTCTTCCTCTGATTTGGACCATGAAAGTCTGGTATCCCTACTGAGGTTTCAGTCACCCTATATATCTTGTTTTAGAGACATTAGGACTCCACATTAGGACTAGCAAAGGATGTATTACCCTCCATAACCTTACTGGTCCTGGGATGTTCTAGAGAATCCAGACCTCCATCGGAGCTGTGATCCAGGAGGAGGTCCCCTTCTCCTTTATAGGAGTCCTCCAGAGAAGCCCCTTTTACAATACCACAGCCTCCTCTAGTGCCTGGGGAGGAAGGAGAGATAATGGAGGAACCCCTAGATGTGTTCCACACTCCCACATATCCTCTTCTCTGGCTGAGACTGCCACCCCAGAATCAACATTCCCCCTTCTGGAGAATTTCAAGGTCTTCCAGGACTTTATAAGGAGGGTGACCACATCCCTGGGGGTGTAATCAGAGGTTGTGCAAGACAACCCCTGTAAGCTCTTGGACATATTACAATCACCTGTCCTAGGAAGAATTGTCCTTCCTATTAATGAAGCCTTGATGGAACTGGCCAAAACCTTTTGGCAGATTCCAGCTTCCATCCTCCCAACATTTAAAGTGGGTGGATAGACACTACCAGGTTCCTCACAAAGATTTTGACTATTTCTTTACCCAACCTGGTGGTTATGGCTGCCAGTGAATGTTCTAGGAAGTCACAACCTAAGGCTACCTCCAAGCATAAAGAATGCAAGAAACTTGATATGTGTCGCAGGAAGGTTTACTCCACTACTAGCCTTCAGACGATGGTGTCTAATTTCCAGGCACTGTTATCCAATAAATGTTTGTTTATTGGTCAACAATTTCCAGATTCGCTGGCAAATTGACAGAGGAGTGCAGCGAGCAGTTTTTAGTCATCATTACTGAAGGTCACCTCACTGCTCGGACATCTCTCCAAGCAGCACTGACATGGACTCACCCTCTATAGCTACTGTCATCTCCATGAGATGTTCCTCTTGGCTAGCCCCGTGGGAGCTACAAAAGACAATAGAGGATTTGCCCTTCAAAGGGACTAAACGGTTTTCTCAGAAAACAGCTGATGCCATGCACAACTTAAAAAGACTCTTTGGCAATACTCCATGCTCTGGGAGCATACACTTCAACAACACAGAGAAAGCATTTTAGGTTTCAACCATACTATGGAATCTCCTTTCAGCAGAGGTCACAAGGCACTGCCAAAAAGAGGTCTCAGCTTCCCAAACATCACCGGTTGGCATTGTCTACAGGTCCTTCTCAACCAGACATCTTCGATTTCTAAACAGATGTTTTGACTATTCTATGGAGGGCTGCATATTGACCATATCACTCTCCCTTCCTTTGGGAAGCATCTATCTCCCTGTTACAGTGCTTGGGAGTAGATTACAATGGACAAATGGGTGCTTAGGATTGTAAAGGAGAGATATGTCATCCAATTTACTTCCCTTCCTTTCCCCAACCTACCTTCCCCATCCCTTTTCAGGGACTCATCTCACAAAGCCATTCTATTTCAAGAGATATGCTCTCTTCTGGAACTGGAGGCTACAGAAGAAGTCCCTTACCACCACAGAGGGAAAGGTTTCTATTCCTGGTACTTCCTGATCCCAGAGAAGTTTGGTGGCCTTCGTCCCATTCTAGATCTAAGAAAGCTGAACAGTTTCATCAAGAAAATCAAGTTCAGGATGTCACACTCACTTCCATTATCCCTTCCCTGGAGATTGGCATGCTGACCTTGATTTGTAGGATGCATACTTACAAGTAGCAATACATCCTGGCCACAGGAAGTATCTTTCATTCACAGCAGGCAACAACTAGTACAAAGTGCTCCCCTATGGGCTGTCATCAGGGCAACTGCATGTTGTGGTAGCGGCCCATCTGTACAATTTAGGTGTTCAGAGTTTTCCTTACCTAGGCTATTGGCTTTTTCATGGAACAACAGGCATCCAGGTCCAAAACAGAATCCTCATCATCAAACAGATATTCTCTCAACTGGATCTGAAACTAAACTTAGACAAATCAAAGTTGCAACCAGCACAATACATAACCTTCATAGGAGCAGACCTTGATGCCACTACTGCAATGGCTTTCCTTCAGACAGAAAGATTTCAGTCTGTAGCCTCTCCATCTAAAAGCCTCAAGTCCAACCCCATGACAAGAGTGCATTCCTGCCTGCAGCTCGTGGTCTCTTGCACATATATAACTTTGCATGTCAGACTTCACCTTCGCTGTCTGCTGGCCTTGCTCCATTTGGTATTTTGGCCAACGAGGCACTCTCTGGACATACAGATTTGCATCCCTGTGTGAGTGCTTCAGTCTCTGGACAGATGGTTGAATATGGGGAATGTGTGCAAAGGAGTTCCCTTTCTGTCTCCAGAACTGACCTTAGAAACAGATGCATCTATGATAGGCTGTAGAGCCCATCTTGGTCCACTTTGGGTGCAAGCTCTTTGGTCACCTCAGGAAGTCTCTGCACATAAACCTTTAGAGCCCCAGGCTATTTGTCAGCTCTGCAAGACATTTATGTTCACTGTCAAAAACCAAGTGGTGCAAGTCCACAAAGACAATACCTCTGCTATGTTTCATGTCACCAGGCAGGGAGGTGCAAGGTCAATTCAGCTATGCCAAGAGGCTATCCAGCTTGGAACCTATGCAAAAGAAACAAAATTTCCCTGCAAGCTTTCCACCTTCTGGGAGTGAGGATCACTACTGCAGACTCCTTCAGTAAGGATTTCATAGACCACAATGAAGAAGGACATCCTTCTCCAGATCATCCGTCAAAGGGGATACCTAGTACTAGATTTGTTTGTGATCACCTGAACAATAAATGCAAAACAATTTGCTCAAGGGTGGGCTAAGAATCCCTGATGGATGCCTTTCTTATCTCATGGTCCAGTCACATACTATATACATTTTCTCCAGTACCTGTCATTCCAAGGGTATTCAGGAAACAGAAAAGAGACACGGCAACATTAATCCTAGTGGCACCAACTTGGCCAAGGCAGTAGTATTTCACAGACCTACATCGACTTTCTGTCCAGTCTCTGATAACTCTATCCCTATTCAAATTCTCCTGTCTCAGAATCATAGCAAGTCATGGAATTCCAACTTGCAGTCTCTTCACCTCATGGTATAGCTAATCACTGGTTGCATACTCATGAGAGATTGTGCTTCTGAGATGTCCAAGCTATTTTAGTGAGCAGCAGAAAAGATTTCCAGTAGAGCCACTACAGGAAAGTGAAAGAGATTTTCAGTCTGGGTGCATGTGATGGGGTTTCTGGGGTGAAACCTGGACTGTTGGACTCTTGAGCCCTCTGTCTAACCAACCTAGGGTATCCGTCTCATGCTGTGATGCTGTTGTTAATCCACAAACCTTTGGCAGGTACTGTACTTACACAGATATCCACAGGCAGGGCTACACCCAACTGAGTTACATGAATGCTTTCCCCAGCCACTCATGAACCAACAATAGAGAGGCTCCAGCCAATTCCTCCCAGCTCCCCAGCCTTGCACTCCAGAACTGTACTGTCTTGCCCTGGTCAGAAGCCTGACCAGTGTAAGTTCATTACCCAGTCCGCCCCTCCCTCAATGTGGAGAGGACACACACTAGCCTTTGTAAACTGAGCTGAGATTTCCCAAGCACTTCAACCAAAACACATTGTTTTAGGTAAAATATAAAACAGATTTATTAACTACGGAAAGATAGATTTTAAGTGATTATAAGTAGCAAGCATAGAGATCAAAGTTGGTTACTTAAGAAACAAAAATAAATTCGCAGTCTGAGTTCTACACACTAAACATGATTTGAATCAAACAGTGTCTCATCTTGAAGGATGGTATGGTTCCTCAATACACAGGCTGGGATGCTTTTCTAGCTTGAGACCAGCCTCCCCAGTTCAAAGTCTTTGTTCTCCAGATGTGTTTCCAGATGTTGAGTGTGGGGTGAGTGAGGCCAAGTCATAATGTCACTTCCCCTCTTTTATAGTTTCTTCCAGCTTTCTGGAAAGATATTTTGATGCGGGGATCAGGCAGTCTGTATTGGTCAAGCAGTCTCCATTGTCTGTGTGTTGTCTCTGAGAAGTCTTCTGGGATGGCATCGGGAGTGGATTTCCTTTAATGGGCCATCAGCCCTTCTGGCTACTCCATAGTTGTACCTGAAAGGCTGGTTGTGGGTTTTCCCAACCTCACAACATATTTCAGTAACACACACATAGCAAAACTTCATAACTTCTCATACAATGGTAGCACAGGATATTAATGTTCAACAGATCAAGACTTTTAAAATGATACCACACAAGGCATACTTTATACAAAATGACAGTAGTGAATATGGAGGTTCCAGGGAGCTGCTATGAGGTGCAGAGTGCCACAGTGCGATCTTAATGTTTATCTCCCCATCACAGAGGTTAGACTTCTACTGACTACCCATTACTCCTGAAATCATCTGCCTTTCATTTAGTTCCATGAGGGTCCACCTGGCTTCCATATCTGCAGTTCACACACCAGTTGATGGGTTTTCTATTTTCTCTCGGCCTTTGGTTTCAAGATTTCTCAAGTGTCTAGTCAATGCCTACCTGCTTGTGTCTGACCCTGTACCTTCATGGGACCTTAATCCTCTGGGACCCTCTAGTGACAATCTCACTATTTTTATTGTCTATGAAGATGGCATTTCTGGTGGTAACCACTTCTTCAAGGCGAGTTTCAGAACGTTCAGGCTCTTCTAGCTGACCCTCCTTTCAGTCTTTCATGAAGACAAAGTTTCCCTTAGGCCACACCCTAAATTCATGCCAAATGTGGTATCAGTTTTCCACCTGAATTACGCTATCCGTTGTTTTTCACAAAACCCCACTCTTCATAGGTGCTAACTTTTGTTTTTGCCGGTGGGTGCTTTTAAAGGGGAGCGTGTGTTGCGGGGGGGGGGGGGGGGGCACTCTGCTAGTTTTGGGAGGAGGCTATTTTCAGTATATTTATATACTTCTTTCATATTCTAGTTAATAAATGTATCTATCATTGGTATCTTTACTATTTTAATAATGATTCAGTTGTTATGAAGTACTTAATTACATTATCATGAATTACAGTATATTAAAATCATTCCAATCACCTACAAGCTGTCTTCACTAATGTCCCAGTTTAAATACATCATGTCTCACTGTAGATTTCTGGATAAAACTGTCAGCTATCTTATTTACTGCTAGTTCCCTGGTATTGTCTTGATGCACGTTAAGGACAGCTACATTATTCAGTTGCGACTCTCTCATTGATGACTGGAGATAATTTTTAAGTCTTCTGAAGCTGGAGAATGAGTTCAGGATGATAAAGGCACAGTGAGAGGATCCTTATGAATTTGCAGTACTCTGGAAACATAGTGCTTCCAGAGTACTGCAAATATCTCCAAGATCTCTTTCTTGATGGGTAACAGCTAATTTAGGCACCATCATTTTTTATGTATAGTTGGGATTATATATTGCCATGTGCATTACTTTGGATTTAACATTGAATTTCATCTGCCATTTTGTTGCCAAGTCACCCAGTTTTGTGAGATCTCTTTGTAATTCTTTGCAGTCTGTTCTGGACTTAAGTATCTTGAGTAATTTTGTATGGTCTGCAAACTTTGCCACCTTTTTGCAGATCATTTATGAATATGTTGAACAGCACTGGTCCCAGACCAGTACAAGCCCCTCGGGGGACACCACTATTTACTTCTCTCCATTCTGAAAATGGAGCATTTATTCCTGCCCTTTATTTCCTGTCTTTTAACTGGAGTGACTGGCAATGCTTTCAGGATCATCTAATGATCCTTAATGTAATTTAATGACAAGCCTTTTGTATCTTAATCACCCTACCTCTGTTTATAAACAAACTCCCTGCTCCAAAGGCAGAAGTTGTTAGCAGCACAGAATTCATCACATTTGACACTCAAGCTCTGGTTCCTGGGTGTTGAACACCCACAATTTTTTTTCCATGGGTTCCTGAGCTCCAGAGCACACACGGAGTCGGTGCCTATACCACTCTTCCAAAGCCAAAGAAAGACTCCACACCTTAGATATTTGCATAGCTTTGGCATTCTATCTAGATCACACTATGTTTAGAGCAGTGTTTCTCAATGACCAGTCCTTGAACTTGTGCCAGTCCCTGAGATCTCCCTGACAGTTTCAGAAGGCAGCAAGCCAGTCTTTGTTATCAAAAAGCTTGAGAAACACTGCTTTAGAGAATCTCCCTGGCTCTTTGTAGTGTCTGCGAAGGGAGTAAAGGCCATCTAGTGTCAATTCAGCATATTTCCGACTGGATTTATGACTGCATTAAACTCTGCTATGATCTTTCTAAAGTCTCTCCTCCACCAAGCATTATGTCTCACTCCACCAGGGCTTAGTCCACGTCATCAGTTTTTCTCAGCAACACTCTGATAACAGATATCTGCAGAGCAGCAACGTGGTCATCTGTACATACCTTTTCCAGACATTTCGCCATTGCTCAAGCCTCTCATGACAATGCCAACTTTGTCAAGTTCGTGCTAGTGTCTCTGTGCAGATGACCCAAAGTCCCACCACCTGGAAGGGAACTGCTGATGAGTCACCTGCAGTGGAAAATATATATGTCCAATCATTCCATAGAGGGAAAAGGTTACTTGCTTGTACAGTTACTGTTGTTCTTCAAGATGTGTTGTGCACATATACATTCCATGACCCTCCCATCTTTCCTACTACTGCAGACACTAGACACACAGCGGTGAGAAAAAATGGAGACGGAGGTGGTAGACAAGCCCCTTTTATGCCCTAGACTCAGTGCATGAGGAGAACAAAAGCACATGCACAATTTAGTTGTTCTGCTGGCAAGTCTCTGACTCGAGTGCGTTGGGTGCACATACACCTGCAGTAGAATTTATATGTGCACAAAACATTTAGAAGAACAAAAGTTACTGTACAGGTACGTAACCATTTTTTTCCAAGTTGCATGGTAATTTGCATTACCATACTATTATGTACTGCCAACTGTAGTGAGATTAAAGTATTTTGATCATAGTAATAATACTTAGCTCTTATATAGTGCTTTTCATCAGTATATCTAAAAGCACTTTACAAAGGAGGTGTCATAATCCCCATTTTACAGAAGGGAAAACTGAGGCACAGAAAGGGGGAGTGAATTATCCACGGTCAACCAACAGGTCAGTGGTAGAGCTCAGAATTGAGCCCACATCCCTCAGGCTAGTGCTCTATCCACTCAACCATACTGCCACCTCAGAGACTTCAGTGCAGATTAAAACACAGTGTGTGTGTGTATGGTGAGGGGGGAGGGTGGAATTTGGGTATAGTGTTAGAAATTTAGAAACATGTAGAAGTTAGAGAGAGGTAAATTTATAACCCAAACAAATGTAATTTCCTATTTGCCAAATTCTATAGACAATCACAAGATATCTTTGGCTGATTTGTCATACTTTTCCAAGACATCTGAAAACAGATAAATTGCATATTGATTCTGTGGCCCAGATTCTCAGCTGTAGGTGTGGATTTTTGTGCTTCTCTGATCCTGGACTGGCTGTGCACCAGGCTGATCTATGGTTGCTAGGGTGGTTCTATACTACTGGAGGATCTCCTTACACTGGAGTGATCCTCTCAAGGCCAGCTATGCCACCTTAACGGCTGCTTTGCACTGGCTATGTAGTGCAAAGAGACTTCCGTAGGTGAGACAAATAGTTTATTCTAGCCTCTCTACTTGCCCATTTCATAACCATTATAATATCTCTCTGATGATTCATTATATGGCTCATGGAAACCGCACAGGGAACTATTAGTCATTAGGTCTGACATGGGTTTATTGCTAATAATTTGGAGGATATTGGACTCATAAATATTAAATCTCTGTTTAATTCAAAGCACTTTATGACTTAAAGCAACACCATCTGTGGAGGGCCTTTGTTATTCTTCAGCAATGTTACTCATCTTCACAGATAACTTTTAAAAAAATGTTGTAAATGTTAAAATAAATACCGTATGTGGGCCAATCCCAGGCTGTGCTGTGGCTGCTTTGTGGTGCTTCCCCAGTGCAAAATAGCCCTGGAGTTAGCATAGCCAGCCATTTGTGGATCACCCCAGCAAATGGGAATCTTCTGGTGACAAAGGGCATGTCTACACAGAAACTAGACAGCCATGGCTGGCCTGTGCTAGCTGACTTGGGCTCGCAGTGTTCAGGCTGCAGGACTATTTCATTGCTGTGTAGATTTCTGGGCTTGGGATGGAGCCTGGGGTCTAGCACCCTGTGAGATTGGAGGATCCCAGAGCTCAGGTTCCAGCCTGAGCCTGGAAGTTTTCATAGCAACGAAACAGCCCCGCAGCCCGAACTCCACGAGCCCGAGTCAGCTGGCACGGGCCAGCCACAGGTTTGTCTTTACTGTGTAAACATATCTAAAGAGTTTGCCTGCACTACCACATTCTTCCTCAGCTGTTAACATAAGAAGTGTGGCCAAGAAAAAGGGTATGTGACTGGGATCTCCCTGCATCCTGGCACTCTCTGGGTGCGATATCAGTCTTTTTGGACCATTGGCAGCCAATACAAGTTAGACACACCTTCAGGCAGCTCTGATTTATGCTGGGACAACAGTCTTGTGGATAACTGGCCCAGGATCTGTCAAGTGCAAAGGTGGCTTTGTCACGTTTGTTACCTACCCCCTTTCTCCAAGTGGCACTGCATGCTCCTCAGCCACAGAGGAGGATCATGAGGAGTGAATTCATGTGGTTCCAAAATCCTTTCCTAAAACATTATAAGATTTGAAACCCTCCCTAGCCAGATGTAGCATTTACAGAGGCAGGTGGTAGTTTCAGTGAGGATTTCTTCTAAAGTTTAGAAATATCTCTTTTAAAATTTGAAGTTGATACTTCAGCCAAATAGTATCTTTATTATTTTGTTGTTCTTTGTGCTGCCACTTTCTCTAGAAGCTAAATGTGTCAAGGATCACAATATGCCTAGACCTAAACATGACACAGTGAGGAAGATCAATTTCAGTGCCCAAAAGAAGGCCTCTGAAATCTGCCTGTTCTGATTTTCTTCAAGAAGCATGGTATGCAAGCTATATGTCCGAGACAAGGTATAACTTTGATCATTTAGAAAGCACGACTGACATGAAAGAACAATAGGAACTTATTAATCATGGATTAACAGTTTGCTAAAATTGTATAGATACAGTTACGTTTTTTAATATTACTTATTTAATGCAGTTTGATATGGGATTCTGTTGGCAGATAAATTTCAACTTGATTCTGCTAATTCTGCTGGAAATCTTCATGGCAACTACTGTGATCATTTCAGCTAGGTCTAATGAAGACTGCTGTAGGAGGAAGAAAGTAGGTTTTCCCTTAAGAACTACAATTTGTTAATTTAATTTTTGTTTGTTTTCTTAAGCATGTGTGTTTAAACAGGTCACTTCTCCCCTTCTTTCATTATGTTGACTAAGTACTAGTGACTTCATCTTTATATAATAATTTTATATTTAATTGTGTAATTGATTCAGAACAATAAATAAGAGAAATCAAGGTACAGGAGACACTTGTTTGCAGCAACACCTTGCAAGAACAACCGCCGCTTAAAAGCAATATTTCCCCTGGGAACTCTTTCCCTACTGTGAATTGTCTACTTGGTAACAGTAACATAGACGCCACATAAGAGCAACATTTGTGACAGTCATAGAATTGTAGAATATCAGGGCTGGAAGGGACCTCAGGAAGTCATCCAGTCCAACCCCCTGCTCAAAGCAGGACCAATTCCCAACTAAACCATCCCTGTTGTGATGTCACATCCAGGGGTGGAGATGGGGGGCAGATAAGGTGTTCCTTGCGGTGGGTGAGGTGCTGGCATAAGAGATAGCTATCCCACACTGGTAGAATCCTCATCTGGGGAATCTGACAAGTTTATGGCCCTTTTGCAACACTGTAGTAGTGCAAATGGGCTGCACTGTGGGAAACTGGCCCTGTATCTATGCCATTTTGTAATGCAGTGGTAATGCTGTTTGCTATGCAAAGCTATGTAGCAAACTGTGGCTTGATTTCCACTCTAACTATGCCAGTAAAGGCTGAAACTGCTGTGAGGGCAGCACACTCAGTTCCAGAGGGAAAATGGGATGAGTGAGAATGAATGTCTTCCATTACTTAACAGAAACTGTATAAGGGCTGGATTCTTCCACCTTTTGGGACTACTTTGTGTAGGAAGGTTCTGCACTACATGAGAAGGAGTGGCTTACTCTGGCCCTAATATGATAAGGAGTGGGGCCTCATGTTTTCTGAGTGGATTCCATTACAATTTAGGGCCTTCATTAGTAATGATGGAAATATATGAGCCTCAAAGATGAGAATACAAAGTAGGGGAAAATATGAAATATTTATGGTTCAGTGAAGGATATAGAAAATTTCTCCCTCTGAGAAAAAAATGCTTTGTGTCCACATATAAAACTTAATATGTTGTATTAACAATGCTTACATTGGACTAGTTTGTGCTTTTTGGGTCTCCTGAGATCCTATAGAAAACAATTGTGATTCAGAGAGCTATGATTCCTTCCCTTGCTCCCAGTGGGAGGAAATTTGCTGCTGACCCTTACTTCCCTTTTGATCATCTGCTATGGCCAGTGTGTTAGGGGGTGGAACCAATGCTCTACTCATTCCCTGGGAACAGGGCATGCAACACCTGCTCTTCCCCACAATCTTATAGTCAAGCTGTAGGCAGACTTCACAAGTGATTGGGGGGATACGTCTGACTGCCCCTTATACTGTGTAGAGTCAAGCCACAACCTGGCCCTTATTAAACTGCATACTTCTTTCAGATTATGTTTCTTTTTTACCTTTAGAGTACCGTATATGACAGTACCAGCGTTTTGAATGATGTCAGCTTTCCTACTCGAATTCTGAAATCCTATTCAGTAAGAAAAGCTTTGTTTTCTTGCGATATATGAATTTATTCTCTCATCTTTTCATGTACTGAACTCCTTTGAAGCCTGTGAGAGTTCTGTGTGTAATAGTTTCAGGAACAGGCTTGTTATAATATGGCAACATGAACATGAGATACGCGTGGATGTTGCAAGATAAATTCCAACTGTCCTAAACAGGAAGGAAAAGTCTACTTGATGATTAAATAAGAAACAATTGCAGACATGAGAATTTATTTTTGATTGAAAACACTGAATAAAATTGTAAACATGTAGAATGGGTTCAGTCCTACTCCCATTTTAACTAATGGAAGCTTTGCTGTAGTCTTTCATGAGTGTAGTATTGGCCTCAAACATTTCTCATGTCATAAATGCATCCATTAACATCTATGAGACATCCTACCTACACAACTGAAATGACTGTAAAAACGTAGTCAAATTCATTGCTAATTATTTTGGTGCTCTAATTTTTTCAGGTAATTGAAGTGATTATTGGAATTTCTGCAGTATTTGGTGGAATAATTGCTTTGAATATGGATGTGTTAGTCTCAGGTCCATACCTTTCAGTAACATTCTTTTGGATCTTAGTGGCTGTAAGTACTACACTATTAAATGTAGCTTTTTATACATTGTCTCTCTAAGCCTGATGTTTATTTGGCTCTCAAATTAATTTTCAATCACTGCCTTACAAAAAATTAATGCTTTTTAACGATTGTGCTAGATTATCTAACATGCCTGCTTTTTGATTTACAACACTGTATTAGAATGTAAGTGCCTTACTTAGGTAAAATTCCCATTGAAATCAGCAATAAAATAAGGCTATTAAATAGGTTATTCTTTACTAAACAGGTCTATGTTTTTAAAATACCATCTTTCGGTTTGCAAAATTAAGATCTGGGTTGAATTTCACTACAATGAAATCCTTAGGATGCCATTGTCAGCCTATCATCTTGATTAAATGGCTGTCCCAATTACATACTTGAACCTGCTAATAATTGGTGGTGAACATTCATCTCAGTGTAAAACCCTTCATGATGATAACAACATAATGAGAGCTGCAGATAGGAGAAGAAGATTCATAAGGGGGTAACTGCAAGCCTCCATTCCACTGAGGGGACAGGTAATGGAGAAGCCACTGGGTCCATGCTTACATGGATCCGGTGGTTGGCAATCTCCTCAGCACAAAATGGAGAGGGACACCAGTCCCCGGCTGAATTCACCCAGAATCCTTTAGCGTGCTAAATTCAAGCTCAGTAGGATGTTAGCACATCGAAGACCTACTGACTTAGGCTACGTGGGTAATAGTCTCATCTTGATAGGTATAGATTTAGTAGTACAGAACACTCCATTAATGGCAATAAAGTTTTTGAGGTAATTTTTCTTCCCATTAAATTAGTACACCTCTACACTGATATAACACGACCCGATATACATGAATTCGGATATAACACGGTAAAGCAGTGCTCCGGGGGGGGGGCTGCACACTCCGGCAGATCAAAGCAAGTTCGATATAATGCGGTTTCACCTACAACACGGTAAAATTTTTTGGCTCCTAAGGACAGCGTTATATCAGGGTAGAGGTGTACCATAAATATTGCCTATACAGTGTTATACAAAATTATAACTTTATAACAAAATTTCACATTATTTGGAGCAAACTGAGGACCCAATTCTCAGCTAGTGTAAATCAATGTAGCTCCACTGCAGTCAATGAAGCTATGCCAATTTACACCAGCTGAGGAGCTAGTTCTTAATGTTTTCTAATGTCTTGGTGTCCTTTTCAGTGCTTTCCAAGTGCCATTGCAAGTCATGTAGCTGCTGAATATCCAAGTAAATGTCTGGTAAGTATATGTGCAATGTTCAGATATTGTGCTGTAATGGAATATTATGAATAAAGTCCTTTGGTGATAATCATACAACTAATATATGTTCACGGTAAAGTGACCATAAAAAGTTCTATACTAAATATAACAAAATAGATGTCAGGGGTCCTTGGAATACTCAATTAATACTGTTAGAAAGGAGGCTAATGGAGTGCTTGGCTCTGTACTTATAAAGTTAATTGTACTAAAATAGAGTTCAGTTGGCTTTCCTCATGTGATATACCATTAGTGCATTAAACAAAATAGATTTTTAATTGATTAAAATGTACAAAATATTTATTTGTACTGGATATTTCAGGGGAAGTTGTGGACATTACTACAGAGATGGTAAGGAGAGTCAGCAGGGGCACAAAATGGGTCTGCCTCACCAAACAGCTAGTAGTCCAAATTCTGTTCTCAGTTAGACCCATGCAGCCACACTTAAGACAGTAGTGATCTACGGCGGTAATTGAAACAGAATTTGACCCTACAGAATTATCTTTGAATGAAAACCAGCCTATTATTGTCATAAGGAAACTAACCTGAAACCACCAAAATCTGCTGGTTTAGTTATTTAGCATGTATAGATCGCATGGGGGGGAGGGATAGCTCAGTAATAATGTTTGGCTGTAATTCTCACTGTTTCATGTAAACGAAAAAAATAATAGTGTCCCTTCCATGCTAGCCCTCCTAATCCATTTTTGTTTCCTCTGCCTGTACTTGAAAGACATATTCAAAACAAAACAAAACAATACAACAGCCCTCTTGAACTCTGAATGGAAATGAGTTTAAATGTACTACAAAGCAATAGAGTTCTTAGCTAGTAGCATTTAGCCTCCATAGTGAATATTCATTTATTTGAATTCCTGCTTCTGTACATACTTAGAGGAGAGATCTGAGCATGGGTGGCTTGCAGATTGGGCCCTTTCTATATATTTTTACCACACACTCCCATTACACTTGCTGCAGACAGAAGTGGAATCAAGAACCAATGTTATTTGTTCTTATTTTTATTTCTTTAACACAAGTTTAACATCTTAATTTAAAGTTTAATATCTTGTTTTAACTAGGTTGAGGTCCTGATTGCCATAAGTAGTGTCACTTCTCCATTGTTGTTCACTGCTTCTGGATACTTATCCTTCAGTATCATGCGAGTTATTGACATCTTTAAAAATTATCCACCAGGAGTTAAAGTACGTATTTTACTCTTTTGAAAAATTAGCATCCATCAATTAGCAATTCAGATGGAGTAAATAAAGAGTATTATGAGTTATGTATCATAAGAATATAGAGAGCTGTATTACGGAGGATGACTAAAATGTTCTGGAAATTACTCTAAAAACTTATATAACATCCTAAAACTATCCTTTCTATAGTTATTTTGAACCATCCTATAGAAGACTATAACAGGGTTATAGTTCTCCATCAAATTCTATAGAATGGTTAAAAATAACCTATAAGAAGGTAATTATTTTTTATTTAAATTCCATAGAACTTTTCCATAACAGCTCAGCAAGTGTTCATAAAATTGTGGCTAACAAACTTCAAAGTTCTAAACTTTCAACTCATTTCCTAGGATGCCTACCAGTAAGTGGCACAGTGGAATAGAGTGCTAAATGTTCACCTGTAAACACTTGGGTTCATTCAAAGCTTGGTTTGGGGAAAAATTAATAGAGTTTGTAGATCCCAGTAGCCTGTGTTGCTGAGGAAATGTACTACTACATTCTGCACCAGCTCAAGTTTCCTGAGGGCTTCATGCCCAGGTACTCAAAGATATGTGAATAGAAAGTGAATGATTTACACCAAACTAAAACTAACAAATTTCACCCAACTCTGTTCAAGACTTTTCAATGCAGTTTAGTTTTCCAAAACAACAAAGTGTTTGATCAGTCAGCTAGAGAAAAAGTAAGGTGTCATACTGAGACATGTAAACTGTGGGAGAACTTCAGAAAATATGAAGTGAGAGAAGGCAGAAAAGACAGGTATGATAGTTAAATACCTAACAACTTATATACATTTTTATTTTTAGCAATCTTACGATATACTTCTGTTACTTCTGATGCTGATGCTGTTAATTCAGGCAATGCTTACCATTGGCACTGTCATCCAGTGTGTAAGTTACAAGACAAAAATGAAGCTGCATGATTCATCTTGGGCAATGCCACAGATTAATAAACAGGAGTACAGAACAATGGAGGTAAGCGTCTAATATCTGACTATAATTTTATAATATCTATAGTTTGTGAATGATTTTCTGTAATACTTGAGCAATTTATTCCCAATTATCACCTAAAATTGCCCTTTAAAAATGTAAGGGGTGTATTTATTCATGCTAAGGCTGAATTTCACCCCGAATGACTTATTTTCCTGGTTAAATTAGGATACTCAGTACAGTAATAGTTTTCTTAGTTGACTTGAGATATTCTGTGTATAACAGACTGGTAATGGGACACGGAACCCTTAAAGAGTGATAACACTTACGAAGCGTGACTGTAAAAATGATTTGCTGGGTTCCAGGTTTATTGTTTCTCAGTTACTTCCAGAATGAACTGTTCAGTTTATAAGTAAAATGCTTGTTATTTCTAGCCACCAGTCCTGCACATTTCTTCTGTGGGTAAGGCCAGCTGTTTGCTTGAGAGGAAGAAAGGCCTTGAGATTGAAGCCCATTACTAAGATCAAGATCGGGGATATATTCCTGCCTAGGTCATAGATTTTCCGTGTGACCTTCATAGATTTTAAGACCAGAAAAGACCTTTGTGATCATCTAGTCTGATCTGCATAACACAGGCCACAGGACTTCTCTGAGTTAATTCCTACTTCAAGTCCGATAGCTGTGTTTCAATTAGAGAATATCTTTTAGAAAAACATCCAACCTTGATTTTAAGATTGCCAGTGATGGAGAATCCACTGCTACCCTTGGTAGGTTCCTAGCAGACAAGTGTGCCAGCCAAAAGAACCCCAAACCAAACAAAAAAAACCCAACAACCAAAAACCCACCTACTGGCACCCTTGTTGGAAGTATCAGCAAAGAAGCCAAGGATCAAATCAGGCTGTGACTAAATCTACGCTCTGGTCACTCAAGGTTAGGGTTGAGGATATTAAACAGTGTGAGGAATCTTGAACTGCATTTCTAGTCCTGTATCAGTTCTGGGGAAATGTACAGTAATCTTCAATTTTGTCCATTTGGCACCTTTCACAAGCAAATTAATTAAACTAATTTAAAAGAAACAGATAAATGTCCTCTTTTGCTGGCTGTTTCTATTCAGAAAAAAATATTATGGAAATATATCGGGACTTAGTAGAATTAAGAGTGAGCCAATATATTTATGAGAATTTGGTGCTAATACAAAATTAGTGTAGAAGGACTATATACATACAAGCCTTTTTGGAGAACAAATAAATGTATATGGTGAGTGTAATATGATGAGTCCCATTGGATTCTGCAAGCTCTGAAGTTTGACTAAGGTCTGCTGAACTCCTCATCTGATAACTTTGTTGGCTCAGTGAGGTATATTTTCCTGAATAAATGGGATCTGACCCATTATGCATAAAATAAGTAATAGCTATTTCATTAATAAAGATGTTTTATTATTAATTACATGCTGCAGGTTCCTACTGAAGCCTCTAATGTGGTATTCTCTGAAGGATAGTGTAGAAGGGGCACTGCCACCTCCCAAGCACCTCCTTGCAGCTGAGGTTGGCTGGGCATCTAACTCCCCTTAAAGGGCAATCCTTGTGAACACCTTCCCCTGCCAGAGCTGACCTTCACCCAAAGATAGGCTCGACAATGGCTAACAGCTGGTCATGTCCTGAAGCCAGGGGAGCACCTCCTATTCAGCTGCAGCCAGCAAGTCTACTAAATTCTTGACAATGTTCTTGTCCTCCTCAGTATGATGTGACCGGGACTTGGGCTCCACTGTGTGTGCTTTAAGTAATTAATACAGTGGATATCTTACTCCATATTTTGGAGCATGTGTTCAGCACATGCAGTACTCCTGAATGTCTAGTTCACAAGCAACTTCTGAGGTGGTCAACAACACAGAGGTTTCACCGTGGCTGAACTGATTTAAAGTTACTGCTGCTTGGTCTCTTGGAGAGGAGCCTCCCTGGATACAAACACAAGCACAGCCATCGGAATTAAAAATGTCTCTATCCAAGTCCAACCTCCATTCAGGTCTTCCAAACACTAAGGACTGTGCTCTTTTTTTTATAGCTGTTAACACTTCACTCAGCAGCACCCACTTCTGGTCCAGTGGAACACTGCCACTTCCCAGTCTACCTACCTAGTATATGTGGCAGCTTTGAAGCTGTGATTTGTTCCCCATACCAGCTACAGGAGGCAGCACTGAAGTGCTTATTGATTCTTTTTTAGAAAAAAAAATTTTTTTTTTAAGAAAAATGTTAAAGACAGAAGATGTTTAGAACTTTTCATAATACCTATAACCTGTTTTGATTGATATTTTTAAAATGTCAGATTATTCAGTGATTTTATTTTGAAAATGTTGTATCTATCTATATTATCTATTGCAAAAATAACTACATATATATATATTGCAAAACTTTCAAAATACAGCATATAATCATATTATATATATATGAATTAATATTCCTAAATTCCCTGGAACAATACATTTGAATCCCAGCCAGGCTGAGTAAGCTTCATCATCTTTTCAAATGAGGTAAAACTGAGTTGTCTTTTATAGTTATTATTATTTGTATTGCAATAGCACCTAAGAGCCTCAGTCGTGGATCAGGGCCCCGTTGTGCTAGGTGCTGTACAAACACAGAACAAGCCCTGCTTCAAAGTGTTTACTTCTCTGTGTAGGGTTTTCAGCTGAAATCTTAAAAAACAAAGTCCTACTTTATGAATTAAAGGAGGGTAGTATAATTAAAGCCAATCAACATAGGTTTATGGCAAATAGATCCTGTCAAACTAACTTGATATGTTTTTTTTGTGAGATGACAAGTTTGGTTGATAAAGGTAATAGTGCTGATGTAATATACTTAGACTTCTGTAAATTATTTGACTTGGTACCCACATAACATTTTGATTAAAAAACTAAAATAATAAAAAATTACTATGGCACATATTAAATGGATTGAAAACTGGTTAACATATATCTCAATGTAATTGTAAACAGGGAATCAACACTGAGCTGGTGTTTCTAGTGGGTTCCTTCATGGATCGACTCCTGGCCCTACTTTATTTAACATTTTTAATAATGACCTGGAAGAAAACATAAAATCATCACTGATAAAGTTTGCAGATAACACAGAAATTGGGGGGAGCGGTGAATAATGAAAAGGTCAGGTCACTGATACAGTGCAATCAGGATTGCTTGGTAAACTGGGCATATACAACCAATATGTATTTTAATACGGCTAAATGTAAATGTATACATCTAGGAACAAAGAATGTAGACCATACTTACAGGACGGGGGACTCTATCCTAGGAAGCAGTGACTCTGAAAAAGATTTGGGGGTCATGGTTAATAATCAGCTAAACATGAGCACCCAGTGCAATGCTGTGGCCAAAAAGGCTAATATGATCAAAAGGGCTAATATGATCATAAACAGGGAAGTCTTGAGTAAAGGTAGAGAGGTTATTTTACCTCTGTTTTTAGCACTGGTGTGACCACTGCTGGAATATTGTGTCCAGTTCTGGTGTCCAAAATTCAGGAAGGATGTTGATAAATTGGAGAGGGTTCAAAGAAGAGCCATGAGAATGATTAAAGAATTAGCAAACATGCCTTATAGTGATAGACTAAAATAGCTCAGTCTATTAGCTTAACAAAAAGGTTTTAAGTGGCGACTTGACAACAGTCTGTAAGTACCTACATGGGGATCAATATTTGATATTTGATAGGGGCTCTGCAATCTAGAAGACAAAGGTATAACAGGATCCAATGGCCGAAAGTTGAAGGTAGACAAATTCAGACTGGAAATAAGATGTAAACATTTAACAATGAGGGTAATTAGCCATTGGAACAATTTACCAATGGTTGTGGTGGATTTCCATCACTGGCAATTTTTAAATCAAGATTGGATTTTTTTAAAAATATATACTCAAGTTCAAAAGAAATTATTCTGGGTAAGTTCTACAGCCTATGTTATATGAGGTCAGATTAAATATCACAATGGATCCTTCTGGCTTTGGAATCCATGAATCTGTGTGCATGGATATTAAAGATCCTATGGCACTTCTGTAAAAATAGGGATTTGTCCCAGTGTCCTTAGCCAGAATTTCCATATTGGCCATTCTTGGCAATGTGTTGTGCA
This sequence comes from Malaclemys terrapin pileata, assembly GCF_027887155.1. NCBI lineage: Eukaryota > Metazoa > Chordata > Testudines > Emydidae > Malaclemys > Malaclemys terrapin. The sequence continues at coordinate 38,158,766 of NC_071505.1, read as the reverse complement.
TCAGTGAGTTGATGCACTTGACCCTAGGGTGGCTTCACTTCAGTGATGCTGTATGGTTATGATTTCTGAAGTGTTTTAGGATTCTTCAGGATGAAAGCCATTAATTAAATGCAAAATAGAAAAAAAATTTATGATAAGTTTTAATAAATCAGCCCACAATCTTATTTCTGTGTTCTCCTGCATATTTACTTGCTTTAATCATTAACTAAAACACTGTTTGAAACCTGTTTGCCTCTAGGTTTCCAATAATACCATAAAGGATTTTGACAAAGACAAAGCCTGGAAAGCTGTTGTGGTACAGATGGCTCAGTAAGGTGGATTCAGCAAGTAGAATAGAATACAATAAATCAACTGTTAGATTTAAAGCTTCTTAACCGTAGCAGTTTGTAGACAGTGCTATAGCTCCAGCTGTAGGGACCAAGGAATAACAAAATTTATTTTCAAGCTAAATACTGTACCTTTCTAATAAATTTGAAATATATAGGTGAAATTTCTTAATGCAACTTTATCTTTTGTGTAAGAATATTATTTGATGTTAGGTTGCTGATAGTATCTAAATGTTTAGTGTTCTGTTGCTTTAAAAGATCCCTTTGGAAACAAGGTCATAAATTACTTATGGGTAATGGAGATATGATTTTTTAAATAAATATGGCAATACACAGTAGGTCTCATTTGTTTGCAAAAGGCTAATATAACTGCAATTATGCAGTCAATATAACTGATAAATGCTTTTGTAAAGTTATGAGTACAGGTCATAATTGATAATTTTGCTTATACTTCACTTTTGTAGGAGTTGTAAAGGTGTTTTGCATCTCAATACTTTGTATAAAATAAAGGTCTTTATCACAAGGAGTCTAGATGTGGATTGAAGTCCAGTTTGCATAGACGAAAACGTACAATTCTTTAAAATATTTTTCTGTAACAAATTTATGGACTGTGAAAAAGGAGAAACAACCCTTAGTTGTTATCAGCCTTGAAAAGTCACGAAACTCTAAGTGCTTGGCACAAAATCTATAAATCTATTGACTCATCCTGTAACTTAATCAGAATGAAAAAAACAAAACAAGTAATATTATGTGGGATGACTGCTGGGCTGAATGCCTTGTTTCACTGGAATCTGTTTGCTCTTTCACATATGAAAATGTATCCTTCCTAAAAGTGATTTTTTTTCCCTTTTCATATTTTTATTTTGCTAACAACCTTTGATAATTATAAAATAAATCATGTTTAAATGAAGTGTTTATCCCTCAAAGTCCTATCTATTCCTCCTACTTTCTCATATATCTATCTCAAAGTCACATGGATTTGTGACAGCACAAGCATTTCCATGACAACTGGAGACCCTTTGGCTTGAGAGGCATTTTCCCTGCTGACAGGGCATTTTCCATGACGGGCCCTAGACTTTGGAATTCATTCCCTCCTTTAGTCCGAAATAATCCAAATCAGTTGATGTTAAGGGCACACTGCAAGCCATCTCTCTTTTCCCAGATTTTTGAGGAGAAAGGAATAAGCCAAGGGCCAGGATACATATAACGAGGGTGGAGATCTGCAGCTACATTAGGACTTTTTCTTTTCTGCTTTTGGGGAGCTTCATTTATTTTTGCATTTTTAATACATGGCAAAGGCTCTTATGGTTTTCAAGAACCACTTTAAAAACATTTATGCAACTGGGAAAAAAGGAAAAATACCCTCTCCATCCCCTTAAGATTATGGATGTATTTGGTGCAGCAGTTTATGACCAGCTAATCTATCCTTCACCAGAGGTTGCCAGAGACTTTTGGACCCATATTGAAAGCTGATGCTTTCTGTCTTAGATGTTACCATTCAAAGTTTGATATACCCATCCTTCATAAGAACATAAGAACATAAGAAAGGCTGTACCAGGTCAGACCAAAGGTCCATCTAGCCCAGTATCCTGTCTACCGACAGTGGCCAATGCCAGGTGCCCCAGAGGGAGTGAACCTAACAGGCAATGATCAAGTGATCTCTCTCCTGCCATCCATCTCCATCCTCTGACAGACAGAGGCTAGGGACACCATTCCTTACCCGTCCTGGCTAATAGCCATTAATGGACTTAACCACCATGAATTTATCCAGTTCTCTTTTAAACTCTGTTATAGTCCTAGCCTTCACAACCTTCTCAGGTAAGGAGTTCCACAAGTTGACTGTGTGCTGCGTGAAGAAGAACTTCCTTTTATTTGTTTTAAACCTGCTGCCTATTAATTTCATTGGATGACCCCTAGTTCTTGTATTATGGGAATAAGTAAATAACTTTTCCTTATCCACTTTCTCCACATCACTCATGATTTTATATATCTCTATCATATCCCCCCTTAGTTTCCTCTTTTCCAAGCTGAAGAGTCCTAGCCTCTTTAATCTCTCCTCATATTGGACCCGTTCCAAACCCTTAATCATTTTAGTTGCGTTTTCTGAACCTTTTCTAGTGCCAGTATATCTTTTTTGAGATGAGGAGACCACATCTGTACACAGTATTCGAGATGAGGGCATACCATCGATTTATATAAGGGCAATAATATATTCTCAGTCTTATTCTCTATCCCCTTTTTAATGATTCCTAACATTCTGTTTGCTTTTTTGACTGCCTCTGCACACTGCGTGGACCTTTTCAGAGAACTATCCACGATGACTCCAAGATCTTTTTCCTGACTTGTTGTAGCAAAATTAGCCATCATATTGTATGTATAGTTGGGGTTATTTTTTCCAATGTGCATTACTTTACATTTATCCACATTAAATTTCATTTGCCATTTTGTTGCACAATCACTTAGTTTTGTGAGATCTTTTTGAAGTTCTTCACAGTCTGCTTTGGACTTAACTATCTTTAGCAGTTTAGTATCATCTGCAAACTTTGCCACCTCACTGTTTACCCCTTTCTCCAGATCATTTATGAATAAGTTGAATAGGATCAGTCCGAGGACTGACCCTTGGGGAACACCACTAGTTTCCCTTCTCCGTTCTGAGAATTTACCATTTATTCCTACCCTTTGTTCCCTGTCTTTTAACCAGTTCTCAATCCATGAAAGGACCTTCCCTTTTATCCCATGGCAGCTTAATTTACATAAGAGCCTTTGGTGAGGGACCTTGTCAAAGGCTTTCTGGAAATCTAAGTACACTATGTCCACTGGATCCCCCTTGTCCACATGTTTGTAGACCCCTTCAAAGAATTCTAATAGATTAGTAAGACACGATTTCCCTTTACAGAAACCATGTTGACTATTGCTCAACAGTTTGTTTTTCTATGTGTCGGACAATTTTATTCTTAACTATTGTTTCGACTAATTTGCCCGATACAGACGTTAGACTTACCGGTCTGTAATTGCCGGGATCACCTCTAGAGCCCTTTTTAAATATTGGCGTTACATTAGCTAACTTCCAGTCATTGGGTACAGAAGCCGATTTAAAGGATAGGTTACAAACCTTAGTTAACAGTTCCGCAACTTCACATTTGAGTTCTTTCAGAACTCTTGGGTGAATGCCATCTGGTCCCAGTGACTTTTTAATGTTAAGTTTATCAATTAATTGCAAAACCTCCTCTTGTGACACTTCAATCCGTGACAGTTCCTCAGATTTGTCACCTACAAAAGCCAGCTCAGGTTTGGGAATCTCCCTAACATCCTCAGCCGTGAAGACTGAAGCAAAGAATCCATTTAGTTTCTCTGCAATGACTTTATCGTCTTTAAGCGCTCCTTTTGTATCTCGATCATCAAGGGGCCCCACTGGTTGTTTAGCAGACTTCCTGCTTCTGATGTACTTAAAAAACATTTTGTTATTACCTTTGGAGTTTTTGGCTAGCCGTTCTTCAAACTCCTCTTTGGTTTTCTTATTACATTCTTGCACTTAATTTGGCAGCGTTTATGCTCCTTTCTATTTGCCTCACTAGGATTTGACTTCCACTTTTTAAAGGAAGTCTTTTTATCTCTCACTGCTTTTTTTTACATGGTTGTTAAGCCACAGTGTCTCTTTTTTAGTTCTTTTACTGTGTTTCTTAATTTGGGGTATACATTGAAGTTGGGCCTCTATTATGGTGTCTTTAAAAAGCGCCCATGCAGCTTGCAGGGATTTCACTGTAGTCACTGTACCTTTTAACTTCTGTTTAACTAACCCCCTCATTTTTGCATAGTTCCCCCTTTTGAAATTAAATGCCACAGTGTTGGGCTGTTGAGATGGTCTTCCCACCACACCAAAAGCTTCCAATGTCTCGGGAGGTATACTTGCGTGCTAACTCTTTCAAGAAAGGCAGCAGTAAACCCTGATCTCTCCTATAATGTTGTATCTTTAGTATGTGGAAAAAGTTCACTCCCAACTGATGTTCAAATACAAACAAGAATGGTTTAGTTTGGGTTCACTGGGGCAGAAAGGAATGTTGTCTTTACAAAAATAAAGCAAAAACCACTGGAACAACTTTTAAACATCATGGATGGAATGAGAACTGAGAGGTTGAAAACATCATCCTATCAGGGTTTAGGTATTTTGTTTAACTGGTTTGCATGTACCATTTTGTGGGTAGGGTCGGGTGAAGGTTTTATGTGAAGTATTTTGAGTGTATTTTAACTGGTTGTTTTCTATTTCTTTTATATGGTAACATACTTGCCATTTGTAAAACTAAATCCTCGTCTCCAAGAAGTTGCCTTCTTCTCAAATTTATGATCGACCAAGGCCTTTCAACACATCAGACATGAAGAAAGACTATTATTTTATCACTGGGCTTGAAGGAAAAAGAAATAAAAAAGGGACAATCATGTCCTCTTGAGGGCTTAATTCTCTTATATAGCCCAAACCAATAAGATGCTGAGAGCCCTCAACTTCCATTGACATCAGCATTAATTTGAAAAATTGAGGTATTCTGCACCAAACAGTAATAGCCCTGTAGAGAATCCATTGATTTAGTCCTTTACTTTGCGGCAGGCAAGTTAACTTTTGATTTTCAGGAATGGTAGGGGACAAGCCAATGATATGACAATGGCATAATGTCATGTGTTTCACCAGTGGACCTATCACCGGGGACCCCAAGGACTTAAAACACTGGTCACTTCACCCATCACTGAAGTTTAACTGCCTTAGAGGTAGAATTGTCAGCTGGTTAACAGCATACTACAAACTTAAAGAAAAGTTTCAACAAGAAGTGAAAAAAATACTACATTCATCTGAAATGGCAGGGAGAATTTAGGTAAGACAAGTAAAATGACCTGAGTTAGAATTTGGATTAAGACACTGAGGTGACAGTGGGAGACATTTAAAAATGTCAACAAGTCCAGTTTAAAATTTCTCCATCAACTTTAGATCAGTGGTTCTCAACCTAGTTACCACCGTGGGCCACATATGCAGCAGCAGCAGCTCTCCATGTGTTATAGTGGGCTGAATCCACACAATATATACACTACCTGTATGGCTCTTGATGTCACCTGGGCTGCAGCTGTGTGCTGGTTGGGCAATGGGTTTCAGAACCACTGCTTTAGATTGATGATGGTTCTTTGATGGGAGGAATAGGAGCAAGTAAAAAATAAATCAGAAAGGAGCCACCAGTCTTTAGGATTTAGTTCTACTCAGCCAAGGTGTTTACCTCCTTTCCTGCCTGCCATCCTCTCATCCCCCGTGGAGTCGGAGAAGGCAGCAATGTTCCTTGGATGTACAGATTTGCCATTCAACTTAAAAGGTGCACCAGGGCAAGCAGTTTGCCTGCATTTACCCCACACGCCTGGTAAATCCAGCAGCATGGAGGCAATTAATGCTGCAGCTCTGGAAGTTTGTTCAACTCCACTAAAGAAGTCCAGAATATCGAGCTAAGCTATCAGGTATTTTAATACGGAAATCATGGCCAGGCAGCTCAGCCTCAGCCAGATTGCCTCTATTACCCACAAACCCGGTACTGGTGGGAATATACTCCTGTAAATGCCTCTTCTATCCCCAACGTCACCGTTTCTCTTTCCTTGCCAGGCTGACCTGAGTCCCGGTTCCCTTCCCACTGACACCTCTAGCTGCTCCCCGGTGCTAGCGATTCCAAGCCGCTTGCTGTGGCAGTGACACCGTGAGCAGCATGGTGCTACCACACCGCTCCCTGCACGCTCTGCTGCCAGGAGCAAGTATTCTCTTTTGCTGCCTTGCCACGCCACCTCTCCGCGCCTCTGGTGACTGGTTCAGGGGTAGCAAAGTGTGAGGGACGGGGGGGGGGGGGGGGCGGGGAAGTACTCCTGCTTTTGCTGATCCGCCTCCCTCCTTCCCCTGCCTCCACGTGTGTGGTCCTTCCGTGCATTCACTTTGCAACACACTCGGCCCAGCCGCGTAGCCCGGTTCGCAGCAGAGCTCGCTCTGCAACCGCAAGTCAGAGCAGCAGCCACCCGAGACAGCGGAGGGCACCAGCTTCGGCCGATGTTACTGTGGGCAGGCCCAGGTAGCTGACGCATGCTCAGTAACAGCCAAGCCGCTGGTTGAGCCGGGGAACTACCCTTTGTGACCCTACCCCGGGCGCTGGGGCCGCGGCGCCCCTCCGCCGCCCTTATCCTTTATTGCTACAGAGAATTTCTCTTGACTGACTGAGGCCCTCCAATAACCAGCCCAGATATAGAAAGAGCAGCTCAAGCTTTAGGGGAAGAGAACACTAGTGACCTCAGTGTCTTCCCCTGCTGCTGAGCTGTGAGATGGTAAAGGTGCAAATGGGTAAGAAAATAATACAGAACTTTAAATAGGAGAAATACAAGGACAGTAACAATATTTAAACAAGTCTATAAAAATAGTTTACATAACTGTTCAAATAAATACAAAATAAATATGATTTAAGCAGTATGACATGAGTGGAATGTGACACTGGTCCATTTTGCCCCAAATCAAAAGTTGGAGGAGGATCTCCTGGGCCCCAGAAGCCTGATCCTATAGACTGAAGTAGCCCATAATACAGTCAGAGAAATTTTAAAGCCATTCCCTTCCCTTCCCCCTATGAAAAGCACCCTCTGGGAGAAAACACAAGCAGTCATCTTCAAACCCCTGACGAACCCGACTTCCTCCCAATGTCAGCTAACATCCCTTCCCACAACATTACTCCTAGCCTGGGGATTCCTTATCCCTCAAATGCAAACCCTCACTCCAAGTCTACAAAGAGATCTAAAGAGGGATAAATAGTAGCTTAGCTGCAGGGTTTGGAAAGGGTCAGTCGTCCCCCCTTGGCACCGAGCAGAACCTTGTTCAGAGTACCAAGCAGGCTGCAGAGCCTTCTCCCATGCTGTGCCAGGAGCCCAGCTACAGAGATGGACAAGAGTAGCAGAGTACGGTCAGTTATTCAGTGAAGCCATGCATCGAGGCAACAGTCCATTCAGGGCTCTCTAGCCTTCCCAGGGAAGTACTCCTGCTTTTGCTGATCCGCCTCCCTCCTTCCCCTGCCTCCACGTGTGTGGTCCTTCCGTGCATTCACTTTGCAACACACTCGGCCCAGCCGCGTAGCCCGGTTCGCAGCAGAGCTCGCTCTGCAACCGCAAGTCAGAGCAGCAGCCACCCGAGACAGCGGAGGGCACCAGCTTCGGCCGATGTTACTGTGGGCAGGCCCAGGTAGCTGACGCATGCTCAGTAACAGCCAAGCCGCTGGTTGAGCCGGGGAACTACCCTTTGTGACCCTCCCCCGGGCGCTGGGGCCGCGGCGCCCCTCCGCCGCCCTTATCCTGAGTGACTCACAGCGCCTGGGCTGCCCGTGAAGGTCACAATGGCCACGCGCGGAGCGTGCAGTGCTGGCAGCCAGCGGAGGGGAAGGGCCTGCAGCCCCGGGGAAAGAAGCTGCTCCCAGAGGGTAAGGTGGGTGCTCGCCAGGCCCCGCTCAGTAGGTTCCTAGGGGCCACGGAAGTTACTTCTGTGTTCAGGTTGCCCCTTAGAACAGCCTGAGTCGGTCCAGTTCTCTCTGCCAGGGATAACCCCAAAGCCTGGTTAAATAGGTCACCTAGTGTGCTCAGCCTGGCCTGGGAACTCCCTCAGCCCCCTCTGTAAGGGTGACTTGCCCTCGCTGACTGCTCTACAACTCTTCACGTTTAGGATCAGCCAAAAGTCAAGTCCCTGCCCCGAGTAGCTCCTGGTCTTCACAGGCAGACAGTGCAGTTCAGACACAGGCTGTATAGGTCTAGTCGCGGAGGTGTATTTGGAAGACCACCGCTGAAACTGCCACTTTGTTACAGAAACGTTGACCTTTTTATACCTCCAAAGTATTTTTCTTCCATGCCACTTAGGAGGACTACATATCGATTGCATACTTTTGGTTTGGCATAATTTCTATAGCCATTTCCCATCACTTACATACAGTGAACAATACTATGGTAGGGAAAGCATCTCCAAAAAGAAGAGTGTGTGTTTTTAAGTTGGTGTGGTCCCTTTAATATTGAAAAATAATAGGAGACAGAGAAAATGTAGCATGGAAGCATATGACAACAAATTGAATTATCTTCTCTCTCTAAATTTGCAGGGCAAATAGCCAAAGAATGAAGTAACAATGACACAGCTTAATATATCATGATGAATCAGATTCATGCAGAAAGAAGACTGCTCCCATTGGGTTTAAGTGATGAAGAAAGAAAAGAAGAAGAAAACAGTTTGTATTTGCAAATGAATTTTTAATCAAACTTTTGCTAAAGTCAGATGACAGCTATAAAATATCAACATATAATTAATCTTTTTCATAATCTCTTTCTAACAAAAGATCCCTTAGTCTGAGAATAGGACATGTCCCTACCTAGCATTTGTTCAGAGATGAATTACCCCGCACAATGTCTTTTCAATGTCCGTTGCCTATCTAGACTTTCTACTTATGGGACAACTTATATTCTTTAAAAAAGATAAGTCGAAGGTTGGGATTATGTCATTTCTAATTAACAGGATGTAATATTTATATACTATACCTTTTAGGAGATAAAATGTATAGTTGGAATTGTTAATGATTTAATTTCAATGCCTAATTAAAACTACAGATTTGTTTCACTGGATCGTTGCTATATGTTATGAAGTTTACTGAGTTTTTAAAATAAAATCTACAAAATTGTATATAAGACATGATTCCTAATGCAAAGACATCTTTATATAGAGATTTCAAACCAGCAGTAGCCCACAGCAACAGACATAGAGTGGGATTTCAGTCAAATGATACATTTAGGGTCCCATTCTTCCCTGCTCTGGTTATTTGTGACTAGGGAGGTGGAAACTCTGAAATCTTCAACTGTTGGAGTGTCCATGGAATTCTTCCAGTTTGGGGTTGAGGTGGAGGATGGGGTGGTTTTAGAGCAGTGGAGATGTAGCAGAGTTTGTCCCTTAGTGGAAGAGACTGGAGATTTTACCCTTAAACTCTCACATCTCCCAAGACCTATGCAGAGCTCAGGGATCCATTTGGCACAAGAGCCATCCACACCTTGCACCTCTGGTTTGTTGCAGTCCATGGAAAACATATTTAGGTTCCTGCAGGAGCTGTGTTGTTACAGTCTCCTCCAACTTTGTCTGTCCAGAAATATACCACAAAGGTGAGGAATTCCATAGTGCAAAGGAATAATTTACTAAGTTTAGCCTGTGGGATTTTTGTGCAGAAAATCTGGTGGAGAGCCACCAGTCATCCTATGTCTACTTTCAACCTCACCCTCTCTGCTAATGTGGATTCCTAAGGGAGAAACTGCTGCAGGGTTAGGAGAAAAGGGAACATGCTGGTGATCCAGTTTTTCTTCCTTCCTTAACTCACATAGTTTTTCGCTCATTTCTTGTAGAATATAAAGGATTAGCTACCCTTAATCTTGCATTAACTGCATTTGGCTCTCAGTACTTTTCAGAATCAGGTCCTTGAGAACTAACTGTCTTTAATACATCTCCTTTGAGTGATGTCTTATGGAGATAATTTATATACCTAAATTAAAAGAGTTTATTAATCTATAGAGAAAATTATTTTTTCCCACCATGAAATAAACTTACATATATTAATTAACCAGTTCCTTCCATTGATGGAAATGGGAAATTGGAATCATAGAAGAAATTGATTTCACCAGAGGTTTCTAGTATCAGCTTCATTTCATTTTAATTAGAAAGCTTGTATCATAATTGGAGCTTTTAACTATTTCTTCTTTGACTCTTTATGGCTATTTTTGTTATTAACTCACTTATAACATCTAGTCTTATCAATTTCAGATAACTTCTCTAGTTCTGTATTTTGGAAACTGTCTCTTCTCTTTCTTAGGAATGATAAGAACCAACCTCCCTCCCCAGAAAAGCCCAAAACTTGGTGTGAACAAATGTTTTCCCACAGTTTGCTGCCACCAGGGATTGCTTCCTGGTAAGTCTCTGGATGGTCAGTACCTTAATGTTGGTATTTCCTAATTTAAACATTTTCACACACATTTGTACAGCAAGCTGATTCTCAGCTGTGACTAAATTCACACTATGCTGTGTTTTATTAACGAAAATGCTAGATTTTTTAGCAAAATAACTACAAAACAGCATTAAAGGTTTCCCAAAGTAATATCCTGACTGAATACTTGCACAAGATCATTAAAACAAATGGGTATATATAAAAGTGCAGTACTTTCTTCTCATTAAAAGCCTGATACAAAGCCCATAGAAATCAGTGAAAAGACTCCCATAGAGATCATTGGGTTTGGGATCTGGCCTTAATGTCCAGGCTTTTAAAGTTATTTAAAAAGGACAAGGCATTTCCTAAATTCCCTATTTGCTGATATCATGGAATCTTATCCAGTGGAAACTTGTTTAGTTCATGTAGTCTATCTTGGCAACGTTTCAACAGAGGTAACTTTCCATTAGGTTTCAAGCCAGTGTTTGGATGTACGTGGGTGGACCATGCAGAGTCCCACTGAAGCCAGAAGGGCTCCGTATGGGGAAAATGGTGCAACTGATGCTGTTCTGGTTGCATGATCAGACCTTGACTAACCATACTTTCCATTATACTTGACAAGGATGGAGAGGTCTGTTTTGTCATTTCATATTAAATTTACTTTCTTTCTTCGTAGACTTCATGTGGAAAAGTAGTTTTCACAGGAAGTTACTCTTCTCTGCAGGAACTGGTGGAAAAAGGAAGCTTTGCTGAGGTGTAATCATCGGACTAATCAGAAAGCTCATTAGTCTTTACTTTTTCCATAGTAATATTTTTCTGTGCAGAGGAATGTCCTGTCCACAGCAGCCTCTCTTGAAGCTTCTTCCTGTAAAATATTTCTAAAACCCATCCTTTTCTTTCTGTCCAGAAAGCTAAAAGTCTCATTCAGGCCCTCATCATCTATTACCCTAACAATTATAACCACCTCCTCTTTGGCTTCCCTAATGATCCCATTACCACTGCCACTCCTTCAAAATACTGCTGCTAAGGCCACCTTTCTTGCCCAACTCTTTGACTATATCCTCCTCTTTTAATAACTTCATTGATTTCCCCATTTCATTGTATCAAATTCAGGTTCCCTTTGCAACTTGTCTCCTCCATACTCCTCTTTTTTGGATTGAATTGCCCCCCCCCCATCCTCCCACTCTGCCAACAATGCCAGCTTTGTCCACCTGTCAGCTTCTTGCACAATGTCTGTGCCCCTTCTTCCAAGCAGCCCTTTAGATGTGGAATTCCTTTCCTGAATTGATCCATAAGGCCACTACTCACTCCTTCCTCAGATCTCTCGTTAAGTCTCACTTCTGCCAAAATAGCTATAAAAAAAGATAGCCAATGAATGATGGCTAGGTTGAGGGGCAAATGGAGATAGTTGGCACTTTATTTATAATAGTTAGAAAACAAAGGTTAGCCCTGTTCCTGTGTACACTGAAGCACATATGTAACTTTACTGAGATGACTAAAGTTACACATGTGCCTAAGTGTTTGCTGGATTGGTTCTTTATTTAGGAAATAGGTAAGGATTAGTGTCTACCTACCACCCGAAAATGTTTGATAAGTGATCAGATCTACAAAAGTAGTTAGGTGCCTAATTCTGGGGTTTAGGTGCCCAGGTCACATTTTTAGACTCCACTGTGATCCACAAAACCCACAGTTGGCTGCCACCTAACCCCATAGGCACCCAAACTCACGCAGTGCCTAAGCTTTCAGGGTAAAAGTTTCCTAAGTTTCTGCCTCTGGACATGCATGCTGCTGCCTCACTCTAGGTGCCCAGAAACCTGTTCTGAGTAAGCCCTAGTGCGATCCACAAACCAGAGAAAGAGCACTTATCTTGCCTGCAGGGTCTGATCTGGTAGGAATGCTCACATGCCACTCAAAATCTGGCCAGTGGTGGAGGTGCCGCCATCCCTTTATAACTTTTAGCTCAGTGGTTAGACCACTAACCTGGTATGTGGGAGATGGGGGTTCAGTTCCCCACTCTGCCTGAGGGGGGGGGGGAAGGATCTGAAGAGGGGAGTCTCCTGCCTTTTAGGACAGTGCTCTAACTACTAAGCCATAGGATATTCTGATGTGGAGCTCTCACTCTCTCCTGTTGAAGCTGTTTCATTTTGGGTAAATACTTAAATAGTTATTGGACCAAGGGGACTGGACCCTGGGTCTCCCACTTCTCAGGTGGGTGCCATAAGCAGCAGGCTAGAGTCTCTCTGGTCCATTGACTCTGATCCCTACCACTGTCCATTTTGTGTGGGGTAAGGTGGGATCATAGCTCATTCTCACAATAAACAGCTTAGGCATCTAAGCCACTTGTCTCTAGGAGAAGGGTTCCCAGCTGTGGATTGCTAGCAGAGATAGTCCCCTTTCTGCAGCCCAGATTTAGGTGCTGAATTTCATGAGGGGATGGGGATTAGCACATACCCTGGGCCATCCCTAGCCCTACGCAGCTCCCCCACAGGGGGGTTGTGTGGGGCCCCAGGCCTCCCCATACCCAGAGCTGTGGGGGGCCAAATTGGGGGCCCCACAGGCCCAGAGTGGCCCCGGGGATTAGCGGAGGGCTGGGAGCAGCCCACTCCGCTTCCCTTGCCCTGGCCCCAGCTGTGTCGCTCAGGGGAGGGGACATGGGGGAAGGGATCCCCCTGCCCACTCACCGGCAGCAGCGGGAAGCGGAGCAGCCCGGCCCCAGCCCGCTCTACTCCACCAGCTCCCAGCCGTGGCGCTCTGCTTCCCGCCACTGGTAAGAGCCGGGGATGGTCCTTTCCCCAACATGAGTGACATGGCTGGGGCCGAGGCAAGGGAAGTGGAGCGGGCTGGGGCGCATCTCTCTGCTTCCTGCCATTGGTGAGTGCAGGAGGTGATCCTTTCCATGCACTCACCGACAGCAGGAAGCGGAGCACTGCGGCTGGGAGCTGGCAGAGTAGAGCGGGCTGGGGCAGGGTTGCTCTGCTTCCCGCTGCTGCTGGTGAGTGCGGGGTCGCTGGGGGAAGAGGTGGAATGGGGGCGGGCCGGGGGCAGAGCAGGGGGGATGGGTAAGAGGCAGGGCAGAGGGAGTTGTCCGGGGCCCCACGTCCCCCCCTAGGGACAGCCCTGCCCTTTGCGGGGGCGGGGCTGGCTGAGAGATAGGGCTGGTCGCCGGGGCTGGTGCTGCCGCGTATGCAGCACGCAGCTGCCTAGGGCACCATGAAATTTGGGGCAATTTGGGGCCCCAATTTCATGGTGCCCTGTGCGGCTGCGTATGCTGCGTAAGCCTAAGGACAGCCCTGCACACACCTTCACCTCAGCATCTCCCATTGGCTAGCTTAGGTGGCTCACTGTTTAGCATGCTGACTTTTGCAGATCACATTCTTAGGTGCTATCTCTCCCCTGCATTGCATCGGGAGCCTAACTCAGGCTTTGTGGATCATGATATTGTTTGAGGGATTTTCTAGAAGTTAGGCATCGTGGTGCTGAGTATTTCAGGGTGTAGATCTGGGACTAGAAATGAGTGAGCACTGCAAAAGATGGTCCTCTATTTCTATGTATTAATTGGTTACAGTTCCTGTTGCATGATAGCTTTTTTTTTTTAATCTTTTTTTAGAGATAAACCAGAGAATTGCAGAAGAGTCACCTCTTTCTCCCAAACTGGACAAATATAAGCTGGCAAGATTTTTAGCTGACAAGGCAATCAGGGTATGTGTGTTGACAATAGATTTTAGTGGTTTGTTTTTCCATTTACGATACCTGTTTTCTAACAATATTTTCCCTGGGGGCCAGCTGGGAGTTGATCATAATGAGCTAATAGGTTTTTTTAAGTTGTTAAACCCTGTCTGCTAAATGGTTTTTAAAACTGTGTTGGTATTTAAAAAAAATACCTTCTCCCTAGTTTAGACAGGGCTATAGTGCAGATAGCACTGTAAAAGACTGCCCTCACCTCTCCTCCCCCCCCTCCCCCCGCCAGAGCTTTGTCAGTACACATCCTCCTCACATTGAACTACAATACATTTGCTCTTCTCTTACTGGAATTTGTTATTGCTGAATTCTGCAGGGGTTTACAGGCTGAGGGGAACAAACCCTACGACAGAGAATAGATAAAGATATAAATCCATTTAACACCTAGATAAGATGGTGATTGCATGCTATAAATACATATCTATCTATCTATCTATCTATTGATTGATAGATAGATATGGCCAAATTTCATTTGTAACATTGCAGTTCACCTTTATTAATTTGGCTCTCCCAGAGTGACAGGGTGATATGTATTCCCATTGTGGTAACCAGCCACTTGTTACTGGAGGGAAATTGCTTAATACTATTGTGGAATAATCAGCAGGATTGCCTTCAGGACAAAGACTATGTTCCTTCGTGTGTGTGTGTGTGTGTGTGGACAGCTCCTAAGATGTTGTAGGTGCTACTGAAATCCAATGAATACATCTTCAGTGTTTCCCCTCCGGTTTTAAATTGTAGTGCTTGCAGCTTCAAAGGCATTGCACTACTGTTGATGTAGACCTTACTTATAAAAGATAAACCATAATATTTTTGCAGTGTCTGTGTTTTCATTTTAAAGTATCTGCTTGCAATCTTAGGAAAAGAAAATTTTTACCATCTGTGGACCCTACCCAGTAATTCGCAGAAGTTTAAGGAAAAAAGGATGGGTGGAGAGAAAGCTTTCCATAAGAAGTGACTTACAGGACAATAAAGATGACGAGTGTGATGCTGATTGTGAAGATGGTGGGAAGAATGGTAGAGTACCTAAATAGCTTTCTGCTTTCACATAGATGTGGATATAACTTTTTATATACAATGTCCTATCATGTTTTTAATCTTTGCATTTCTCATAACAATAATCAACACAAAATTATCAGAACTAGTCATGCAGATTTTCACTTTTAGTCTCTGATTTTGAGAAAAGAAGAAAAGGGGTTTACAGGTGCTGTAGTACTGAGGGCCAGATGAGCCTCTTGCTGGTAAGTAGGTTAAATTTGCAGATCTGGCTGTTAGGAAATAAATCTTCTTTTTCCTGTAACCTGAACATGTCATCTAGAGTCTCTGAAGGACAATAAACATGCAAACCTACTATGCCATTTTTTGATCAGACAGAAGGAAATCCAGAGAGTAAAGCAGAAAAGCTGAGAATGGACTCGTCTATGACATGGATCCGTATTTGTCCTAAAGGGAAGGAAGTGCTACCTCCTTGCTAGTGATTCTAACCCCAGCACAAGGAAAACGAGGGGTCCCATTCTTTCAGCTCGAGGAACATTTGCTGTAATGTAAATGGCATCCCTTCCTGCACACTCCAATTTGTATTACTGATGAACTCCTCTCTTCATTTGTTTCAATGAAGCCATTGTATGGATAATTACAGTTATGCTTGTACTCATTCTGATTCCCAGTGCCTAGTTGTGAAGAGTGTTTAGTAACACCTAAAGATGCCTATGTAGTTAAATAACTGGTAAGCAGAGGATTAATTTTAATACAAGAAAGTTATTATAAAAGCATTCATATAGTAGTAGTAGGCATCCTTCAATCTCGAGAGACCCTGGGTATGTGCCCCGAGAGGTAAAGAATGTACTTAATTCGTTTTATGGCAACTGTGGCTGAAGTGACCCACTCGAGAGAGACAATCTCTGCTGCATCTGTCACATTTAAAGATGATGTTTCATCCCTTTGGGCTCTGCCTTCTGCGAGCTCTTTTCTCTGCTAAGCTGGACTGCTTCCTCTTGTAACTCGGGAGACCTTTATAGAGCTTTTCTTTCCTAAGGCTGCTGTACTGAGTGTGACCTTCTCAGTAATCCACATCCATGTCCATTTCTTTGAGGTCTCGCTTGCACACATCATTGAAACGCAATTTTGGGCATCCTTGGGTCTTTTTCCAGATGTCAGTTCGCCGTAGAGGATGTCCTTTGGGATGCGCCCATCATTTATTCGGCACATGCCCAAACTAGCAGTGGCATCTCTGAGGAGTGTTTGCATGCTGGGTATGCTGGCCTGCTTGAGCACCTCAGTGTTGGTGGCTCTATCCCTCCCGGAGAGTCCAAAGATTCAATGAAGGCAACGCATAGGAAAGCTGTTGAGCCTCTTTTCCTGATGAGCGTATAGTGTCCATGTCTTGCTCCCATACAAAAGTGTACTGATAACACATGCACGATACACACAGTTCTGTGTGTATTCTGTCAGTTTGCTGTTTTGTCATGCCCTCTTGCTCAGTCTAGATAGTGTTGCGGCAGTTTTTCTGATGTGGATTTTGAGTTCTGTTTCAGGTGAGAGGTTGGCTGCGATAGTGGCCCTCCGATATATGAACTTGTTCACCGTTTCGAGTTCATAGTGGTTGATCTTAAGAACATAAGAACAGCGATACTGGGTCAGATCAAAGGTCCATCCAGCCCAGTATCCTGTCTGCCGACAGTGGCTAATGCCAGGTTTCCCAGAGGGAGTGAACCTAACAGGTAATGATCAAGTGATCTCTCTCCTGCCATCGATTTCCACCCTCTGACGAACAGAGGCTAGGGCCACCATTCCTTACCTATCCTGGCTAATAGCCATTAATGGACTTAACTTCCGTGAATTTATCTAGTTCTCTTTAAACCCTGTTATAGTCCTAGCCTTCACAACCTCCTCAGGCAAGGAGTTCCACACATTGACTGTGCACTGTGTGAAGAAGAACTTCCTTTTATTTGTTTTAAACCTGCTGCCCATTAATTTCATTTGGTGGCCCCTAGTTCTTATATTATGGGAACAAGTAAATAACTTTTCCTTATTCACTTTCTCCACACCACTCATGATTTTATATACCTCTATCATATCCCCCCTTAGTCTCCTCTTTTCCAAGCTGAAAAGTCTTAGTCTCTTTAATCTCTCCTCATATGGGACCCATTCCAAACCCCTAATCATTTTAAAAAGCAATAGAGAGTCCTGTGGCACCTTTAAGACTAACAGAAGTATTGGAGCATAAGCTTTCGTGAGTGAATACCCACATGCGTCTGACGCATGTGGGTATTCACTCACGAAAGCTTATGCTCCAATACTTCTGTTAGTCTTAAAGGTACCACAGGACTCTCTGTTGCTTTTTACAGATCCAGACTAACACGGCTACCCCTCTAATACTAATCATTTTAGTTGCCCTTCCCTAAACCTTTTCTAATGCCAGTATATCTTTTTTGAGATGAGGAGACCATATCTGTATGCAGTATTCAAGATGTGGGCATACCATGGGTTTATATAAGGGCTATAAGATATGCTCCATCTTATTCTCTATCCCTTCTTAATGATTCCTAACATCCTGTTTGCTTTTTTGACTGCCACTGCACACTGTGTGGACGTCTTCAGAGAACTATCCACGATGACTCCAAGATCTCTTTCCTGATTAGTTGTAGCTAAATTAGCCCCCATCATATTGTATGTATAGTTGGGGTTATTTTTTTCCCAAAGTGCATAACTTGACATTTATCCATTTCATTTGACATTTTGTTGCCCAATCCCTTAGTTTTGTGAGATCTCTTTGAAGTTCCCTTATAATGGGAAGTGAAGGGCAGTCTTAATTATTGCTGCTGTTACTGGTGCCACCTATAATATTCTGTGCCAGGAACCATGCCTCTTCATTGGTTGTTTGAGATTGGACTATTTGAGATATTAATGTAGAGAAAGTACTATCTGTTGGCCAGAGCAAAAGACAGATTCCTGGGTTCTGTTCCTGGCTCTATCACTGACTTGCAATGTTACTATTTACAATTACTAACTGCTTGGGTTTATATATGAACTTCCCCCCCCATAGACATATTATAGCCTAATTGTCCATTATGAAGTATTTTACTCCTACCTCTGAAGCAACTGATATGAAAACTGTTACAGACAGCTTACCTTGCTAAATGGACCACTGGCCTGATCTAGTCTGATCATTTCTATGTTCCCATTACCTTGTGAAGTCACTTAACTGCTATGTGACTCAGTTTCCCCAACTGTATAATAATGATTATTAAATAATTATGCTGACCTGCCTCCAGCAGTGTTGAGGCTTAGTACATTATTATTTGTAAATAGCTTAATGTTTGTTGGATAAAAGGTGCTACAGATGTACAAACTACTTGCACCAGAAAAAGGGATGAGTCATACAATATGATTAATGGGATGTCAGGTCAGACTAAGCCTGATACTGTAATGAGAGTAGATGGTACTACCTGCAGCTCATAATTAAGACTACCCTTCACTTCCCATTATAAGGCCAGGTGTCTGCCTCAGGCTGCATTTTTGGGCGAGAGTTTCAACTAAAATGATTCTGCCATTTCTGAGAACAGGGTTAGGGGAAAAATGGTTTTGCCCATCTTAAAAACTATTCTGGTGACTTTTTCTTTGAGAAGGTCTAGCATCCCTATGGGTTGGAACAGAGACTTGAATTTTGGCAAGATGGTGGCCTTTTGGCAAGGTGCTGTCCCTATGAAAATCTGCCCATATATGGCCAAGTTCTAACCCTTTGAAAAATTGAAGTTCTGACATACTCAGGAGAGACTTCTTAGAAATGATGGGGAGACTGGGAGTAGTTGGTCAAGGAGACTGGGACCTGGGGGGAACAGTGGTGGGAGTAGGGTAGACAAATCCGATAGGGAGCTGACGTGCAGGGGGAGAATTGGAACTGGCTGGACAAAGAAGCTTGAACAAGGAGCCCCAGGGAGCGGGAGACTGAGATTGGATGAAGAGCCCAGGGAGGGAGATTGGCACTGGGAGCCAGTGGGTTCTGTAGTGAATGAGGCTGTTGTCTGTAAGGCCCCTACCTAATTTTTGGAGAAATTGAAAGCTGTCTAATGAATGAGGCAGGAAACGGCAGGAAGAAATAGGATGATCTCATGGTAAAGGCCATTTGAGGGTGAACTGGAGAACTGGATTCTATTCTTGCCCCAACCACAGAGTTCCCATGTGATGCTGAGCAAGTCACCTACACTCAACTTTTCACAGATGGTCACTGATTGTGTGTTCCTCATTTCTGAGTGCCCAACTTGATACACTATTGTCTAACTTGCAGAAGTGCTGAGCACTCGATTGTAGCTGAAGTCAGCGGGAGCTGTGCTATATAATGCTAAATACTCTGAAAAATCAGGTCTCAGGTGTCTGAAATTGGGCATCCAAAGTTAGTGGATACTTGTGACTTTAATTTCTCTGTGCCTCAGTTCCCTATTGATAAAATTGGAATAAATGACCAAGCTTGTGAAGGCCTTACACTCAACTTGATGGCATTTTTGTGTTTGTCTGAAATGTGATAATTTGTGAATGCCACTTCCAATTCCAAAGTTGCAGGGAGTGTTCCAAGCATCAGTGGACAGAAACCTATTGATTTTGAGGAAAGTTAGAAAATGGAAAGAGGGAAAATGGGGGACACCTGGAGCCCCTGCTATCTGGTTAGCACAACCACAGCTTCAAGCAGCTCTGCAGTTGTCTGGAGATCAAACAACTGGTTGATCGCTCCCATTAAAGTCTTCCAGTGTATCTGGGGCAAGGTGGAGGGACGACCCTGGTATGGGTGGAGAGGACAATGGGGAGCACTCAGAACCCATGTTAGGGTGGAGATTGCAGGGAGAGGCAGGGAGTCCCTGTCATAGAGGGAAATAGAAGGGTGGCACACAGGGAGCTTGTGGGGTGGAATAGAGGAATGCAAGAGCCCCAGCATGTATAATAAACTCCACCCACAAAAGCTACAAAGTGTGCAAGTGCAATCCTCTAATAATAGCCCCTCATCTCACAGGAGTGTTGTGAAAATAAAGTAATGTTTGTGAAGCAGTCAGATGTTATAGCGATGAGCACTGTAGAAAAGCCCACAAGGAAATTGATAATTCTTTCTTTAGAGCAGGATTTGAGTAGCATGCAGTACAGAAAGGATGGAGTCACTTAACAATGAGGATAAAACAAAATATTGAATAGCTACTCAGTTGGTGAGCACCATCTATCCTGATCCTCTGGAAAAAATAGTATGTTATCATGTAATTACAGACTGCATCATAATGCATATGCACAATGGGCAGAATTAGGGTTGCATGGGCAGCCTTAATGTGGGCATTTCCTAAATTTTAGTGTTTGATTTTGTAACCTTAATGTTCTGTTTACATGATTTTTTTGTGTAATATTCATATTAAAGAAAAAATAATAATTTATGGGTGCTAATGTTCTCAGCCTACAGATCGTGGGAGATAAAATAAATGTAGAGCATCTTTTATAGGACACATAGCTACTCTCACAAAATCTGTCTGGGACTGGGGGCTCTTGCCTACTTCTAGCCCTCTGTAGATGTGACTCCCTATTGCTCAAAACTTCTGTGGGCCTTAAAACAATATATTTATCTATGTTGTATTATTGTTACATGATTTTTTTAAAGGCAAAAGAAATGTCTTGTGTGAAGAAGTTTCTGGCCTTGACAGTTCAGATGACATTCATGAAGTAATGGTAGGATTACATATGAACTTATTGTTTTTCTTGAAGTATATTTTTAAAAATATGTGTAGGTTAAGTTTTGATTTTTTTTGTCTCATTTAATTCACTTCCTTTTACTGTCCAGCCACAGTGGGCCAAATTCTGCCTGGATTCAATGGAGTTACACAAGGCAAAAATTTGCTTGCTGGATAGCGGAAGGAAATGCCAGCTAAAGTGCATTTACAGTAGGAAGAATTTGGCCCAGTATCAGCATGGGATGTATTTTGTGGTCCAGAAAATTGGTATGCAGTGCCCATCAAATGTATATGCAACCCCTACTGAAGTAATTTATACTGTGTTATACTGTACATCAAATTAACTATGCACTGGCCAGTCTATTACAGATGCTCCCCAACTTACGCAAGCATTCCGTTCCGGAATGCCTTGCGTAACTCGAATTTTGCGTAATTCGGAAACATATACCCGACAATTACGCAAAAAAAAAAAAAAAAACCCCAAAAAAACCTCCTATTTCTAGCTTACAGAACTTTTTCCGTAAGTGCAGTTTTGCGTAAGTCAGGTTTGTGTAATCCGGAGGGTATCTGTAATTGATAACAAAATCTGTGGTCTTGCCATTCAAGGAAGTTGCTTGTCTGATTTATTAGTTAATCATTTAACTTGTATTTACACACCACGCACGCCAACAATTTATTGCACGTACTTAATCCTATAGCATACCAAGTGAAGCCACTGGCAGTCTACGTGGCCATTACTACCTACTCATACCAAAGCTTTACCAAGTTCTTTTGGCCATCTATTATGTTGCACTTTCACTGATCATATAGTTCTGGAAGACAAGGATGACTGTCTCTACAGCAGCTCACACATGTCTCTGTGTGTTCAAGATATTAGTGACGCAACCCCGTGAACAAATGAGCAGACTAGAAAATCACCCCATGAGCCAGTCAGTCACCCAATTAAAAAAATGGGGCTTGAGCAGATGACACAAGGGCCTCCAAAGCAACTGTAATTTTTACTATTTTCTTTGGGACTGGGAGTTTCTCAAAAATATATACATATGTTCTGGAGCCTTACAATTCCATTTGTCCTGCAGGCAGAAGAGCGTATGTGCATATGCACGTCAACAAGCCCTCATTTGTTATTCAGAGGAAGTCACTTTGGAAATGCTCTAAGGAGCAGATAGAATTAAAAGGCTCTGTGACTATACATGTTCTCCCAACTAAGGGTACACCTACACTACAGGGGGGAGTCGATTTAAGATACGCAAATTCAGCTACGTAGCTGAATTCGACGTACCGCAGCCGACTTATCCCGTTGTGAGGACGGCGGCAAAATTGACTTCTGCGGCTTTCTGTCGGCGGCGCTTACTACCACCTCCGCTGGTGGAGTAAGAGCGCCGATTCGGGGATCGATTGTCGCGTCCCAATGGGACGCGATAAATCGATCCCCGAGAGGTCGATTTCTACCCGCCGATTCAGGCGGGTAGTATAGACCTAGCCTAAGTTATCACAGCTATGCTAGTGCACAGCTTCCTGGGCCCACAAAATGGAATCATGGGTATAACTTTGATATACTGCAGAAAATTAGCAGTTGATATTGGATATGTTAATAAAAGTTTCCTGGGTCTTAAATCTGTGGAATCATAATGCAGGTACTTTTTTGTGCCAGTCTAGGTTGGTAAGAAATGAAGAGACATTCTTTTTTTGGACTATAAAAAAGGATGCAATTAATTACCATAACCTACATTGTGATCAGATGCTGAATCATTATGCGAAAACTGGCTCCTTTACAACTAAAGTAAGTAGATAGTTAAAATCACTTGGCCTTTGGTATTATTCCCACAGTGCACGTGGGGAACTTTATTGGTATTAGGTTTCATGAACAGATTATACAAGGTGAAGGGTTAGTGAGTGTTAGTGGTTTTTTAAAATTTATTTTCATATAAATGTGACCAACAGTAACCGATTATAAGAAGTCAAAGCTAAAGGCTTTCCATATATGGGACCAAATTCATCCCAGGTTATTCAGCAGGATGAATTTGGTTTTCTATTGATATGTAACCACAGTGGCATGGCGGATTTTTGGAAATTCTAAAGGAACAATATCCACGTTCTCAGCTCTAAATATATGAGGCCCCAACCCTGCAATCAGATCCACATGTGCAGACCTTTGCACCATGTGAAGCCCTGTTGATATCATTGGTGTTCTATGTGGCATACAAGACTCTGTCTGTGTGGATTCTGTTGCAGAGCCCGAGTGACCTGTCTGGTTTGTTTGTTTGCTAAGTACATTGTATGATAGTGAGCGTTTCAATTGCGGATTGATTTCTGTAGGTGGTGGTGGGGAAGGGTTGAGGGAAAGCTAGTTATTGGCTACTATTTATTATTTGTTTTTGTGATCTTATGTCAAAGGCACCTAGGGCTTTTAAGCTAGGCATGGTACCATTTGTTATAGTAATATTTTTAGCATCTAAATAGATTGTTGTGCTATAATTAATGTAATTCTCAAATCTGTTTAAATTAATGAATGAAACACCAATGAAAGGCTTTACTGTTCTTTTTCGAGTTCTTCCTCATGTCCATTCCATGCTAGGTGTGTGTGCGCCACATGCACAGTTGCTGGAGATTTTTCCCTTGGTGGTATCCATTGGGCCGGTTCTAGCGCCCTCTGATGTTATACACATATGCACTGGTATAATGGGTGCCCCTGGCCCTGTGCCCTCTCAGTTCCTTCTGTGACAGTTGCTGGAATGACCCTTCTTGCTGTAGCAAGGCTTCGTTCCCTATGGTTTGGACTTTCTCTGTTCATATTTTGTATAGTTATTGTAGTTAGTATATATAGTTCTTAGTTAGAGTCAGTGTGGTGTTAGTAGCTGTCTCTGTTGTTGAGGGACTTTTTGCCCCAGGGGCTAGGCATGCTCCAGTCTCCGGGCTTCAAGCTGTGTGCCCTGTGAGGCAAGCCGATGCCAGCGAGAGACCTGCATTCTAGCCATCTAATGTGTCTGGGCAAGTCTGACATTAAAGGGAAGAGCCAGATCTGCAGGGCCTTCAGACCTCGCACGAGAAAGGATAGGGACATTCAGCTGAAGGCCATTCTTGTGGAGGAGACCCTGAGACCAGCCTCAGAGTTCAGCCCCTCTAAATCGGTGCCAAGCACCTTGAAATCCGTGCGGAGTACTCCCCTGGCACTGTGTTCTTCCCAGCACCACTCTCCATTCTTGGTGCTGATGAAAAGGCATAAGAAACAGCCACCCGAGATTGAGCAATAACAGGTCTGTGATGCCCTTAGATGTCCGGGGCTGCACGCGCGCTACACTGACTGGCTCAGCATGTGTCTACCCTACGCCGACACATGCGGGTAACCCGTTGAACCCCATTCGTGATGGGGATCGGGGATTGCAATTAACTTCTTAGAGGGACAAGTGGCGTTCAGTCACCCGAGATTGAGCAATAACAGTGCACTGAGGGGGCATTCTCTGGTACAGAATAGGGACAAGCAGGGAGTGCCTAGCTCAGTGAGACCCATATCGGGCCACTCATCCTCCCCTGAGCCTCTGATTGCACTGCTGACTCTGCCTAGAGAGCTGGGTCCGATACAGAAATCACCACTGACTCCCCAGAGCAGCCATCGGGTCAGGTGTCTGCTGGCCTCTTTGAACCCCAGAGGCTTTCCAGGGGACAAAAGACCTGCTGTCCCTCCTGATCCCACTGATCCCTCAAGTCCCCTCATCAGCCAACGTGACTGGGAACAGAAGGGAACAAGGTGCGCTGAGTTCCACTATGGCACCGAGCACTGCAGTGCCGTCCAGGGGCAAGCCCTCCATGGTCCCGATGCAGTGGTCCCCAGCCCGCCACTGGTCCCCAGTTCCCCGGTATCGCAGAAGCAGATACTGCACCGCAATGGTGTTCAGGGGAAGAATTCTCTTCGGAGTCAAAAGGGGAATCCTTTGCTCCATCAAAAACCTAATGGTACCCAGCCTACACACCAGACTACGGTACCGGCCCTTCTGCCAGCGCCTGGGCGATGTGTGGCAGTACTGGTGTCCTTGGGGGTTTCCCCCATCACCTGCCCCCCCCCTTACCATTGCTCATACTCAGCGGTGTCAGAAAGGCGAGCTACTGTCTCTTCCCATCCCATCTGGTACTGACCCCAGTGCCCATATCCAGGAAATGGCCCAAAGGACCTGGTGGAAATAGAGGAGGAGGAGGGAGACCCATCTCTGGCTCAGGCCTTCTCCTTGTCATCCCCGGACAAGGCAGTCATAGGCCCTAGTAACCCGCTCCCTCAGGATGACTCCAGGGCCCACCAAGAGCTTCTGAAAAGGGTAACTGCGAACTTGGGCTTGGAAGTTGAGGAGTTTAAGGAGTCAGCACACAGCCTAATCAACATCTTGGCTGCAGCTCCTCCCTTCAGAGTGGCCTTGCCTGTTAACGAAGTGGTGATGGGTCTCGGCAGAACACTGTAGCAGACTCCTTCTTCTCTGCCCCCGCACATCAAAAAGGGCAGAGAAGAAATACTATGTCTCAGCCAGTGGGTTTGAGTACTTTTATTCGCACCCCTATTGTGGGGGGTCTCTGGGAATGTCAGTGATGAATGAGCGGGACAGAAATGGACAATTGAATGCTACCCCCAGAAATAAAGAGGTCAAGAGACAGGACTTGTTTGGACATAAGGTTTATTTAATGGGCAATCTCCAGTTACACATCTCCAACTAGCAGGTACTGCTGGGGAGGTACGATTTTAATCTGTGGGACTCATTGTCCAAATTTAAGAATTCCCTACTGCAATAGTCAAGGCAGGAGTTCATGGCCATCTTAGAGGAGGGCAAGACTGTGGCCAGGACCTCCCTTCAGGCGGCTCTGGATGCAGCTGACTCAGCAGCCAGGACTATGGCATTGGCAGTCATCATGAGGCGCTGTTTGTGGCTCCATTCCTCTGGCCTCCATCACGAAATTCAGCAATCCATCCAGGACCCCCTGCCTTTGAGGGCACCTCCCTGGACTCGGAACAGACAGACTCGAAGCTTCAAGGACTCAAGGGCCACTCTTCGCTCCTTGGGCCTTTACATAGTTCCAGCTTCCAGGAAGCACTTTAGGCCTCAGCAGCCCCCCCAGGTTCGTGGCGCCTTCCATGCAGGAGCCCTACAAAAGAAAAGAGAATGGTTTTAAGCAAAGCCAACCCTTCCCTCCTACCTCAGCCTCCCAGTTGGGCTCTCACAGATATCTTGGAACGGCCAGGCAGGCTTTTGAAGGTATGTCCAAGGGCAATATACCAGTCTCAACACCAGATCCACCCCCCCCCCCCTTTGTTTTTGGACCACCTGTCACCCTTCAGCCCAGGATGGTTAAATATAACATCGGACCATTGGGTACTGAGTACAGTAACAATTGCTTACACCATCCAATTTTCATCCACCTCTCCCTCCAACCCTCCACCCTCGTCTCTCTTCAGGGACCTTACTCACAAGCAGCTTCTTGTCCAGGAGGTGCAAGCCCTCCTACATGTGGGGCCATAGAGGAAGTTCCTCGAGACTTGAGAGGGAAGGGGTTTTACTCACAATAATTCTTAGACTGCCCTTGGCCTTCAGAATTACCACTCATCCTGGACCTGCATCGTCTCTACAAATATCTCAAGAAACAGAGGTTCCACCTGCCCTCCCTGGCCTCCATCATTCCCTCCCGGGATCCAGGAGACTGGTATGCCTCCCTCAACTTAAAGAACGCTTATTTCCACATCTCTGTCTTCCATGGGAACAGAAGATTTCTCAGGTTTATAGTGGGTCTACTACCAATTCACCGCTCTTCTCTTCGCCCTGTTGGCAGCCTCACGGGTCTTCACGAACTCCATGGTGGTGGTAGCAGCCTTCCTCAGGCATCAAAGCATACAAGTCTATCCATACCTCGACGACTGGCTGATCAAGGGTCAGTTGCAGGCTTAGGTACAGCACAGCATCAGTACAGTCTGGGCCACCTTCCAGGTCCTGGGTCTGTTGATAAACAAGCAGAAGTCAACCCTTCTGGTTCAGAGAATACTATTTATCGGGGCAGTGCTTGACTTGACCCAGGCCAAAGCCTCCCTACCAGAAGCCCGATTCCAAGCTATGTCGGACCTGATTTTGAAAGTCACGATCCACCCAATAATGATTGTTCGGATCTGCCTCAAACTATTGTGACACATGGTGGCATGTACCTACGTGGTGCAGTACACAAGGCTGTGCCTCAAGCCCCTCCAGATGTGGCTGCCGTCAGTCTATTCCCCAAGTAGACACCACCTGGACTCAATACTCAGGATTCTGTCTCTGGTCCTCACTTTGCTGACCTGGTGGAGAGACCCAGAATCCATAATTGAAGGGATACCCCTTGCTGACCCTCAGCCATTGATAACCCTAGTCTCGGACACATCAGGCCTGGGGTGGGGAGCCCACCACAGCAATCTCAGGACCCAGGACCTCTGGTCCCAGGAAGAACTCTCCCTGCATATAAATGTCAGGGAACTCAGGGCAGTATGCTTGGCTTGCCAGGTGTTCCTTCCCCAGATCTTAAGCAAAGTGGTGCAGGTCCTGATGGACAATAATGCATCAATGTTTTACATCAGAGGTGGGCAAACTATGGCCTGCGGGCCACATCCAGCCCGTGGGACCGTTCTCCCTGGCCTCTGAGCTCCTGGCCCAGGAGGCTAGCTGCTAGCCCCTTCCCTGCTGTTCCCCCTCCTCCGCAGCCTCAGCTCACTGCGCCACCAGCACAATACTCTGGGTGGTGGGGCGGCAAGCTCCTGGAGCAGTGCAGCTGCAGAGCCCGGCCTGACCCGGTGCGTGTGGCTCCAGCCGGGCGGCGTGGCTGCCTATCATGGTGCAGCTGTGCCGCCAGCCACCGGTGCTCCAGGCAGCGCGGTAAGGGGGCAGGGAGCAGGGGAGAGGGGTTGGATAGAAGGCAGGGGAGTTCGGGGGTGGTCAGGGGCCAGGGGCGTGGATAGGGGTCGGGGCGGTCAGAGGGCAGGGAACAGGGGGGTTGAATAGGGGCAGGGGTCCTGGGGGTGGTCAGGGAGAAGGGGTGGTTGGATGGGGCAGAGGTCCCGGAGGGTGGGGAGGAGGCAGTCAGGAAGGAGAAGAGGGGTTGGATAGGACAACAGGAGGCAGTAAGGGGTGGGGGCTCCGGGGGTGGTCAGGGAGCAGGGGGGGTGGATGGGGCAGGGGTCCCGGGGGACAGTCAAGAATGAGAGGAGGGGTTGGATGGGGTGGCTGGGGGCTGTCAGGGGTGGGGGTTCCGGGGGCAGTCAGGGGACAAGGAGAAGGGATGGTTGGATGGGGTAGGGGTCCTGTGGGGGGGGCAGTCAGGAAGGAGATGGGGTGTTGGATGGGGCGTGGTGGGCAGTTAGGGGTGGGGGGAAGTTAGGGGTGGCAGGTCTGGGGGCAGTCAGGGAGAAGGGGTGGTTGGATGGGGCAGGAGTCCCTGGGGGGGCAGTCAGGAAGGAGGGGGGGTTGGATGGGGCGGCGGGGGGCAGTTACGGGCAGGGAGTCCGGGGTTGGTCAGGGGACAGGGAGCAGGGGGGGTGGATGGGGCAGGGGTCCATGGGGGGGCTGTCAGGGAACAGGGGGGGTTGGATGGGGCAGGAGGCCGTCAGGGGCGAGAAGCAGGGGAGGTCGGATGGGGGCAGGGGCCGGGCCACGCCTGCCTGTTTGGGGTGTCACAGCCTCCCCTAACCGGCCCTCCAATTCTGAAACCTGATGCGGCCCTCAGGCCAAAAAGTTTGCCCGCCCTGTTTTACATCAGCAAGCAGGGAGAGGCTCAGTCTACAGCCCTGTGCCAGGAGAACCTCCAGCTGTGGAACTTCTGCATGAAACACACCATTCACCTCAAGGCATCATCTCCTGGGAGCCTGAAATGCACTGGCAGATTGCCTCAGCAGATCCTTTTCCTCTCGCCACAAGTGGTCTCTTTACTCAGTCGTCAGTGTCATCTCCCCAGGGGGACCTGTTCACCGCCAGACAGAACAGGAAATACCATCAGTTCTGTTCGCTGCGCAGGCACAGCATGGGCTCCCTCTCCATTGCCTTCCTGCTCTTGTGAGCAGACCACCTACTGTACGCCTTCCCACCAATTCTCTTGGTTGACAAGATCCTCCTAAAAATCAAACAGGACAAGGTGAGGGTTTTCCTGATAGTACCAGCATGGCCACGCCGGCATTGGTTTGGCATATTTCTGGACCTCTCAGTGGTTGTTCCGCTCATGCTTCCACTCCACCCAGACTTGATTTCACAAGACCACGGCCAGTTGTTTCACCTGAACCTCACCTCTCTGCACCTGACTGCATGGTTGCTGTACAGCTGAATACTGAAGAGCAAGCCTGCTCGGTCAGGTTCAACAGGTCTTGCTAGGTAGTAGAAAGCTTCCCACCAGGGCAACCTACCCGGCCAAGTGGAAACATTTCACATGTTGGGCCTCTGAACGGAATCTGTCTCCATTCGAATCTTCTCTGCAGTCTGTCTTGAACTATCTGCTCCACCTAAATCATCAGGGTCTGGGTTTCTCATCTATTAAGGTTCACTTGGCACCCATCTTAGTCTTCCACGCTCCAGTACAGGGCAGATCAATGTTCTCCCATTAGATGACAGTCAGGTTTCTCAAGGGTCTCTAGGGTTGGGAATCATCAAGAAAGGGATAGATAATAAGACAGAAAATATCATATTGCCTCTATATAAATCCATGGTACGCCCACACCTTGAATACTGTGTGCAGATATGGTCGCTCCATCTCAAAAAAGATATATTGGAATTGGAAAAGGTTCAGAAAAGGGCAACAAAAATGATTAGGGGTATAGAACGGCTTCCATATGAGGAGAGATTAATAAGACTGGGATTTTTCAGCTTAGAAAAGAGGCGACTAAGGGGGGATATGATAGAGGTTTATAAAATTATGACTGGTATAGAGAAAGTAAATAAGGAAGTGTTATTTACTCCTTCTCATAATACAAGAACAAGGGGCCACCATATGAAATTAATAGGTAGCAGATTTAAAACAAACACAAGAAAGTATTTTTTTACGGAATGCACTGTCAACCTCTGGAACTCCTTGCCAGAGGGTGTTGTGAAGGCCAATACTATAACGGAGTTCAAAAGGGAGCTAGATAGATTCATGGAAGATCAATGGCTATTAGGCAGGATGGGCAGGAATGGTTCCTAGCCTCTGTTTGCCAGAAGCTGGGATTGGGTGACAAGGCATGGATCACTTGATGATAACCTGTCTGTTCATTCCCTTTGGGGCACCTACCATTGGCTACTGTCAGAGGACAAGATACTGGGCTTGATGGACCTTTGGTCTGACCCAAATGGTCTGATGACCGTTCTTATGTTCTTATGTTCTCAAAAGACTCTACCCTCAGGTTGGCGAACTAGTCCCCCGACAGGAATTAAACTTGGTCCTGTCAAAGTTCATGGGGCCTCCCTTTGAGCAGTTAGTATCTTGTTCTTTACTGCTTCTCTTTTGGAAGGTCACCTTCCTTGTGGTGATCACCTTGGCCAGAAGGGTCTCTCAGATCAAAGCCCTTATGTCAGAACCCTTTATACAATGTTCTTCAAGGACAAGGTCCAGCTGTGCCCCCATCTGGCCTTTCTACCAAAGGTGGTTCGCAATTCCACAGCAACCAGGATATTTTTCTACCTGTCTTCTTCCCAAAACCTCACAAGAATGCTGAGGAATGTTGGCTTCATATGTTGGATGTTAGGCAGGCGCTCGCCTTTTATATTGAGAGAACTAAGCCCTTCCGCAAGTCCATGCAACTCTTTGTAGCAGTAGCGGAAAGGATGAAAGGGCTACCAATATCATCCCAAAGAATCTTATCCTGGATAACCACCTGTATCTGAGCTTGCTACAAGCAGCGAAGGTTCTGCCTCCGGCTATTGTGACCACTCATTCCACAAGAGCCCAGACTTCTCAGCAGTATTCCTTGCAGTTATCGATTCAGGACATCTGCAGGGCTGCAACTTGGTTGTCGGTGCATACCTTCCCATCCCACTACGCCATCATCCAACAGGCTCGAGATGATGCCGGTTTCAGAAGAGCCGTGTTACAGTCAGCACGCCCATGAACTCCGAGCCCACTTCCGAAAGTACTGCTTGTGAGTCACCTAGCATGGAATGGAGATGAGCAAGCACTCGAAGTAGAAAAAACAGTTGTTCTTTGAGATGTGTTGTTCATGTCCATTCCATGACCCACCCTCCTACCCCTCTGTTGGAGTTACCAGCGAGAAGGAACTCAGAGGGTGCGGGGCTGGCAGCACCCCGTATCATAGAATCATAGATTATAGGACTGGAAGGGACCTCGAGAGGTCATCGAGTCCAGTCCCCTGCCCGCATGGCAGGACCAAATACTGTCTAGACCATCCCTGATAGACATTTATCTAACCTACTCTTAAATATCTCCAGAGACGGAGATTCCACAACCTCCCTAGGCAATTTGTTCCAGTGTTTAACCACCCTGACAGTTAGGAACTTTTTCCTAATGTCCAACCTAGACCTCCCTTGCTGCAGTTTAAACCCATTGTTTCTGGTTCTATCCTTAGAGGCTAAGGTGAACAAGTTCTCTCCCTCCTCCTCATGACACCCTTTTAGATACCTGAAAACTGCTATCATGTCCCCTCTCAGTCTTCTCTTCTCCAAACTAAACAAACCCAGTTCTTTCAGCCTTCCTTCATAGGTCATGTTCTCAAGACCTTTAATCATTCTTGTTGCTCTTCTTTGGACCCTTTCCAATTTCTCCACATCTTTTTTAAAATGCGGCGCCCAGAACTGGACACAATACTCCAGCTGAGGCCTAACCAGAGCAGAGTAGAGCGGAAGAATGACTTCTCGTGTCTTGCTCACAACACACCTGTTAATGCATCCCAGAATCATGTTTGCTTTTTTTGCAACAGCATCACACTGTTGACTCATATTTAGCTTGTGGTCCACTATAACCCCTAGATCCCTTTCTGCCGTACTCCTTCCTAGACAGTCTTTTCCCATTCTGTATGTGTGAAATTGATTTTTCCTTCCTAAGTGGAGCACTTTGCATTTGTCTTTGTTAAACTTCATCCTGTTTAACTCAGACCATTTCTCCAGTTTGTCCAGATCATTTTGAATTATGACCCTGTCCTCCAAAGTAGTTGCAATCCCTCCCAGTTTGGTATCATCCGCAAACTTAATAAGCGTACTTTCTATGCCAATATCTAAGTCGTTGATGAAGATATTGAACAGAGCCGGTCCCAAAACAGATCCCTGCGGAACCCCACTCGTTATGCCTTTCCAGCAGGATTGGGAACCATTAATAACAACTCTCTGAGTACGGTTATCCAGCCAGTTATGCACCCACCTTATAGTAGCCCCATCTAATTTGTATTTGCCTAGTTTATCGATAAGAATATCATGCGAGACCGTATCAAATGCCTTACTAAAGTCTAGGTATACCACATCCACCGCTTCACCCTTATCCACAAGGCTCGTTATTCTATCAAAGAAAGCTATCAGATTGGTTTGA
The DNA here is from genome assembly GCF_027887155.1 of Malaclemys terrapin pileata. Classification (NCBI taxonomy): domain Eukaryota; kingdom Metazoa; phylum Chordata; order Testudines; family Emydidae; genus Malaclemys; species Malaclemys terrapin. Next base: position 38,126,522 of record NC_071505.1, on the reverse strand, counting down.
CACGATTTGTTCTTCACAAATCCATGCTGGCTGTTCCCTATCACCTTACCACCTTCCAAGTGTTTGCAGATGATTTCCTTAATTACTTGCTCCATTATCTTCCCTGGCACAGAAGTTAAACTAACTGGTCTGTAGTTACCTGGGTTGTTTTTATTTCCCTTTTTATAGATGGGCACTATATTTGCGCTTTTCCAGTCTTCTGGAATCTCTCCCGTCTCCCATGACTTTCCAAAGATAATAGCTAGAGGCTCAGATACCTCCTCTATTAGCTCCTTGAGTATTCTAGGATGCATTTCATCAGGCCCGGGTGACTTGCAGGCATCTAACTTTTCTAAGTGATTTTTAACTTGTTCTTTTTTTATTTTATCCGCTAAACCTACCCCCTTCCCATTAGCATTCACTATGTTAGGCATTGCTTCAGACTTCTCGGTGAAGACCGAAACAAAGAAGTCATTAAGCATCTCTGCCATTTCCAAGTTTCCTGTTACTGTTTCTCCCTCTTCACTAAGCAGTGGGCCTACCCTGTCTTTGGTCTTCCTCTTGCTTCTAATGTATTGATAAAAAGTCTTCTTGTTTCCTTTTATTCCCGTAGCTAGTTTGAGCTCATTTTGTGCCTTTGCCTTTCTAATCTTGCCCCTGCATTCCTGTGTTGTTTGCCTATATTCATCCTTTGTAATCTGTCCTAGTTTCCATTTTTTATATGACTCCTTTTTATTTTTTAGATCGTGCAAGATCTCGTGGTTAAGCCAAGGTGGTCTTTTGCCACATTTTCTATCTTTCCTAACCAGCGGAATAGCTTGCTTTTGGGCCCTTAATAGTGTCCCTTTGAAAAACTGCCAACTCTCCTCAGTTGTTTTTCCCCTCAGTCTTGATTCCCATGGGACCTTACCTATCAGCTCTCTGAGCTTCCCAAAATCTGCCTTCCTGAAATCCATTGTCTCTATTTTGCTGTTCTCCCTTCTACCCTTCGTTAGAATTGCAAACTCTATGATTTCATGATCACTTTCACCCAGGCTGCCTTCTACTTTCACATTCTCAACGAGTTCCTCCCTATTTGTTAAAATCAAGTCTAGAACAGCTTCCCCCCTAGTAGCTTTTTCAACCTTCTGAAATAAAAAGTTGTCTCCAATGCAGTCCAAGAATTTGTTGGATAGTCTGTGCCCCGCTGTGTTATTTTCCCAACATATATCCGGATAGTTGAAGTCCCCCATCACCACCAAATCTTGGGCTTTGGATGATTTTGTTAGTTGCTTGAAAAAAGCCTCATCCACCTCTTCCACCTGGTTAGGTGGCCTGTAGTAGACTCCTAGCATGACATCTCCCTTGTTTTTTGCCCCTTTAAGCCTAACCCAGAGACTCTCAACACTTCCGTCTCCTATGTCCATCTCTACCTCAGTCCAAGTGTGTACATTTTTAATATATAAGGCAACACCTCCTCCCTTTTTCCCCTGTCTATCCTTCCTGAGCAAGCTGTACCCATCCACACCAACATTCCAATCATGTGTATTATCCCCCCAAGTTTCAGTGATGCCAACAATGTCATAGTTGTATTTATTTATTAGCACTTCCAGTTCTTCCTGCTTATTCCCCATACTTCTCGCATTTGTATATAGGCATCTAAGATACTGGTTTGATCTTTCCTCCCAGTTTTGTCCTGACTCTCCTTTCTCTCTGCCAGTATAGCCCACACTCCCTCTTGTTTCCGACCCATCTCCCGGGTCTCCATGTTCCCCACTTACCTGTGGGCTTTGCTCACCTGTCCCCGTCGAACCTAGTTTAAAGCCCTCCTCACTAGGTTAGCCAGTCTGTGTCCGAATAGGGCCTTTCCTCTCCTTGAAAGGTGAACGCCATCTCTGCCTAGCAGTCCTTCCTCAAATAGCATCCCGTGGTCTAGGAAGCCAAAGCCCTCCTGGCGACACCATCTTCGCAGCCAGGCATTCACCTCCATGATGCATCTGTCTCTGCCCGGGCCCCTACCTTTGACAGGAAGAATTGAAGAGAATACCACCTGCGCTCCAAACTCCTTCACCCGTACTCCCAGAGCCCTGTAGTCACTCTTGATCCGCTCAGTGTCACACCGCGCAGTATCATTTGTGCCCACATGGATGAGTAGCATGGGGTAGTAGTCAGAGGGCCGGATAATCCTCGACAATGCCTCCGTAACGTCTCGGATACGGGCCCCCGGCAGGCAGCATACCTCCCGAGATGAAATGTCAGGGCGACAGATGGGCGCCTCCGTCCCCCTCAGCAGAGAGTCTCCGACCACCACTACCCTACGTTTCCTATTCGCAGTGGTGGAAGCAGACCTCCCAGCCTTAGGGGTACGAGGCTTCTCCTCCTTTACTGTAGGGAGTGATTCCTTCTTTCCTGTATCGAGAAGAGCATAACGGTTACCTATAACCACGGCAGGAGGGTTCGGAGCAAGGGTGGAGCACTGCCTGCTGCCAGAAGTAACCAGCTGCCAGTGTCCACCCTGAGCCATCTCCTCCTCCACCAGTGGTGTATCAGCAGTCCTGTGTACTGGGACAGCTACCTCAGCTGTCTCCACATGGACACTGTTGAGGAATTGCTCGTGGATACGGATGCTCCTCAACCTAGCCACCTCCTCCTGTAGCTCTCCCACCTGCTGCCTGAGAGATTCCACCAGCAGGCACCTCTCACATTGGATGGTCCCCCCAGCCTGGATATCAGTAAGTGGAAATTGCAAGTTACAGTCTTTGCAAAACCACACCAGGATCTGGGTAGAGGCATCCATGCTTAGGCACTCTATCTGGCTACAGGCACAGGTGGAGGAGACAGCAGCAGTGCTGGCACAGGTGTTGCGGGTCTTCCTAACCATCGTAAGCCTCCCTCTGTCAAACTCCCGTCTGCAGCCCCCTGTCAGCTGAAAGGGTTGTTTAAGCAAAAAGTTATGAATGTAGTTGCTTTATAGGTATTAAGGGGAATCAAGAGAAAACAGATGGAACTGGCAAGGGACCCTCGCCCCCTTCCTAACTCCCTTGTGAAACTCCCTGTTAGCAGCCCCTGTTCGCAAAGCTCCCTGGTCGCTTGTGCGCTGCTTTATAAAGCCCTGGCCTGTATGAATGCCCCGCCCACTGATGAAGGCTCAGCCACTTACCAGAGGCTTCTAGCTTTCAAACCTTCCAACTGCCAGCCACAGCACACGGTCCTTCAAACAACCAAAACAAACAAACAGACTGACAAACACAAGCGCATATACTATACTAGCATATACTATACGCGTATACTAGCGCATATATGCACAATTCCAGAGAGCGCTAAAGTGGGCCCAACGGATACCACTGAGGGAAAAATCTTCCTCAAGTGTGCATGCGGCGCACACACACCTAACGTGGAATGGACATGAGCAACACATCTCAAAGAACAACAGTTATGGAAGGTTAGTAACCATTTTTTCCCTCACCAATTTTGTTGTGTCTTACAAAAACAAAGGAACTGAATATGTGCAACAAGGTCTAAGGTCTTTATTTAGAATTGGTTTCAGAATTCAAGGTCAAATTTACCATTCCCTGTGTTGCACCCTGACAAAGGGTGATCTCCTAAGTATTGCAGGTGAATGGGTGACAATTGCACTACCCAGCAAAGAGCTGTTCATGTGGCAATAGCAGGGGAAGAAAGAGGATAGATAGGGAGAGGGAGATATCCAGAGGTTAGCTATAATTTTTAAAAGTCCTAACTGGCTTGGGACTTGGTTACTTGAGAGACATCTTCCCACCCCGTGCCATACTGCTACACATACAACCAGCAAAGATGCTAGAGCTTGAGCTCCCTTTTTCTCTGAGGGTAGGTTGGTGGGGGGGGAGGGGGGGAGATGTCCTCCATAAAGGTCCCTCAGCTCTGGAACTTGCCTCCTTCGTCTATCAGAGCTCAGATCTGTTGACCTTCCTGTCAGGCAGGAAAGCTTGCTTTTCCTTCCAGGTATTTAGGCTCCAGTTCAGCAAGATACTTAAACACGTGCTTAAGTCCAACTCCATTAAGGAAAGCACTTAAGTATGTGCTTAAATTTTAAGCAGATGCTTAAATACCATTAAAGTCAATGGGACATAAGTGCTTGCTTAACATTAACCAAGCACTTAAGTGCTTTCCTGATTAGGAATGGTTTGCTGGGCCTCAGGGAGGGGCTCAGTCCCTGCGAGGGCGGCAGTCAGGCAGCCTTCTGCGGCTTGCCTGCGGGAGGTCCGCCAGTCCCGCGGATTCGGTGGCATTTCGGCGGCGGGTATGCCGAATCTGCGGGACCAGCAGACCTCCCGCAGGCATGCCGACGAATCCGCGGGACCGGGGACCTCCCACAGGCATGCCGCCAAAGGCAGCCTGCCTGCCGTGCTTGGGGCGGCAAAAAAGCTAGAGCCGCCCCTGTCTGTAATGGAGTGAGCAACCTATTATTTGTTATGTTGAAGAATGATGTGTGGTTGCAAATGTTAATTGCAATGCAGGATGGGCACCTGTTAAGAAATTACGTCCCTTTATAAACAGAAGGAATAAATACACAATTTTCAATAGAGGTCAAGACAGTGCTATCTGTCCTCTTTATCAGTGTACCAGGGAAAATGCCAAACCATCATCTGATCTCTTCCTTACTCTCTTTAAGATTGGACTTTGTTTGAATCTGAGAAATTTGCCATGGTATGTTCCAGCAAATCCAAATACCTTTTTCCCCCGCTGCTATGGTATTTGCATGGATGATGAGAAACATGATTTTATAGGTAAGTCATTTGAGTAGCTTCTATGTTCAATCGCAGGCATTTCTCTATACTGATAACTTGATCTTGAAAGCAAAGGTCTAAGCAGTGTGGCCTGGATCCAGCAAAGCACTTAAGCACACTCTACTTTAAACATGTCAGGAGTCCAGATGAAGTCACTAGGACAACTCACATGCTTCAAGTTCAAACTTGTGCTTGTGTTTTGCTGGATCAGAGCTAGAATACTCACTACCTGGCATCCATACAGAGCCAAATTCTGCCCTCAGATTACTCCCACTCAGGTCCCAAAGAGCCCCACAGCTTCTCTGAGTGAAACATCTTTGCAGAATAGTTTTAGTTCATACATGTTTTCAAATTAAGGGCTAGTGTCATGCACTAACTTGCCCATGTGGACCCTGCTGGCATGTTCCTTAGTGTATATTAATGGTGGTACTGTTTGAGAAAGGACTACACTAAATGCGCACTAGGGAACTTTTAGTGCACTTCAGCAGTGGCCACACAGGTGAGTTAGTGTACAGCACCCTAGTGTGCACTAGAATTTACACCAGGGGTCGGCAATCTACGGCACACGTGCCGATTTTGCCTGGCACACGGCTGTCAGCCAGGGTCCTGGCAACCGGCCCCGCTCAGCCTGCTGCCGGCTGAGTGAACGGAACCCCAGGCCAGCAGGAGGCTGAGCGGGGCCAGCGGCCGGGACCCTAGACCGGCAGCAGGTGCGCCCTCCGGCTCCCCCCTCACTGCGCTCGGGTTCTGCGGCTCCCGGAAGTGTGAGCCGCCGCAGCTGCCGCTCCCGGAGCTCCCCCCTCCCGCTGCCTCAGCACTCTGCGGGGGAGGGGCTGTGCCCGCGGCAGCCCAGCAGCATGTTTTGCCTCCACGTGGAGCCTGCGTCTGACTGGCATGGGCATGGTAAGGGGAGTCCCGGGGGGCAGTCAGGGAGCAGGGAGAGGGTTGGATGGGTCAGGAGTTCTGGGAGTCCTGTCAGGGGGCAGGGAGTGGTTGGATGGGGCGTGGGAGTCCCGGGGGTCTGTCTGGGGGCGGGGGTGTGGATAAGGGGTGGGACAGTCAGCGGACAGGTAGGGGGTAGGGTGCTAGGGTGCGGGGGTCTCAGGAGGGGGCAGTCGGGACAAGGAACAGGGAGGCTTAGGTAGGGGGTGGGGTTCTGGGGGAGAGTTAGGGACAGGGGTCCCAGGAGGGGGCAGTTAGGGGACAAGGAGCGGGGGGATTGTGATTTGTGAGGGGGGCAGTCAGGGGGTGGGAAGTGGGAGGGAGTGGATGGGGCAGGCCTAGGGCGGGGCTCTCCCCCCCGTCCTCTTTTTTGATTGTTGAAATATGGTAACCCTAGGGGAGCGGGGGGCGCATGGGGGCTGGTGCTCGCATGCATCCGCTGCAGCCTGCAGGAGCCCCCGGGGGGGTGCCAGACCGCAGCGTGGGCAGGAGAGGCGGGGGGCGCGGCTAATCCCCACTAGCGGTGCTGCCGCCTTTGCAGGGCTGCTGCCCCCCTGCACTGCGCCGGCTCCTCCATGGCTGGGGCTCGCTGCCGCTGTAAGCAGGATGCTCTGGTTCTCTGGTGCCTCCGGAAGGCGGCTCCTTCCTGCCGAGCTGCTGCAGTGGCCCAAGCCTGGCAAAGCCAGTGAGTGACTCAGGATGGGGGCCACCAGGGTGGGGTGGGGAGGGCTTGTGGGCAGGGCTGGCTCCAGGCACCAGCCCACCAAGCATGTGCTTGGGGCAGCACCTGGAGGGGGGCGGCGCAGCGCTCCAGCCCAAGAGCGGGGCCGCGACTGGGCTCACCGCCCTCCCCGCGGCGCTCTGGCCGCCGGGGAGAGCGAAGCCGCAGCGGGCTCTCCGCCCTTCTCCCAGTGCTCTGGCCGCCGGGGAGAGCGGAGCCCCGGCCGGGCTCTCCGCCCTCCCCCCAGCGCTCTGGCCGCCGGGGAGAGCGGAGCCGCGGCCGGGCTCAGCGCCCTCCCGTGTCACGCTCCCTTGTCTGGGGCGGCAAAAAAGCCAGAGCCAGCCCTGCTTGCGGGGGGGCTGTGCACCCTCCAGGGGAGTTCAGGGGGTGGGGAGGGAACCTGGTCTGGGGAGTAGCCCCTGAGCATAGCTGGCCCCTGGGCAGGCTGGCCCCTGGGGTCTATAAAGGCTCATTGGGATTTGCCCCTCAATGAACCGATGTGCACGGGGGGGGTCGCAAGGTAGAAGTTTCGCCGAAGGCGCAAAATATCCTTGCACTGGCCCTGCCCCAGGGGGTGCGTGCACCCGAGGTTAAGAACCACTGCACTAAACTGATAAGATCTGCATTTTAATTTAATTTTAAATGAAGCTTCTTAAACATTTAAAAAAACTTGTTTACTTTACATACAACAATAGTTTATAGACTTATAGAGAGAGACCTTCTAAAAACATTAAAATGTATTACTGGTACGCGAAACCTTAAATTAGAGTGAATAAATGAAGACTCGGCTCACCACTTCTGAAAGGTTGCCGACCCCTGATTTACACCCTTGGAGTGCAGACTAAATCACAGTGTAGACAAGCCTTTTGTTTGAAAATATGCATGAACTAAAACTACTCTGCTCCCAGTTACACTGGTGTAAATGCAGTATAGCTGCATTATTCGATAATAGGAGGAACGCAAGGTTGTTTACCCTAAGGTAGATCATTTATTTTCTAAATCTTTATTTTTTCTGAATTTCTCAGAAACTTAAAGTAGATCAATTAATCATTCTTCTGTCAGATTCTAGCAATTAAGGCATAATTTTCATAGCTGAGGAGTTCTGCCCGAAAGCAATTTTTAAACCTTCCTGGTGCATGAAAGAAGAGGATTAATTAAATAATTTCTTAGTTGCTTTTTAAATTGAGCTTCTGTCAATGAAGTTCAAACTAATTTATTGCCTAAATCTAATACTGCTAGAATTTTTTTAAAGTCTTTTAGAGATGTGTGGGTTAGTGACAGGTCAAGTTTATGAGCTGTTTGTTTGAAAACAGGAAACTATCTACTGTTTTGTGAAGGTTCATCATTCTTATTTCACTCCACTGAAAATTTTATGTTGCATGACTGCAATACAAATTGAAAACAAAGTGTCTACAAATTTTCAAGGCATCAGAAACACCCTGCAGGCATTATAAACTGCTCTTGAGAGCCAAATATTTCAAGCGTCATAAATAAGTGATGTAACAAAAATTGTATTTTCAGTTAATGCTACAAAGTAAATTTAAAGTAGTAGTATATTACAGAGTGATCTAAAAGGGATCTCGATATTTGACTATGACTATGGAATGTACAGTGCAGCTGGGAGGAAGTGAAAGGGTTTAAAGGTGGTTCTTGTGCTCCCCACTTTGTGATGCCAGTCAAGTGCCTGGCCTGAAGGCTGCTTTATTATATTTGCTACCAATTGCCCAAAGTGACTGGTAAAACAGTTGGTGTTCATGAAATCCTTGGCCATACCGAACCACAGCTGTGTACCTCCAGAGGATTCCTATATGGTGGGGTGATCTAAGGGCAGACATTTTGGATTGAAGTCGGCCCTGCATTGGTGGTGCAGTATAAAATGGTCGCAGTGCATGGAAGAATCTGAGTTAGGATGTGCATATGACCTGTTCTTTTTACGGAAAATAATTTCGGTCTGGAGTAATGAGTCATTTCATTGAATGTATTACTTCAAAGGCAAATTTCCCGCTCTGTTAATTTTTAATGCCAAGCCTCTTAAAATAGATGACATTATACAATACACCGTAGAAAGAACAGTAAATGTATGTATTTGTGCATATATTTTGTATATGGAAATATGTAAAACCACAAATTATCAAGAACGCTTTTTAGTGAGTTTTCAGACTTTCAAGATGCATTTTAAAATATGAGTCTACCATCTTTTAATGAGCTATTTAAGATGGACGAATGTTGATACTGCGATGGACAAACTTCATAAGATTTTGATGTGTGGTTTGGTTCAGTTCAGATAAAATCCACAAAATCTAGGTGTTGGTGAAAATTTATCTGAACTTTCCAAGCCCTGCCCACACAAACCACATTCTTCAGTAGACACACAGTCCCCAGCCAACCACTGGTCCGGACTTTCCTTTGCCTCGTTATAGGTTGTCTTTGTTGAAGAGGTCTGACAGTCTTCTACTCTGTCTTCTCTTTACATGGCAAACAGGCAGTAGACTACTTTCAGGTTTATTAAGGGGAATAGCCAGTCTCATTATTTGTTTTTGAAGGGACTGCAACTTGGTTCTTTCACTGCTGTGGGGTATTCTGGGACAATGCAGCTATTTTGTTGTTCCCTGGGATTTCATCAGGGTCAGTCAGGTTTCCTGCTAGATCCTCTGTTTGAGGGCTGACCAAGTGGCCTGCTGCCCCCTCAAATTCCTGGTATTGACAATCTTCTGTGGGCTGGCAGCTTGACAAAACCCATCCTATTTTTCTTAAGTAGGACCCAGAAATGTTTTGCTGGTTGCATGTTGCTGTCTCTTTCAACTCTATAGTGCTGTGTGATGGGGACACTTTATAGTCCAATAAATGATAGAATTAGGATTTCTAAATAGCACATTGCACACTGTGGATCCAGCTGTGATGGGTTCCTCCCGGGGTGCCACCTGGAACGGGGGTACCACTGAGCCTCCTGACCCACCAGCCTGGGCTCCCTCTCACACTGTACTGTTGTGACAAACTGCAAAGCCCTTCAGCCTGCATTTTCACCAGCATTCACACAGGTAGGGACACACCCAGCTGCAGTTACACAGAGGCTCTCAAATTACCAGCTTCCCAGCCTCGGACCCCAGAGCAGTACTGTTCTGCCCTGGTCAAATCTGGCCAGTCAGCCTCTTCCTCAATGGGAAGAGAACAATGTGAAGAGAACAATGCATACTTATGACAATCAAGCAGAGATTTTCTGCAACCACTCCAGTCAAAGTTCACTGGTTTAGAGTAAAACATAAAATAAATTTATTAACTACAAAATATAGATTTTAAGTGATTGTAAGTGATAGCAAACAGATCAAAGCAGATTATCTAGCAAATAAACAAAAACGCAACCTAAGCTTGATATACTAGACAGATTGGATATGAATAGCAGATTTTCACCCAAACTGATGGTACAGGCAGACTTGTAGATTCTTCAGGCACAAGCTGCATTAGCTTTACTGCTTGGGTTTCTCAGGTCTTCATACACAGGCTAGAAATCCCTTTAGCCTGGGTCCAGCACTTCCCCCAATTCAGTGTTTGTTCCTCAGGTGTTTCCAGGAGTCTTCTTGTGTTGGGAGTGAAGCACCACAGATGATGTCACTCCCTGCCTTATATAGCTTTAGCATATGGCGGGAATCCTTGGTTTCAAAACTTGGTTCCCAGACTGGTTTGTGGAAAAATACTGACATCCGAAGATGGAGTCCAGAATCATGTGGCTTGGTCATATGTCCTTGTAGAGTCATAGCAGCTATTACTTACAGGCTGGCTTTAGCATTCTCAGGAAGGCTCACCAGGTGGGGGATAAGCTTCTTCTAAGGCCTGTTGTTTTTCCTAATGGCTCATTGTCCTGAATAGGCCCTTCCCAACCAGCTATCTAGACTGAAAACATCTTGTCTAGTGGGCGTCACCCAGGTGTAACTACATTTGAAGTACAGATACAAAAGTCAGTATTTATAACTTCAGAAACGTATACAAAAAAGATACGTGATAATCATATTAAGCAAATCATAACTTTTCCAATTACACCTCACATGACTTATCTTGCATAAAATGCATCATACTTATGCTATAATAATATCATAATAATATCACAATGAAGAATATGGGGTGAAGTGTCGCACCAGCATCAATATTCTTTCACAACATCCACATCTCAGAAAGCCACAGATAAATGTGCTGGAATCATAGAATCATAGGACTGGCAGGGACCTCAAGAGGTCATCTAGCTCAGTCCCCTGCACTCATGGCAGGACTAAGTCTTATCTAGACCATCCCTGATTGGTGTTTGTCTAACCTGCTCTTAAAAATCTCCAATGATGCGGATTCCACAGCCTCCATAAGCAATTTATTCCAGTGCTTAATCACCCTGACAGGAATTTTTTTCTAATGTCCAACCTAAACTGCCCTTGTTGCAATTTAAATCCATTGCATTTTCTCCTATCCTCAGAGGTAAACTAGAACAATCTTTTATGTACTTGAAAACTCTGATCATGTCTCCTCTCAGTCTTCTCTTCTCCAGATTAAACAAACCTAATTTTTTTCAATCTTCCTGCATAGTTCATGTTTTCTAAACCTTTAATCATTTTTGTAGCTCTTCTCTGGACTTTCTCCAACTTGTCCACTTCTTTTCTGAAATGTGGCGCACAGAACTGGGCACAGTACTCCAGTTGAGGCCTAATCAGCGTGGGGTAGAGTGGAAGAATTACTTCTCGTGTTTTGCTTACAACACTCCTGCTAATACATCCCAGAATGATCTTTGCTGTTTTTTGCAGTATGGTTACACTGTTGACTCATATTTAGCATGTGATCCACTATGATCACCAGATCCTTTTCCGCAGTACTCCTTCCTAGGCAGTCATTTCCCATTTTGTTTGTGTGCAACTGATTGTTCTTTCCTAAGTGGAGTACTTCACATTTGTCCTTATTGAATTTCATCCTGTTTACTTCAGACCATTTCTCCAGTTTGACTCAAACATTTTGAATTTTAATCCTATCCTCCAAAGCACTTGCAACTCCTCCCAGCTTGGTATTGTCTACAAACTTTATAAGTGAATTCTCTATGCCATTATCTAAATCATTGATGAAGATATTGAATAGAATTGGATCCAGAATTGATCCCTGCAGGACCCCACTTGTTATGCCCTTTCAGCTTGGCTGTGAACCACTGATAACTACTCTCTGGGAACGGTTTTCCAACCAGTTATGCATCCACCTTATAGTAGCTCCATCTAGGTTGTGTTTTCCTAATTTGTTTATGAGAAGGTCATGTGAGACAATATCGAAAGCTTTACTTAAGTACAGATATACCACATCTACCACTTCCCCTTATCCACAAGGCTTGTTGCCTGTCAAAGAAAGCTGTCAGGTTGGTTTGACGTGATTTGTTCTTGACAAATCATTGCTGACTGTTACTTATCACCTTATTACAGTAAAACCTGTGTTATCTGGCACTTTACCAACTGGAAAGCTCTAGAAACTGGCATTTTTGATATCCATTAAAAGTCTAGTTGGTGCAGGGCTGGCAGGCTCCCTACCTGGCTCCGCGAGGCTCCCCAGAAGCGGCGACATGTCCCTGCTGCTCCTAGATGGAGGAACGGCTATGGGGGCTCCATGCACTGCCCCCGCCCCGAGTGCTGGCTCCGCAGCTCCCATTGGCCTACCATTGGCCTCCCAGGAACTGCGGCCAATGGGAGCTGCAGGGGTAGCGCCTGCGAGCAGAGGCAGCACAGAGAGCTGTCAGGTGCCACGCCTCCGACTAGGAGCAGCAGGGACATATCGCCACTTGTGAGGAGCCGCCCAAGGTGAGCGCCACCCGGATTCAGCTCCCCAAAACCCCTCCCGTGCCCCTGCCCCGAGCCCCCTCCTGCACCAAAACTCTCTCCCAGAGCCTGTGCCCCAACCCCCGGCCCTGAGCCCCCTCCTACACCCAAACTCCCTCCCTCCCTCCAATATAAGTCTCAGTTAACCAGAATTTTTGACTTACCAGCACTCCTCATTTCTCCAACATGCCAGATAATGAAGTTTTTACTGTATCTTCTAGGTGTTTGCAAATAGATTGCTTAATTATTTGCTCCATTATCTTTCCAGGTATTGAAGTTCAACTGACTGGTCTGTAATTCCCCAGGTTATCCTTTCACTTTTTATAGATTGGCATTCTATAGTGGACCTAACACTGGATTACCACTTTGTAACTGGTAAAGATTGATTTTCTGAAGTGATTACAGTAACTCCTCACTTAACGTCATCCCAGTTAACGTTGTTTAGTTGTTACATTGCTGATCAATTAGAGAACATGCTCATTTAAAGTTGTGCAATGCTCCCTTATAACGTTGTTTGGCAGAAGCCTGCTTTGTCCACTGCTTGCAGAAAGAGCAGCCCATTGGAGCTAGCTGGTGGGGGCTTGGAACCAGGGTGGGCCGGCAGCCCCCCCCCATCAGCTCCTCGCGCCCCTAAGTTCCCTGTGCGGCAGCCGCCCAGCAGGCTATCAATTGCTGGGCAGTTCAGCTGTCCCTCCCCGCACTGCTGTGTGCTGCTCTCGCCCTCTGCCTTGGAGCTGCTCCCGGGAGCCTCCTGCTTGCTGTGTGGGGAGGAAAGAAGGGTGCTAATGTCAGGGTGTCCCCCTACGCCCCAGCTCCTGCCTCCCCCTGCTCCTTTACCCCATTTCCACAGAGCGGGGGGGGAGAGGGGGGCGGAACACAACAGGGTTCAGGATGGAGGGAGCTTGCTGGCAGCAGCTGCTGTCTCACCTTGCTGATCTACTTAAAAAGGCAGTGTACTTAGAGTGGGGTCAGCATACTTAAAGGGGTAATGCACGTCTCTCTCTCTCTCTTACACACAAGCTGTGTGCGTCTGTCTCTCTCTGCCATGCTATCTCCCCTCCCTCCATTCTTGCTGCCTTGTAGGGTATGAGGCTACATTAACAATAACGGGTTAACCCTTGAGGGCTCAGCCGAGTGCTAGTTCATCATTTAGCAGTAAGACATCTCCTGGGAAATATCTTGCCCTCTTCCACCCTCTAATTTCCCTGGAACCTAACCCTCCCCCCCATTTACATTCATTCTTATGGGGAAATTGGATTCACTTAACATCATTCCACTTAAAATAGCATTTTTCAGGAACATAACTACAACGTTAAGCGAGGAGTTACTGTACTAGGTTTTCTACTTTTTATAAAAGACTGATGTGTGGCGTGGAAAATAGTATTTATGCTTAGTAATGTTAATGGATTATCCCTTTGTGGGCATTCTGTTTAGTGGATCAGAATCTAAAATAATATGTTATGTGTTTTAGAAGACTTCAGGAATACAGCAGCGTGTAGCATACTCAAATGGGTCATCAGTCTTAATGCTTGTGATAAAACAACACAGAAGTCTAAAGGAAAAATTAATAAAGAAGATGTAGGCCAGAAGAAAGGTATTTCTTAAATATCAGTGTTAACATTACAATTATTGGTGTCGAAAAAGGGCCGAGGAATATCTTGTTCATCTGTAATTAAACTGCATATTTTTAGAGGACAAATATTAGCTTTTTCCTGTAATAACTACAGTGGCCACCATTTAAAAAGTCAATTTTTATCAATAGTTATCCCAATGGTATTTGACAGACCATATTAATTTCTGACATCTGTAGATCTGTGATGGATAGGATCTGTTAAAAGACAGTTTTAAAAGGACTTGTTCTCTACTGGAATCGAGCCATATATTAAAACTTTATGCATCTGAGAGTGCAGGAACATTTTATTTTTGCCTAATGCTTCTTTGTGTCCCTCAAAAGTAGCTTGTAAATTCCCCTTCAATTTTTATATATAGCTAAATTTCCTCCAAAGCCTATGCACTGAAAATAGGTTGTAATTAAGCAAAGTTATTAATAAGGTTTTGTACGAATAGTCTGGGGCTCGATCCTGGTCCATCTGATGTCAGTGGGAGGTTTTTGCCATTGACTTCAGTGAGTTAGATCAGGTGTGATGGCTGGGCTTTCAGGGTTGAATAGACATGTAACTATGGAGTTATGCATCTAACCAGATGTGCATGGTTACTAGGTGTGCCTATGGAACTTTCATACAGGCAGCTGAGCCTGCTGTAAGGTGGCTGTGGACTTTGGGGGAAGTTAAACATTTGGGAGCATTTTGGGAAAGGCTAGGAATTAAATGCCATACAAAGATTTCCACAATGGTGGGGCTGGAGCTGAAAAGTCAGCCATCCCAGGCTATGCGTGGGTGGACACTGGCCTGGGTTGCTCCTTAGTGCCGGTCAGTGCTGCAGAGGCTAAGTGTGGGAAACTGCAGAAAATACATACAGTGGTTGGAGCATTGGCCTACTAAACCCAGGGTTGTGAGTTCAATCCTTGAGGGGGCCATTTAGGGATCTGGGCAAAAATCTGTCCGGGACTGTACTTGGTCCTGCTGTGAAGGCAGGAGACAGGACTCGATGACCTTTCAAGGTCCCTTCCAGTTCTATGAGATAGGTATATCGCCATGTTAAAAAAAAATCTATGGGAAATCAGATGAAAGTGTGGAAAGCTAAAGTGCTGTTTATCTAATAAAAGTATAAGGAGGAAGTACAGACAGAAGAAAAATATGAGAAAACTAGACACAGTCCCAGCCCTGTCATACATTAAGTACACACAAACAGACTGCTTGGGACCTAGTCATGAGGCTAAACATCCATGTCATCCTGTTCATATTGCAAGGCTTCTGCCTTACACTGGAAATGGAAAAGAGGATTGACAGCTGTAAATGCTGTCTTTCACCTGTGGAGTTGAAAATATGAATATACAGTAAGTTGCACATCTGATACACTCCACTAATAGTCATTGAGCCAGTCATTGAGTGGGGGCATCAGGAGTAGCAGATGGGAGAGATACATTTGTAAGTTGCTAGCAATAAAACAGTGCAATAAGATACAACCCTTGCACATATAGCTTATGAGTGATATCAAGTTGCCCTATCTCCTGGGTAACTTTCTTGCATGATTACTCCTGGGGGAATTATGCTCCACTGTGTGTGCGCAGAATTCATGTCCCCCACAGATTTCTTTGCTTCCCCACAGAAAAATGACTTTCTGATAGGGAAGTAAAGGAAAGCTGCAAGAGAAGTCACGCACCGTTCCTTAACTTTGCTGGTACATCCTTTCAGACACCTGGAGCAGTCGGCTGAGAAGTAAATCACCTCAGGGCTGGGGACATCTCAGCCAGTGGCTTCTACCCTGAGCCAGGATCAGCTGCCAGTACTGGCTGGGCTGGAGGCAGGAGAGGACAGGACTTTCCCTTCCCCTGCAAGGAGTGGCTGAGGCTGTGTCAGACCCACCCCCAGAAATCTCCCCCAGCTGCAGGAAGCTCAGCATCCTCCCCTGCTTCCTGCCCCCATTGCTCCTCAGCTGTGGGGGTAGGGATCACTGTATGGGGATCTGCTCCCCCGTCCAACCAACCCCGTGCATCTGGACCTCCCATATCTAGACACCCCCACCAAGCCTGACCCCATACACCCAGAACCACCCAGCCCTCCATACCAACCCCACCCCATTGAATCTCAACCCCTGCATCTGGAGCCCCCTGCCTCCAGACCCCCACCCCTGTACCCAGATCACCCCCGCTCACTGAGCTCCCTGCAGTCAAACCCCCACCCTGATGAGCTCCACCCCCCTGCACCACCCTGAGCCCCCACATCCAGACCTCCACACCACTGACCCCCAATTAGCTGCACCCAGACTCCCACCCCACCAAGCCCCACTCCCCCAGCACCCAGACCCCCCCATTGAGCCCCAACCACTTTCACCTAGCAGCCCCTGCAGAGTCCCGTTGCCTCCTCACCTGGAACCCCCCCCAAAGAGCCTCTGTGCATCCAGATCCCCCCACACCTAGACCTCCCACTGAGCTGCCCGCACCCAGATTGTCCCACACAGAATCCTCTCATCCCACACCTGGATCCCCTATGCCCCTCCACACTTCGATCTTGCCTGGTTGAGTCTGCCTGCCCCACACCTGATGTGCCTCACACAGAGGGGCAGGGCCCAGGGTGTTTCTGGGGCAGGCCCAGGCCTTGTGCTGTGTCAGGGTCGGGTGTAACCTGACCACTGATTCCGTGTCCCCGGCGTGGGGGATGGGGAGGCTGCAAGGTGATCTCCTACATTAGTGCAGCCAGTGGCCTGTGCTCCCCACTGCCATGCTAGAGTCTCTGCATTTATTTATTGACAAATAAAACTTGCAGAATTTTGCAGAATTTTAAAATATTGTCCACAGAATTTTTATTTTTTTGGTGCAGAATGCCCTCAGGAATAATCATGATGGACTAGACTAGAGCACCACTGTCTCTTCTTGGCAGGGGTCCTGTCACCCTCACACTGGGCTTTTAGTCCTGCTTTAAGTGGCAGTCTCAATGTAACTTCAGCTAGGGAGTCATTGCAAACACCTTTGTAACATATTCATTTTTCCTTTCTCATTTTGTTTCTGTTTTACAAAACAATAAAAACTCTCAAACTGAAAAAAGAAATCTATTGCAAGCCAGAAGAAAGCCATCCTCATACGTTGGGGAAGACTTGCTTCTCTCATTGTACGTATGTTCCAGAAATGTACTTACCTCACTGACATGTCCTAAATCATCTGCTTTTTTTAGATCCTGTAGATTCTGATGAAAAGGAAATCAAGCAACTTCCTGGAAAACTAATAGACATGGCTTGCCAGGTTTGTGAAACCTACCTTGGGCAGATGGAACACGAGGACATTGACACAGCAATGGATGCTTCTGCAGTTCTTAGTGAGGAGGAATGGAAAGACTTAATTGAACAGTACTACTGTCTCATTCAGTAAGATTTCACAACTCCAATTAACTGTTTTGAATTAAAGTCCTGATTAAGGGTTAGGTTATAATTCCCTTACTCATAATGAGTAGTACTTTACCCCACAAATAGCCCCATTGTAAGGGGTGTAAGATAATCTTCATTGTGAGTAAATGTATCACATTTTGGCCCTAAATGTAAATTCAGATTAGAAATAGACCCTTAATTCCAATAAGAAATACTATAATCATAGACTCATAGAAGATTAGGGTTGGAAGAGACCTCAGGAAGTCATTCCGTCCAACCCCCGTATGTTGTCAAGTATCAGAGGGGTAGCCGTGTTAGTCTGTATCCACAAAAACAACGAGGAGTCCGGTGGCACCTTAAAAACTAACCGATTTATTTGGGCATAAGCTTTCATGGGTAAAAACCCACTTCTTCAGATGCATGGAGTGAAAATTACAGATACAGGCATAGATGTACTGGCACATGAAGAGGAGGGAATTACCTTACAAGTGGAGAACCAGTGATAACAAGGCCAATTCAGTGAGGGTGGATGTGGTCCACTCCCAATAATTGACGAGGAGGTGTCAATATCAAGAGAGGGAAAATTGCTTTCGTAGTGAGCCAGCCACTCCCAGTCCCTGTTCAAGCCCAAATTAATGGTGTTAAGTTTGCAAATAAATTGTAGCTCTGCAGTTTCTCTTTGAAGTCTGTTTTTGAAGTTTTTTTGTTGAAGGATGACTACTTTTAAATCTGTTATTGAATGTCCAGGGAGATTGAAGTGTTCTCCTACTGGCTTTTGTATGTTACCATTGCTGATGTCTGATTTGTGTCCATTTTTTCTTTTACGTAGAGACTGTCTGGTTTGGCCAATGTACATGGCAGAGGGGCATTGCTGGCCCATGATGGCATATATCACATTAGTAGATGTGCAGGTGAATGAGCCCCTGATGGTGTGACTGTGGGGACAGAGTAGGCAACGGGGTTTGTTACACGGATTGATTCCTGGGTTAGTGTTTCTGTGGTGTGGTGTGTAGTTGCTGGTGAGTATTTGCTTCAGGTTGGGAGGCTGTCTGTAAGTGAGTACTGGCTTACCTCCCAAGGTCTGTGAGAGTGAGGGATCATGTTCCAGGATAGGTTGTAGATGGTTGATGATGTGCTGGAGAGGTTTTAGCTGGGGGCTGTATGTGATGGCCCGTAGTGTTCTGTTGTTTTCTTTGTTGGGCCTGTCCTGTAGTAGGTGACTTCTGGGTACCTGTCTCGCTCTGTCAATCTGTTTCCTCACTTTGCCAGGTGGGTATTGTAGTTTTAAGAATGCTTGATAAAGATCTTGTAGGTGTTTGTCTCTGTCTGAGGGATTGGAGCAAATGCGGTTGTATCTTAGGGCTTGGCTGTAAAATCCTCCTTCACATGGGTCCATATGATGAAGATGTCATCAATGTAGAGCAAGTAGAGGAGGGGTGATAGGGGACGAGAGCTGAGGAAGCATTGTTTTAAGTCAGCCATGGAAATGTTGGCATACTGTGGGGCCATGCAGATACCCATAGCAGTGCCGCTGACTTGAAGGTATAAGTTGTCCCCAAATCTGAAATGGTTGTGGGTGAGGACAAAGTCACAAAGCTCAGCCACCGGGTGTGCCATGGCCTCATCAGGGATACTGTTCCTGACAATTTGTAGTCTATCCTTGTGTGGAATATTGGTGTAAAGAGCTTCTACATCCATGGTGGCCAGGATGTTGTTTTCAGGAAGATCACAAATGCATTGTAGTTTCCTCAGGAAGTCGGTGGTTCTCAAAGATAGCTAGGAGTGCTGGTAGCGTAGGGTCTGAGGAGAGAGTCCAAATAGCCGGATAATCCTGCTGTCAGAGTGCCAATGCCTGAGATGAGTGGCTGGCTCACTACAAAAGCAATTTCCCCTCTCTTGGTATTGACACCTCTTCATCAATTATTGGGAATGGACCACATCCACCCTCATTGAATTGGCCTTGTCAACACTAGTTCTCCACTTGTAAGGTAACTCCCTCCTTTTCATGTGCCAGTATATCTATGCCAGGATTTAAGGTGCCACGGGACTCCTCGTTGTTTTTGTGGATACAGACTAACATGGCTACCCCTCTGATCTTTAGTTCTATTCATCAAAGGAACTCAAGCATTATACAAATATATAGGGTCAGATCATCTGCTGGTGTAAATCAGTGTATACTGATTTTAATGGAGTTACTAAACTTCGCACATGGAAGGCCTAACATAGCACATGGCTTAGCAGTGCACAGCCGTACTACACAACCATTCAGGATGGAAGGACAGGACACTGTTTACATTTGAAACTACAGCGAGAACTTATGTAGGAACATGGAATTATCTGAGGTGCACTCTGGCCAGGACAGTAGGGTTTTATCATGCCTATTTTTACGAAAAGTGCAATGGGATTATTCTATTCAGGTTTTTATGCGGCACTTATACCATAGTATCTGAGTGCCTTCCAGTAAACTAGACGATTATACATCTGTCATGTGATGTTTGTTCTCTCATCCACTCCCAGAGGGAAAAGTGTGCACAGCAGAGTGCCTTGTTTTGATAGTGTGTGTCCTTTTATTTTTTTAAAATAAATATGCCTGTTGCTATGTGTTCATATTAGAGAAGGCAAGGTCAATGAACTGTGCCTTTGATTTGATTTAGAGCAGAAAGTGGAAAGGTTTATGATAGATCTTAGTGCCTGGGGGAGTTCATACCACATTCTTGGACCGTCCCCAGGGAAAGTTCTGTCTCCCACACAGACAAGTTTTACTGTTGAGAATTCCATTGTTCCAGAGGAGTGTAGTTGTGGACCACAGTCTTTGTCCTGAAGTTTTAAATGGTCTTTTAGATATCCTGGGCATGGAATAAGGTCCAGGACCTTGAACCTGATTCATTATTCTATGGGATGCCAGTATAGGGAGTGGAGGACAGGTTTGATATGTTCCCAGTAGCCTGTGTTGCTGAGGATAAATGCTGTGGCATTCTGTACTAGTTTCCTAAATACTGATGTCTTTGTGCCCAGATAGATTGCATTGCTGTAATCCAGCCAAGAGATGATGAAGGCTGAATAACTGAGGCAGGTCTTTGCCCACCAGGATGGGACAGTGTTTCCTAGCCAAGCAAAAGATGGTAGAAAGTGTTACTAGTGTATACTGCTACGTGAGAGCTCTGGGTCAGCAAGGCATCCAAGAGTACAGGCTGAATTGACCAATTGTGGGAGTGTATCTTCAACCAATGTGGACTGCACTGTGGCTGTAAGATCTTCAAAGCTAACAGAATGTTGGGAATCATTAAGAAAGGGATAGATAATAAGACAGAAAATATCATCTTGCCGCTATATAAATCCATGGTACGCCCACATCTTGAATACTGCATGCAGATGTGGTCGCCCCATTCAAAACAGATACATTGGAATTGGAAAAGGTTCAGAAAAGGGCAACAAAATGATTAGGGACATGGAACAGCTTCCATATGAGGAGAGGTTAATAATACTGGGACTTTTCATCTTGGAAAAGAGGCAACTAAGGGGGGATATGATAGAGGTGTATAAAATCATGGTTTGGAGAAAGTAAATAAGTCAGTGTTATTTACTCCTTCTCATAACACAAGAACTAGGGGGTCACCAAATAAAATTAATACGCAGCAGGTTTAAAACAAACAAAAGGAAGTATTTCTTCACACAATGCACAGTCAACCTGTGGAACTCTTTGCCAGAGGATGTTGTGGAGGCCAAGACTATAATAGGGTTAAGAAAAACTAGACAAATTCATGGAGGATACGTCCATCAATGGCTATTAGCCAGGATGGTCAGGGATGAAGTTCCTAGCCTCTGTTTCCAGAAGCTGTGAATGGGTGACAGGGGATGGATCACTTGATGATTACTTGTTCTGTTCATTCCCTCTGAGACACCTGGCATTGGCCGCTGTCGGAAGACAGGATACTGGGCTAGATGGAACTTTGGTCTGACTCAGTAAGGCCGTTATTATGTTTGTCTTATGTTCTAAAAGGCTTTCCTCTGCCCACCAGCATCACCTCTGTCTGTCTTACGTTCAGCTTCATCCAAGAGCTGAACTCAATCAAGCTCTAGTGGTAGCGATGTGGTGAGTCATCGGAAGAGCTCTGTATCATCTACATATTGCCGGCACATGAGTCTGTGTCATCTGACCAGTTCACCTAGTGCTTGCATATAGATTTTGAAAAAGATCAGAGAGAGAATTGATCCCCGTGAAACCCCACAAGTCAGGGGTCTAGTTGTGGAGGTGCAGTTTCCCATCACTACTTTCAGGAAGGACTCAAACCATTTTAGCATATTACCATGGATCCCTGCCACCTGTCTCAGGCAAGATAGTGGAATCTCATGGTCAGCAGTGTTGAATGCTGCACAGAGGCCCAGGAGAATGAGAATAGATGTCTGTCCTCTATCCATTGACATTTCACCCATGAGTGCCACAAAAGTGGGTTCAGTTCTGTGTCCTGGGCTGAATCCAGATTGATCCAGGTCTAGAATGTTACCTTCAATTAAAGGAGCTCATTGTTGGCCTTTTGGTAGCTTCTCTATGAACTGCTCAGGAATGGGTAGATTGATGATGGGTGGTAGTTGGCTAGGACTAAACTATGCGAGGTGGGTTTCTTCAGTGTAGGTTGGACTATTCCATGTTTGAAGGAGGAAGGAAAGATTCCTTCTCTGAATGAGGCATTGGTTCATTCAGTTGGAGTGGCACCAGTTGTTCATGACTTTCTTTCACAAGCCATGAAGGGCATGGGTCAGATTCACAAGTCTTGGGTCAAGACTCCTTTAGGGTGTCCAGAACTTCCTGCTGAGTGAATGTCCTGAATGCTGGGAACGCAAGTGAGCTCTTGGTTAGTGGAAGTAGAGCAGATCCATCCTGTTTGAGAAGACTTCTCGAATGGGTGTGATATTTTCAGTGAAGTAGGATGATAGTTCTTAGAGTGCTTGGTACTTGGCTCTGATAAAGGTTGCAGGCATTCAGGATTGATGTGGCAGTTTATCACCCTGGATAGCTCCTTGGGGTGGGATTTGGCAGCCTCAGTGGAGGCTGATAGGAAGGTTCTCTTGGTCTGTAATACAGCTCAGCATAGGCTTTGAGGAATTCATTATGTGTCACCCTCTCTGAATCAGCCTTTGTTTTCTTCCATTGGCACTCAGTTTTCCACTCTTGTCTTCATCCAGCACAGGGTGTCAGAAAACCAAGGAGGACTGTGTGTTGATGGGGAGAAAGGGACTGTTTGGGGGGCAGCATATTAATGACTGCAGCCAGTATAGAATGGTAATGATTCACCAGGTCCTTGACTTCTCATTCTGTGGGTTGGGTCTTTTAGCAGACTTCAAAATTCATTGGAGTCTATAAGTCATCGTGGTCGGATCAGGATAATTGGTCTTTCTTGTTGTCTGAACAATGGAAGGTCTCTGACCACTGCCTTGATGATGTGATTGTTAGTGTCCAGGAGACTGACATCTTGATTTTAAATCTCATCTATTAGATGATACTTCCAGCAACACAATACTTCCTAAATCATATTGGGTGCATTGTTTTAGTACTGGTTTGGAGGGGTATCCTTACAACCTCTTCTTCCAACAGTATCGAGGGGTCTGAAGACCTACCATCTAAGTACTGATTGAGCCTGACCCTGCTGAGGTAGATGAGGTATGACAGGTTCACAGAGTGGCACAAAGCCGGTTGCCAGGCATAAAAATTATTTACCACCTTTTCCTCCTCTCCCCCAGAATGTGAAGGCTAATATTCTCAGGAGGCTGAAACCACAACTTACTTGTATTCGTAAGATTTGATGTTTTTATATGTTTGTATACAGCAGCTATGATCTTACCCACGCCATCATTTTGATAACTAAGCAATTAATAAATGTAGATTCTGATCCTGCAAGATGCTGACACCTCTCGAGAAGCATCCACCCTTCCTCAACTCACATTTGATTTAAGCACGAGTTGAGTGGAGTGAGCACCGTTCAGAAGGCACTCAGCACCTGGCAGGATCAGAAGAGCATACAGGACCAGAAGTTTTACAGGGAGAAGGAGCTCAGATAACTCAATGCCCATGCACATGGGCCAAGGATTACATAGATTGCATTCTCAGGGACTCTTTTTGTTCTGTCTTTGTATCTAGTACAGAGGGTTCTTGGTTTATGACTGGGCTCCCAAAGCACTACCACAATATCGATAATAAACAACAGTATTACTATTTATTCATTGACCATCCAAAAGTGTGCTGGGTACCATACACATGCACAACAAAGACACGGTCCCTGCCTCGAAGAGTTCATATTCTATGATTTTGACGAGACACAGTTTGTGAAGACATATATTCCTTTATGTTTTATGCTGTCTATGCAATTAAAAGGTCTAGAAAAGAAAGGTGAGACTAGCCTTGACTTTCCCAGTGTTCAGATACTGGGTGCCAGCTCTTCTCATGCTGTCCTGCCTGCCCAGGGCTGTCTGCATGTTGGATCTAACCCCTCTATATGTTATTTAAAGAAAGAATTCCCCCTTCTTTCAGCCTGCAATTAACCTCACTCCTGTGCTTTTCATAGTTCACGTTACCCCATTATTGCAAGTTTTTATAAGCAGATTATTTCCTTAATAACAGAACTTTCCTGACACTAAGGTTCTAATTGACTTTGAAAGTAATCTTAGGCTGATATTCAGAACATAATAGCAATAGAAATAGCATAATAGCAACATAATAGCACAATCTAAATAAAGGAAATGTATGATGTAGTCATATTGCTATTTGACTGTACAATAAATCTGTATCTTGTTATACGGACTTCACACAATTGCTCTCCTAGCCTGGGGGTAGGAGGAGGAGAAGAGACAATACCCAAAATAAATGAGCTCAGTAACCTGTGAGACTTATTTCTGTAAATCCATAATCTAATAACTTCTATCACTGTAGCAAGAAACACTTCACACTGTACTTTAGAAAAACAAAACAATATTGACAACTATATAAGCTAAGTTCATAAAATGCTTCTTCTAAAATAGTTATGCATAAAGTATTACCTTTTAAAATTTTGTTTGTTTGTAGTGAAGGTGCTGTCATTTGTAGTGCACATAATTACATTACACAATGTCAAAAGATTCTGAGCAAAATCATGTCTACAAACCCACAGCAAGACATAGACGGTAACCACAATATCTGGATTATTAAACCAGGAGCAAAATCTCGTGGCAGAGGTAAGAGCTTCTTTTGTTTTTTTTTTAATTTAAAGTGTTTATTATTACCCAAAGTTGTAGGATATCATCTGGAGAGGCATCTTGTAAATGTACTGTGTACATCTGCAGTTCGTTCCACCAGGCCATTCATAACTGCATAAACATTTCCAATCAGAACCTTTCCCATTTTCTATGCAAGAGTCATTTTTACATGGTTTTAAACATCTTACCTCTATTACTTTGTGTATCTTGGGGAAGGAATAGCAGAAGGGAAACTTGTCAAATCCTGCAAAGAACTTTAAGTATGTGCTGAAGTGCAAGCATGTGAGTAGCCTTGTTGTCTTCAATGAAAGTCCTTTCAGTTAAGGTCAGTGGAACTACTCACATGCTTAAAGTTGAGAACATGCTTAAATGCTTTGCTGGATTGGGCCCATAATCACTAGGTTACAGGTAAATCTTTCAGGGGTCAGGTAAAATATATGTCTTTGTTTGTCTGAACAATGAAGGTTTAAAAAACATAATTAATGCAGGCAAACTGGGGGGTTTGTTTGTTTGTTTTTGTTTAATTCTACCATAACAGGTCTTTTCCTGATGATCTATCAATACTCCACTATTGTTCCTGCATGCATAAGTAGGATAAATGGAAATTCTCTTTCATGTATAATCTCTCATTTTCGTACACTGTCAGCTACATACATTATTATTAGACATTAACATGCATATTATTTTAATTTTTTTCTCTTCCAGAAATAGTGTGCAAAAATAGACTGGATGATATTCTGAAGCTAGTAGAAGCAACAGATCAATTTCCAGTAAAGGACCACAAGTGGGTGGTACAGAAGTACATTGAGACACCATTGCTAATTTATGATACTAAATTTGATATTAGACAGTGGTTTCTTGTCACTGACTGGAACCCTCTGACTATATGGTTCTATAAAGAAAGCTATCTGAGATTTTCTACACAACGTTTCTCCTTAGACAATCTAGACAGGTAACCAAGGAAGTATAAACAAATATTTTGCTATACAGAATAGTGAATGAACAGGCTAAAAAATTCTGCAGTACATCAGGTCCCTGAATTTTGACCATGGAATTATGGTAGTGTTAAAATTTCATAAAACCAGTCTATGCTAATGCTTTGACTTTCTGATGATTTTCTGAAGTTGCATTTAGTTACAGTGTGTAAACAGGGGTCATGGTGATATGCTTTAATTAGACTCTTAGTGTCAGTCAGCAGTTGTCATAACTTAAAATAGTGATTCTTACTGTGCCCTCATCCATATGAATATTATAGAAAACATAATTTTAGAGCATTTTAGAATATTAGGGGATGTTTGTTCTTTTATGTATGTTGTAGTCTGTTTATCTAATATTCAAGAAAAGCGATAGGCACACTGTGGGAGTTTTTGGGGGAAATTCTATACAACTTATTAAAATTGAACAAGTGTTAAATATCTCCATGGGGACATATTTTTAGCAAGGGCCATACCAGAGATTGGGAGTGGCAGGATATCTGGTAAATTAATCCCTTGTAGATGCTCTATCAGAATACTTACATGGCACCCATCACAATGCCTAATGACCATTAACAAATGTATCTTCACAACACTCCTTTGAGATAGGGTAGCATTATTATCCCCATTTTATAGACAGGGAACTGGGGCATGGAGAATTTAAGTGACTTGCCCCAAGACACGAAAAGAGAGTGTGACAGAGCTGAGACCTGAACCCAGTTTTCCTGAGGCCCAGGCCAGTGTTTTAACCACAAGACCATCCTTTTGTCTTACATTAGAGGGGAATTAATGAAGGAAACTGAAAATAGGTTTAATAATCAAAACCCTGAGATTTTAATATGAAGATAATTTGTTCTAATGTAATATGTTTCTTGCATTTTTTCAGCTGCCTGCTATAATTGTGGTGTCCTCTCTTCACAGCTCCATTCATCTTTGCAATAATTCTATCCAGAAACATTACAAAAATGCTGCAGACCGGAATCCTCTGTTGCCATGGCACAATATGTGGACAAGCACCAAATTTCAGGAGTACTTACAAAAGAGAGGTCGAGGCAATATGTGGCGAAATGTTATCTATCCGTCCATGAAAAAAGCCATTACCTACACAATGAGGATGGCTCAAGAGAGCGTTGAAGCCCGGAAGAGCAGTTTTGAGCTATATGGGGCAGACTTTATTCTTGGAGAAGACTTTAAACCATGGTTGATTGAAATCAATACTAGCCCAACAATGTTCCCTTCTACACCCGTCACAGCAGAGCTGTGTGCGCAGGTACAAGAAGACACAATTAAGTTAGTTACTGAGAAGAAACGTGACAAAATCTGGGACACTGGAAAATTCGAACTTCTCTGGAGGCAGGTACGAATAATTCTACATCATTCACTAATCAGATGGAATTTAGTTTGGTGATTGTTTTAAAATCTAATTAACTTAGGTGTGTGGAGAAGTAGCTGGAGAATTTTGCCTAGCAGTACCTGTAGAGGAGTGGCACTTGCACTTTGTGGCCATAGCCCCTCCCTTGGCTACATGAGGCAGCACCACCCCGAACCCCCTCAGTTCCTTCTTACCTCCTATGGCGGGAGTCAGAGCTCTGTGTGGTCTTAAATTCACATTCTGTCACTAGTTTAGTGTTTTTTCTAGCTGTGTATACTTTGTAATACCCTTAGTGCTACTTATGTTTAGTGAAGTATTCTCCTGTGATGCCCTCACCATTGTTTAAACATTGTCCGTCATGTGGGGGAACAGTCCCTAAGAGCGATTCCCACACGTGGTGCTTGTTGTGCTTGGATGAGGCTCATGTCAAGAAATGGTATTCAATCAATAGATCGTTTATTAAATTGACTCAAGTTGCAAGCAACCGTTGCCTAAAACAGCACCTGCTTGAACAAGCCATGTGGCCTGTTTCAGCACCAAGGTCCTCATTGGTCAGGGGTCGCCCTCAGGTTCCAAGAATCCTTCTGCCTTGCACTCTGGAGCAGGCACCTCTCCAAAGAGACTGAGGAGCTGTTCCCCATGTAGCGTGCTGAGGAAAAGGTCTCATAAGACCAATTGAGACTGCTCCTGGTCTCATGTGGACTCTCCCGTCTCTCTCAAGAAGAGCGTGGACCGGCATGGGGTTAGTGCCAGTATGCAGGATGACGCGGGTGCCTCTAACCCCTCCCCAGTATCGAGTACGGGGGCTATAGACCCTGTACCATCGATTCCAATTCTGGCCCCACGGCATTCGTTGAGTCCGGTACCGATGAGGGTGGCACCAGCACCAACTGTTTTGACATCGGCAGCATACTATGTGGATACAGATCTCTTCCAACTTTCCATCATGACCTCTCCTTTGGCCCAGGACTTGGTCAGTGTTGCGTCATTTATAGCCCCATTGGCTGGAGGGATTGCTGAACCCTTGGGTTCACCCTTCCTCACTCTGTGGAAGCAGAGCCAATACTGGGCTTGGTACCTGGGACCTCAGCACCAGGAAACTCCATTGCAGTTGGCACCGTGGATGTTACCGTGGCAGCTTTCACTGCCCTTCACTTTGGCACTGTCAGCTGTTTTGTAGTGCTGCTGACTTCAAGGTCAACACCATTTCTGGCACCAGCGTACTCGCTGCTGGTGATACCTCTTCCATCATTCACACTGGTCTCTGACTTATTTTGGGCAACGGAGGAGTCAGACCAGTTACTTGCTCCCTCAGGACTGTCTCCTCCTTTATCCCGGAAACCCAAGGTTCCTTGGCATCGAGGTCGGGATCTTCCTCCTCCCGGTTTCCATCACCCAACCTACATTGGGGACCATTCATGGAGCGGTTGGTATGGGGCTTCTATTGGCCACTAATGCCCGACCCTTTTCAGTAGCTTCCATATAATCCATGGCATGCTCCTCAGTTGCAGAGGTTGCACTCCTCAGCTTGCTCTAAGGCAAGGTTGCCAGGCAAATCAGTGGCAGGTTCAGGCACCAGTGAGTCTTTCCTGTGCAGAGCCCATGGAGCTGTCCCTTCCAGCTCTGCCAGTCCAGGAATGGGAGCCAGCCTTGATGCAGTTAACCACCTCTTCTTCGTCCCCAGATGATTCATCAGTGCCTGGTTCTTCCTGTCCTCCAATACCAGAGGATTTCAAGGCCTGTCAGGACCTTTTGCGGTGCGTGGCTCCTTTCCTGGGCATTTGGGCAGGATTTCTGCGGAGAACTCCCATAAGTTAGTGGATATCCTGCAGCCATCTGCTCCTGGGAGAGTAGCCCTCCCTACTAATGATGCATTCCTAGAGCCTACACAAGTCCCCTGGAGCACACTGGCTTCAATACTGCCTACTGCAAAGTGCACGGTGAAATGCTGTTTCATCCTGGTGCAGGGATTTGAGGGTTTGTACTCCCATGTGGCCTCAAACTCCCTAGTCGTAGCTGGAGTGAATGACAGAGCCCAGCAGAGCAGGTTTAAGTCCACTCTTAAGGACAAGGACTCCAAAGAGATGGATTTAAGGTGCAGGAAGATCTCCACCCTGCAAATGCAGATCACGAACCAGCAGACATTGTCCAAGTATGACTTTGTAAATTGGACAGATATGTCTAAGTTAGTGGGCCAGCTGCCTGAAACCTCCAGAGAGCAATTTTGGGAGTTTGTCAGCGAAGGCTGTTTAGTGGCCAAGATGTCGTTTGCAGTCTGTATTGAACATTGTGGATACTTTGGGCAGAGTTTTGTCCTCTCCGGTGACCATGAGAAGGGCGTCCTGGCTGCAGAATTTGGGCATTGCTTCTGATGTGCAGCAAAGTATAGAGGATTTGCCCTTCTGT
Organism: Malaclemys terrapin pileata; assembly: GCF_027887155.1. NCBI lineage: Eukaryota > Metazoa > Chordata > Testudines > Emydidae > Malaclemys > Malaclemys terrapin. The sequence continues at coordinate 38,097,348 of NC_071505.1, read as the reverse complement.
GCTGGGTGTTGTTTTCAGACAACATGGACAAGTCCCTGCACTCCTTCAAGGATTATAGGGCCACCCTATGTTCCTTGGGGGTGTATACACCATCAGTGCAGACAGCAAGAGTACTGTTCACAATGCACCTTTTGGCAGCCTTTTTTCTCTCAAGACAGTTGGATTACCCCAGAAAGGGGCATAGATCCCAGAGGAGGAGGCATTTGAGTCTGGGTTTCGACCAGTCAACACACCCTCCCTTGGCACTCCCCAAGCGCCCATTTTGACTCCTTGGAGCAGAGCAGAGGTCCAGTCATTACTCCCTTTACTCTGCCTCTGTTTGGGGACAGGCTAGCTCGCTTTTACAATGTTTGGGGCTAGATTACAAGCTGGGTCCTAGCATCATCAAATTGAGCTAAGCTATTCAGTTCCTCTCCACTCCTCCCCCACCCCCATCTGCCCTTCCCACCCCTCTTCAGGGCCCCCTCTTATGAGATACTGCTCCTCAAGCAGTCTTCTCTTTACTGGCTATGGGAGTGCTGCTGGAAGTTCCTCTGGAACACCAGGGTCAGAGCTTCTATTCCTGGTACCTCCTGGTTTCCAAATCCAAGGGAGGAGTAAAACCTATTCTCGACTTCCGCAACCTCAACAAATATATCAGATACTTGAGGTTCCATATGGTTGCCCTTTCACCTATCCTCCCCACATTGACTCAGAACAACTGGCTTGCTGCTCTGGACCTTCAGGATACTTACATCCATGTGGCGATTCTCCTGAGCCACAGAAGATTTCTCTGCTTTGTTGTGGTGAACCACCATTTTCAGTACAGTCTTTCCCTGGGCATCACACTGCACCTACTCAACTGCCTGGGTCTCATCATAAACACAGGAAAGTCAACAATGGTCCCCACTCAGAAAATCAATTTCATTGGGGCCCTAATAGACTCTACGAGTTCAAGGGTATTCCTGCCCATCAACCGTTTCTAGACAATTTGTAGCCTTTCTCTCAGTCTGCAGTCCCAGCCTTCCATGACAGTTCACATGTGCCTGAGGCTCTTAGGCCACATGTCTGCATGTATACAGGTGGTTCAATTCACAAGGTTGTGCCAAAACAGGCTCAGAACTGTTTTCCTTCCATCCCTTCACCCCTGGACAGGTTAGTGCTCCTCCCTCAGTCAATCCTGGACTCCTTGCAGTGGTGGATGGTTCAGGGGAATGATGTCAAGGCATTTCCTTGATCTGGCCCTTACCAACCAGGACTGCTGTCACGGATCTAGAATCATCTTGCAGACCATCTCAGCAGGAATTTTTCCCTGAACCATGAGTGGTCGCTGAAGCCCAGTGTTCTGCAAGTCATCTTTGGAGTTCAGCCAATGCTGGCTAGTATCCAAAACATCTTGGAGTATTTGCTGCATCTTCAATCATCGTACCTTAATGCTTAGCTCTTTAAGGGTGCGCCTGGTGGCAATCTTAGCTTTTCATGCTCCCATTCTTGGAAGATGGTGGCGAGGTTCTTGAAAGAAATCCTTTGTCTTCATCTGCCCGTGATGAACTAGCTTCTTTGTGACACCTTAACATAGTCAGAGTGGCTCTCATGGGACCTTCGTTCGAGCCTCTGGCATCCTGCTCCTTTCCTCTCATGTCAAAAAACTTCATTCCTCATGGCGATAACATCTGCAAGGAGAGTGTTTGAGTTGCAGGGTTTGATGGCAGAGCCTCTGTACACACAGTTCTCCAAAAACAAAGTGACATTGCAACTGCACCCGAAATTTTTGTCGAAAGTGGTCTTTCAGTTTCATTTAAACCAGGTGACATATTTGCCTGTGTTTTTTCCTAAACTGCATTCATTGCCAGAGGAGCATCATCTTCACACATTGGATGTCAGACGATGGCTGGACAGGACTAAACCCTTTCAGGCTTCCTCTTGTTTGTTTGTGTCATATGCAGACCATATGAAGGGACAGGCAATCTCTTCACAGACGATCTATAAGTGGATAACTTCCTGCATCAAGACTGCATATGAAGTGGCTTCGGCTATGCCCCCTTTATGGGTGTGAGCTCATTCTACAAGAGTGCAATAGCATTCTTAAGTTATGTCTCAATGTTGGATATTTGCAGGCTCATTTATCTCACCATTGAATTTTGGCCTTTGTGGGTTTGAGGTCATTTAAACAAAACACTTCCTTTTCTCAGTGTTAGCCACCTTTAATGAGTAATGGCTATAACTTTATTGCTTCAAACTGATGGGTTAGTTGGTAACTAAACAGTGTGCTAATCTGGTTCAGAGTTCTTACAGTGGAAGGAACAGGATGCTGTATTCTAGAGTCATTGCAACTGACTGAGGCCAATGTTAATCTTCATGTTAATTAGTAAATTATTTTAGTGTTCTTTTTTTATACTGATTGATATATCTAAAGTGAAGAAAAACAGAGCACAATAAATTAGTTATTCAGTTAAAACAAATTAAATAAGATGCTTGCTGCACCAAGGGTGATTATGATGCAAGTTCTGACTTGCTGTGCCCCAGAGGGGAACATACTTGAGGGAGAACAGATGGCAGTTTTACTGTGTGCTGTCTCTGGGACTTGAACCAGTCAGGTATGACTTCAGGCTCTGATCCTGCAAACACTTATGCATATGAGCAATCCCATGTGTATAAAGTTAATCATGTGCATAAGTGTTCACAGGATCATGGCTTTGATCTATGCTGGTTGCAGTGGAGGCTGCAGCAGACGTACAGAATCAGTTAATTCCCTGGCTTCTTAGGCCATCCTCTGTTCACCTCACATAAATCCAGTTTTTGGTATTGCCAATTTTGATTGGTCAGTTTAGTCACAAGGTAATGTTTTATGAAATAGAAAAAAAAACTAAATTTAGAAAAATTCTGATTTCATCACCAAAAATTGAGTTTAAAAGAAACATTCTGGCAGAATTCAGAAAACAAAGAAAGGACTGTTACAAAAGCAATGCAATTAAAACCCTTTTGAATATGCTGACTTTCCCCTCATATTTTTATTTTAAATTTTTTGGCCAGCTCTAATAAATACCTGCTTTCTTAGCATTATTTTCCAGGAAGTATATTACACCTGTACTGGCTTTGTTTCTGGGTACAGTTCAAGATGTTGATTTTGAGCTGTTAAGCTCCTTTTGTGGCTTTTGTAAGTTTTTTGTTTCTTAGAGGGATAGCTCAGTGGTTTGAGCATTGGCCTGTGAGTTCAATCCTTGAGGGGGCCATTTAGGGATCTGGGGGGGGGGGGGGGGAAACTGTCAGGGACAGTACTTGGTCCTGCTAGTGAAGTGACCTTCAAGGTCCCTTCTAGTTCTATGAGATAGGTATATCTCCATATATTTTATTTATTTAGAGACTGTGTTTTACCCAGAAAGTAGAGATCAGCTGGGATGTTCAAGCTAACAATCCCTAGAGTCGGTTACTGTGTTTGGAGCAGGCATTCTTAGGGGCCAATCCTGGAGATGGTCTGTCATTCTTAATTTCAACCTACAAGGCATGCTGTAAGGCTTATGCTTTTACCCCATTTTTTTCTGAACAGTGGGTTGAATGGGGAGGATTTTAATTGTGTTGAAAAGTTTTTCACCTTATTGATCATGATTGTTGTGGTAATATATTATTTCCAATACCGTAGCACCAAGGAGCCCCAATCAAGGGTCAGGGCCCTGTTGTGCTAGGCACCGCAGAGACAAGTATCAAAGAAGAGGGACTCTCACCCAGCAAGTTTACAATGTAGGTTTCAGACAGGGTGCAACAGTTGGGTGATACAGACAAACAAGAGTGACGGGTTTGATAGGCTGAAGTAACCATAAATCGGAGTTTAGTATAAAAGCAGAAGTCTCAGTAGTTTTCCATTATTATTTTGTTCATTTTCCTTGGCCAATGTGTTAGGCCCATTATATAAAGTGGAAAAATAGACAGCATGTAGAAACTAGTAGCTTTAGTAAGTTCTAAATTATGCAGTTTTGGTCACAGTGGTGTGGAATCCTTTGTCACACAAAGTGCTGTATGATCCCATTTTATAAATAGATGTAACCCATGAAGCAGTAGTGTCTTCATTTATAATTTAGTAGTACATGATTCTGTTGAGAAATTTAATTTCTTTTTTGTGTCTCTCAAGCCTCTTTTGGATCTGCCGCCGTTCAGTGTTACAGACCTTTTTGTGGAAGGAGTTGGTATTAAGAGATCAAGGCAGAAAGCTGCTCCCATCACTAATTTGAATTTTCTTGACACATTAGCAAGAATACCACAGACAACTGAGTGTGCCTTACCCAATCATGAAAAACAAGGAGAATCAATAGGAACTGTAAATAACAAGCAAAACATCAAAATTAAAATTGAAAAAGCTACTTTTTGCACTTTACCTAAGCCTCTCAAGAGGCCACCAGGGAAAAGTTGTAAAGTAAGGGATGCACATGTGAAATCCACTGGGCACATAGATTTTCCCAGCTTAGTTTTACAACCTACACAAAGCATCACAGAGATGAAACATGTGCAGTATATAAACAAGGCAAAAGGAATAACAGATTCAAGCTTTCACAGAGTAAATCAGACTGCCTCTACCTTTCAAAATATGAATCCCTTGGACTGGCCTTTACTTCAGCCTTCCAAAATATCAGGTAATATCTGCTGTTTAGCATTATTTCACTATAAATTACATAAAAATACATTTTAGAGGGAAAGTAGAAATTAGGTATACAGCATAAGTTTTTGGATTGCTTAGCTAGCTATTTGTATACTAGTATTGTATTCTAGTTATTTGTCTCTCTAATAGAAATAGCCCCAAACTTTTCAGTCTCTCCTTTGGAAATCTCTCCATGCCTCTAATAAGTTTTGCTGCTTGCCTCTGAATCCCCTGTATTTCTGCTGTATTGTTTTTGAGAGAGTGATCAGAATGGGACACGGTATTCTGGGTGAGGGCATACCATTTGTATATATAATATAATGGCATACTATATTTTGAAGATTATTTTCTAATGCATTTTTTATACAGCATACATCTTGTTTGTTTTTTGGACTGCCGCTGCCTATTGAGCACAAGTTTTTATTAAGCTATCCACAATAATGCCCAACTCATTTTTCTTCTGTACAGAGGTCACAAGTCCTTATTATTTCTGCTAGTGATAGCTGGCTAGTCTCTTTCAACTTCCTATTATCTCTGGATGGCTCAAGGGATTGGTACTGGAGTACAGAGACTTTCACCTCTGTATCACTAGTTCACATGTAATCCAGGTCAGTAGTGACCATAATTTGTGGGTGCTGGTCGTGGCTGCCAGATATGTGGGGACTATGCACCGGTTCCAGTGGACTGATATTCACATTACAAAATCACCATCTTTTAGCACAAACTGGAACCTAATGGGCAGAGAGGTCAAAGACTAAGCAAATATGGATACTGAACTTCAATAGTTCTCCAGGTCAGTTTTGAAACATCATCAGGGCAACAGGAACTGCAGCTGCTGTCATCTGTACCTGTTCTGTGGATAAGAAGAGGATTTCAGTTTAAAGGCCTATAAGCCCTAACATTTCATAAGTTCTAAATTCATTAAAAGGGATCCTCTTCCTACTGATACTGCCAGTGTGTTTTAAAAACATAGCATAAGGATGTGGTATGTGGTGTTCAGTTTGCCAAGAGTTGGATGAATAGGCATATTTCACTGTCAGTTGAACTCTTGCCTACAGGCTTACACACACATCCAACACTTACAGAATGGTCTGCTTGTGGTATCTACACAGTCCTTTTCATGTATTAACAGATTTTGCATTAATATCTAAGGCTCACGGTTTCCATGTAGTCCTGTTTTACTATTGAAAAAGTGCTATATAGTCTAACTGAACACAGTTTTTGAAGAGTTTATTATGATTTTGCATAATAAGGACTTTTAAAATATGGATTTCAGTTGAAATGTGGGTTAATTAATTACTGCTTTATTTTTTTGAAGGTTTGCAGAACAGCAACAAGAAAATTCCATGCTTAGTTTGTGGAGACACTTTCCAGTTGGAGAAAACTTGTAAACACTGCAGCTCCTTTTGTGCAACAGTACTGCAAGGAAGTTCATATTTACCTATGAATGAATGTTCTACCCCCGAAAAGAAGGTGACCAGCAACAAGATAACTGTTCATAGCAATGTCTTCCCTGAAAACATATGAGTCCATTCTGAGTACTCCAGTCTTTTAAAGGCGTTTTTTGAAACAAAAATAGAACTGTACAAGCCTTGCATAAACCGATGTTGAAGAAAAATTATTTACCATGAGCAACTCAAAGATAAAATTTAAAGGTCTTGGGCTGCAAGAGTTGGAGATTTTTGTAAACCATGGCTGTGTCGGAGACTGACTGATTATATTGAAGCCAATTAACAAAGTTTACTATTACAGCAGCTCTGTGGCCAATATGCTGAACCCAACTGTGTGGAAAGTTCAAAGAAATACAGTGAGCTCTCTTTTTATGTCATGCAATACTCCCTCCATTTTTGCATCTGCAGTCCCCTGTATGATGGCCATCTTGTAAACAAGAGTTTCATCAACTGTAAAAACTCTTGTGTGTCAGTGAATGGGAGTGGAAGGGCTTGCCAACCTGTCCACTGGCACATAGTGTAGTGTAAAAAAAACACATTGTGATATCTTTTTCTTGGAGACACCTGGGGAAGAAAGGAAGATTGCTTATGATCAGTACCTTTTTACAAAATATCTTCTTGGGATATCCCCCCGTACTTTGGGCTATGGTCCTTTACTGCTCTTCCATGGTCCACATGTCAATTAAGTCAGACAAGGTGAACCAGTTAAACCAGCCATTTATTTCCCCGCCATTAATACGAGGATAGTAGTGTCAGTGATTCTATATTCTTAGCTTTTCTTCCTGAATTGACCAAGGAATTGACCTCATCTGTGATCCATGGAATAGCCTATCTTCCAACGGTGGGCTGTGGACCCTTTAAAGATGTCTAGCTGACAGACGCCTGTTCTATTAGTCAGGAAAGAACCCACCCTAATTTAGAGCGTCTTGGGGATTCCTCAGGGTGCTTATTGGAGTTTCTTTACAATACCTGTCAGAATCCAGTTCCCATTTTGTCAGGAATAGCCAGTGCAGAATTCCTAATAAGTTATTCCACAACCCGGGGCTTAAAATCAGAATTAGCCTCTACATCTCCGAAGCTCAAGAGGAACAAAGAGTTTCATAGAATCAAAATGTAAAACACACTAGTGATAGAAACTGCCTGTTATACCAATCAATTCATCTTACTGCTACTGCAGGGTTTTTTATTCCAGTACATTTTCTTTTTGTTCAATCTATTTCAAAAGTCAGGAGGGGTTGGTTTCACCACTACTCCCAAGAATAGACCCAGTGGTTTTTGTGATAGTTCTGGCACCTTGTTTGAATGACAAGGGTACATCACACTTGAGTGTGACTGATCTTTAACAACTGGCTTCAGTCGTGACATAGCCTAGCATTACAGAAAGTTAGCACGTTCTGACTCTAGTGGCCGCTCATACAGTTAGGAGCAAGTTGCAAGTGGCTGAATAAATCTATTTCAGTTAATTGTCTGAGACAGAGAATGTGGGGGTAGGCTCACAAGGCCCTGGAAAAATGCTGGCAATCTGATTGTGGTTACACATTCCAGGTTGTGAAATACTGACCTCCTCTAGAGATTTTTTTTTTCCTACCCAAACTATTGAAGATGCCAGATACACCCTTTTCATGCAAAAAAGCAAGCATGAGTGCATAGGAGATGATAAATTAAATCCTATTCTTTCATTAAAACAACTTGTATTTGCCATAAAAGCAGCAGACAGTGGGTGGGACTGCAGGAAAAAGAGAGCCTATGCATAAGACATGCTATAAAAATGTCCAAGACCAAGCAAATCATCAGGGAACCATAATTTGAGCCTATGTGAATGATCCTTATTATACCAAGTACAGACATCTTTTAAGGTCACCTGATATCAGAAGAGACATGCAAACAGACTGCATTAATAAATATGAGAATGGTAATCTTGAATCCCAGTAAACAAAGTATCCTGTATGTCAGTGGTTCTCAAAGCCGCTCCACCACTTGTTCAGGGAAAGCCCCTGGTAGGCCGGGCCGGTTTGTTTACCTGCCGCGTCCACAGGTTCGGCCGATCACGGCTCCTACTGGCCGTGGTTCGCCGCTCCAGGCCAATGGGGGCTGCAGGAAGGGTGGCCAGCACATCGCTTGGCCCGCACCGCTTCCTGCAGCTCCCATTGGCCTGGAGCAGCGAACCGCGGCCAGTGGGAGCCACAATCGGCTGAACCTGCGGACACAGCAGGTAAACAAACCAGCCCGGCCTATTAGGGGCTTTCCCTGAACAAGTGGTGGACCGGCTTTGAGAACCACTGCTGTATGTGACAAGGTGCTGAGTGAGAAGCACTTAATCAGCTCCTGCCACTCCAGCTCCAATCAAGGGGAATGGATTGGGGCTGGTTGGATAGTCCTGTGTCTGCCTCGTAATGGGCAACACCTGCCAGCCTCATTAGCCAGAGCTATAAAGGCTGGGAGGAAGCCAGGGGAAAGGTGGGAGAGGCCAGGCAGGCAGGCACGCACGCACGCACACACACACACACACACACACGCACAGAGGGAGGTGAGAGCCTTCTGGTCTGTTGCTGGCCAGGCCTGTACTTGACAAAGTTGCACTTGCACCTGTACATAGGTGGAAAGTGGTGGTGGGAAAAGAACTGTAAATAAAGAACACTGGTGTTGCATCAAGTTGAGGCGTTCCTGACTGGTTGGAGAGGGCATCAGGGGCTGAAACCAAAGGGGCCCAGCTTGCTCCTCGCTACACTGTAATAAGTAAATGATCAACAAGAATGGTACAAGATATGGTGAGCTGACTAGGATTGACATGTGCACCAAAACCACCTGCTGTATAGCATGCAATGTTTTTATTTGAGGTTAGATGATCACCTTCCACTCAGGCCCCTTTTACACTGTGTAAAAGGGCTGGAGTGGCATAAGAGGTCCTAAAAGCCACATATCCAGCCAGGGAGGATTCCCCCTGCCCAAGCTCTGTGTAAGGCTGCCTTCTGACTTGCCAACCCTTGCTTAGGGGCCAGGGGTGGGCCACAGCACATGGTGCTGCAGAGGTTCCAGGCAGTGCAGTGGATCATAGGACAGCCTTGGGGTGCTGCTGTAATTTAGACAGGCTCCTAGGACTATTTAAGTTATGCTGGGGGGTCTCCATCCCACAAAACAGTCCAGGATTGGGAGGGCACAAAGGTGGCTGAAAACCACCTTTGCGCCCCCTGCCTCTGGGCTGCAAGTCGTACATTGCACCCAGAATATTTCGGGTGTACTGTCATCTCTGCAATGGTGTTTTTATTGATGGACATGCTGTTGTCTAATTTGAAATATGAACACTTGGAAATGCAAAAGGATAAGCCTATTAGCAAGACAAAGGGAAGAAAGATCATATCCATAAGATTGGTTCAGAAACAGATCTCTCTGACAGTTTCCCCACACTCAGTAATGAAAATCCACTGCCCAGATCATAAGGATTCCAGTAAACGCACATTGCCAGTATTATACCAGTAGAGCATCATGTATATCACATGTAAGTCCTGATTTGTGTTTATTGTGGGCTGTGACAAGTTGGGGGCTCTGTACACAGGGCTGGCTCCAGGCACCAGCGCTCTGGCCGCCAGGGAGAGCGGTGCTCTGGCCGCCGGGGAGAGCGGAGCCGCGGCGGGCTCGCCACCCTCCCCCCGGCGCTCTGGCCGCCAGGGAGAGCGGAGCCCCGGCCGGGCTCTCTGCCCTCCTCCCAGCACTCCGGCTGGTCGGGGAGAGCGGCCCGTGGCCGGGCTCGGCACCCTCCCCTGCTGCACTCCCCGCCGGGGGGAGGGTGGGCGGGGGCGGCGGGAGGCTTTTTTGCCTGGGGCGGCAAAAAAGCCAGAGCCGGCCCTGTCTGTACAACTTATGAATTCTGAATGATATGTAATACAACATACAATTACTGTGTTATGAAATGCCTGTATGTATGTAGATCCAGTGTTGCTGACAGGACATGCAGCAGGTATACTCCAGACTGAGGACAATGAGAAGGGACTTAATATTTAATGATTGTGCTTTGACCCCAATGGTTATGTGTAAGAACCACTGATCTGAAGGGAAAAAATATGTTCTCCTCTGTCTGAAGAGAGCCGGTGGGGGAAGAGGAGAGTGGTGGAAAATTACCAAAAGACAGGACCAGTGGTGCCAGGTATTGGAAGTGAGCGTGTATAAATAAGGAGAGCCACATTGGGCAGGTGAGAGGACAGTCACAGAGGATGGGTAAGAAGTCTCCATGATGAAGCAGCAATCCAGCATGTAGCAGCTTCATGAGGCAGGGGACCTTACCTGCTTTCCTGAACACACACGGTCTCCCAAGGGAAGAATAAGGTAGTGAGGGACATTACATCAAAAATGTTTGTTTTCTAAATTATCTGTACTCTCTCGTGCTTCATTTGATTAAGTAAAGGAGCATTAGGTTGTTAGAATCTGTGTGAAGTGTGTGTGAGTGTTTTATATGCTTCAGAATTACCACAGCCCTCCCAAGAGAGCTAAACAGTAAACCACAAAGCTTACATCTTAGGGTGGAACTCTGGGAGAGGTGTGTTTGAGTGCGAGCAAATCTACAGGGACACCACTGCACCCAGGGGCTTGGCAGCAGCACAGTGGATTCTAGCTCTCAGAAAGAAGTGTTAGATGGCAGGTCTGCACCTTGAGACTCCAACAATGGGGCAGTGGCTGGGCTTTGTTCAGGCTACAAAGGCTATAAACTCCTCTGGGGGATCTAGGGATACTGAGGCTTGGATTCCTCTCACAGCAGTTGTCTGATGGGTGGCCAGCAGGGGGTGCCTGACTGGATCTGTGACATGGGTCCCATTCCTGAAGGAGCCATGAGTCCACATTGGCACCAATACATGACTGCTCCTATGTACAGAGAGGAAAATTAAATCTTGCCTTGGGCAGGCTACAGAAAGTGGCTAGCTGACTAAATGCATTGGAATGGTTCAGTTTTTGGTGCTTGTTGAATGGGGCCATAAAACTCCTCAGCCTCTGTTGATGTTGTAGAGGTCAAGTGCCCTGTGCAAGGGAGGTACTGAGCTCTCTTGAAGCCAACCATCATTGAGAAACCTGGCTGCTGAAGCAGAAGTTTCCCCTTTCTTCTCTTATGGAAGGGAACTAAGGCCTTGTCTATACTAATGGCTAAATCTGTACTGCTGCAATTGATTCAGCCGTGTCGATTTTAGTGATCTGGTGAAGACAAGCTAAGTTGATGGCAGAGCGCTCTCCTGTTGACTTCTGTACTCCACCTCCCTGGAAGCCTAAGGTAAGTCGGTGGGAGAGCGTCGCCCATCGACATAGCATGGTGTAGACACTGCTGTTAGGCCTTGTCTACACTACGAGAGTAGTTCGATTTTACTTAAATCGAATTTTTGGAATCGATATTGCAAAGTCGAACGTGTGTGTCCACACTAAGGACAGTAATTCGACTTTGTGAGTCCACACTAACGGGGAAAGCGTCGACATTGGAAGCTGTGCACTGTGGGCAGCTATCCCACAGTTCCCGGAGTCCCCGCTGCCCATTGGAATTCTGGGTGGAGCCGCAAATGCCTTCTGGGTAAAAAAAATGTGTCCAGGGTGCTTTTGGGTAACTGTCGTCATCCGTCCATCACTCCCGCCCTCCCTCCCTGAAAGCGCCGGCGGGAAATCAGTTCGCGCACTTTTCTAGTCAGTGACAGCGCGGACGCCACAGCACTGCGAGCATGGAGCACACTGCGACCATCGCTGCAGTTGTGGCCGCTCTCAACGCCTCGCAGCTTATCATACACCTTTCCCTGAGGCAGATGCAGATAAGTCAGGCGAGGAGGCTACGTCACCGCAGTGATGGCCTGAAGTCTGAGAGTAGCACAGACCTCTCAGAAAGCAGGGGACCCAGCGCCGAGGACATCACGGTCGCAATGGGTCATGTTGATGCCGTGGAACGGCGATTCTGGGCACGGGAAACAAGCACTGAGTGGTGGGACCGCATAGTGCTGCAGGTCTGGGATGAATCCCAGTGGCTGCGAAACTTTCGCATGCGGAAGGGAACTTTCCTGGAACTTTGTGAGTTGCTGTCCCCTGCCCTGAAGCGCAATGACACCCGGATGCGAGTAGCCCTGACTGTCCAGAAGCGAGTGGCCATAGCCCTCTGGAAGCTTGCAACGCCAGACAGCTACCGGTCAGTCGCGAACCAGTTTGGGGTGGGCAAATCTACTGTGGGGGTTGTTGTGATGCAAGTAGCCAAGGCAATCGTTGATGTACTGCTGCCAAAGGTAGTGACCCTGGGAAACGTGGAGGCGATCATAGATGGCTTCGCAGCGATGGGATTCCCAAACTGCGGTGGGGCCATAGATGGAACTCACATCCCTATCCTGGCACCGGACCACCAGGCCAGCCAGTACATTAACAGAAAGGGCTACTTTTCCATGGTGCTGCAAGCACTGGTGGACCACAGGGGACGTTTTACAAACATCTACGTCGGATGGCCGGGCAAGGTTCATGACGCTCGTGTTTTCAGGAACTCTGGTCTGTTTAGACGGCTGCAGCAAGGTATTTACTTCCCGGACCACAAAATAACTGTTGGGGATGTGGAGATGCCTATAGTCATCCTCGGGGACCCAGCCTACCCGCTAATGCCCTGGCTCATGAAGCCCTATACTGGCGCCCTGGACAGTGAAAAAGAACTCTTCAACTACCGGCTGAGCAAGTGCAGAATGGTGGTGGAGTGTGCTTTTGGCCGTCTCAAGGGGAGATGGAGAAGCTTGCTGACTCGCTGTGATCTCAGCGAAACCAATATCCCCATTGTTATAGCAGCTTGCTGTGTGCTCCACAATCTCTGTGAGAGCAAGGGGGAGACCTTTATGGCGGGGTGGGAGGTTGAGGAAAATAGCCTGGCTTCTGATTACGCACAGCCAGACAGCCGGGCGATTAGAAGAGACCAGCGGGACGCGCTGTGCATCCGGGAGGCTTTGAAAGCTAGGTTCCTGAGTGAGCAGGGTAACCTGTGACTGTAAAGTTTGTGTACAGAGAAGCCGAACCTGCCCCCGTTTCTTTACCCAGTTAATGTTGACTATCCTCTCCAGTTACATACCCCCTTCTCCCCCCCTTCCAACACACGTTTCGAAATAAAATCAGTTCTACTTTGTTAATGAACACCGTTTTCTTTACTACTGTTTTCGTGGGAATTTTTTAAAACTGGGACGCGGATTGTGGTGCGGAGCGGGTGTAGTGTAGTGACGCAAAGAAAGCTTCTAAACTCAAGGATTGACAGGCTCCGCTGTGGTGGGCTGGTTCTTTCAACGGAGCCTGTCACCCCTCCTGATCGGGACTGTGTGTATGGGGGGGCTATGTGACTTTGTGGCAGGGGGAGGACGGTTACAGATCTCCTGCTGTGTGGCTCTGTGATCCTGCATAAGGACCGCCGCTTAAGATCTGTAACTGCCCTCCCCCGCCACAAAGTCACAGAGCAACCCACCCCCCACTACAGAACATGAAAACCACCTCCCAGACTGACCAGGGCAACTAGTCACTGCACTGTGTATGTGCCCTGCTGCTGTACCTGCCCCCGCCTATGTACCCTGCCAAAGGTGACTGTCCTGTCCAATTACCATCCCCCTTTCCCCCCCTCCTCCAAAAGAACATGATGGAAACATTAGTTAACAGAAACATATTTTTTATTATCAACTACACATGGAACTGGGAGGTGAAACTTGGACGGGGGCTTGTGTCAGGCGGGAAGGAAAGAACTTGTCAAATTTTGGGGAATGAGAGCCTTCTGCTACTAGAGCTCTCTGCAGGGGTGGAGTGAGAGTTGGCGTGGACTCTGCCGCCTCTCCTTCTGTGCACTTTGGGTGAGGGGGGTATGGGACTTGGTGGCGGGGGAGGGCGGTTAGAGATGGACTGCAGTGGGGCTCTGTCCTCCTGCAGAACATCCACAAGGCGCCGGAGCGTGTCTGTTTGCTCCCTCAGTAGTCCAAGCAGGGTTTGAGTCGCCTGCTGGTCTTCCTGCCGCCACCTCTCCTCCCGATCCATGTTTGCTTGCTGCATTTGGGACAAGTTCTCCCGCCACTGGGTCTGCTGTGCTGCCTGGGCTCGGGAGCAGGCCATAAGCTCTGAGAACATGTCCTCCCGTGTCCTCTTCTTCCTATGCCTAATCCTCGCTAGCCTCTGGGAGTGTGATGCCAGGCTAGGTTGTGAGACAGTCGCAGATGGGGCTGTGGGAATGGGAAAAAGGGAGTGAATTCCTCAGAAAGATAAATGTAGTTGTGAACAAAGAACATAGTCTTTCTCTGTGAACAAGACCATGCACAGCACCTATCACATGCGCACTCAGCACAAGGTCGAATTCTCGGCCTTCGCATTCAGTGCCTGGGGTCTTGCACAGCACATTTGAGAACCGTGTCAGGACAACGGAATTTCTGTTGCAGGCAGACATGGTAAGCCGTAGACTCGTGGCAGCTTAAAACTTTAATATTAGCAATGGCCTCATTTCACATTGAAATCAATGTCGGTCCCTGCTGCCAGCAATCCGGCAAGCAGGAACTCTGCTCCTGTCCCACACCCTCGCGGCTGTCCCCGGGAACGATCCCTTTCGGCTGCCCCTCTCCCGCCTCCACCGCGTGGCTGCAAACCAGCGGTTACAGTTCTGTAAAGGAACGGTAAAGCAGTCCCAACACTAACATTCCCCTACCTCATTCAAAGCAGGTCACCATGAGCGACATCACCCTCATGAGGATCTCTGACAGCGAGAAAGAGAGAATGCTCCGGGAAAGCCTCCAAAGACCAGGGCCGTATGCCGCCCTGCTGTGCAGAGCAATGATTCCCGAGTACTTGCTTGTCTCGTGGCGCGGCAACGTGTCGTACTACGGAGGACCCAATAAGGCCGCTCTCCCCAGGAACCTAATGCAACGGATTTCCAATTACCTCCAGGAGAGCTTCCTTGAGATGTCACAGGAGGATTTCTGCTCCATCCCCGTACATATAGACCGCATTTTACTCTAGCTGCTGTAGCAGTGACTAAACAGTAGAGCGGCTTGGGCAGGACAATCATGCAAAACTGGACATTGCTAGATTTTTTTTTCAATAGTTGCACTGCCCATGACTGAACCGTTAAGCGCCTAGGGCAAACTAATCATGAGAAACCCATTTTTTTAATTGTTAATATTCCTGTTCTGTTAAAAATAAATGTTTAGATGTTTACAACACTTACTGGCTGATCCTTCCCCAGATTCTGTGTCCGGGGTAATGGCTGGGGACGGTTGGTAGGGGATCTCTGTAAGGGTGATGAAGAGATCCTGGCTGTCGGGGAAACCAGCGTTGTGAGTGCTGTCCACTGCCTCGTCCACCTCTTCTCCTTCCTCATCTTCCCCGTCCGCTAACATGTCCGAGGATCCGGCCGTGGACAATATCCCATCCTCAGAGTCCACGGTCACTGGTGGGGTAGTGGTGTCGGCCGCACCTAGGATGGAATGCAGTGCCTCGTAGAAACGGGATGTCTGGGGATGGGATCCGGAGCGTCCGTTTGCCTCTTTGGTCTTCTGGTAGCCTTGTCTCAGCTCCTTGATTTTCACGCGGCACTGCGTTGCATCCCGGCTGTATCCTCTCTCTGACATGTCTTTAGAGATCTTCTCGTAGATCTTTGCATTCCGTTTCTTGGAGCGCAGCTCGGAAAGCACGGACTCATCACCCCACACAGCGATGAGATCCAAGACTTCCCGATCAGTCCATGCTGGGGCCCTCTTTCTATTCTGAGATTGCACGGCCATCACTGCTGGAGAGCTCTGCATCATTGCCAGTGCTGCTGAGCTCGCCACAATGTCCAGACAGGAAATGAGATTCAAACTGGCCAGACAGGAAAAGGAATTCAAATTCAAATTTTCCCGGGGCTTTTCCTGTGTGGCTGTTCAGAGCATCCGAGCTCGTACTGCTGTTCAGAGCGTCAACAGAGTGGTGCACTGTGGGATAGCTCCCGGAGCTATTAGCGTCGATTTCCATCCACACCTAGCCTAATTCGACATGGCCATGTCGAATTTAGCGCTACTCCCCTCGTCGGGGAGGAGTACAGAAGTCGAATTAAAGAGACCTCTATATCGAACTAAATACCTTCGCGGTGTGGACGGGTGCAGGGTTAATTCGATGTAACGGCGCTAACTTCGACATAAACGCCTAGTGTAGACCAGGCCTAAGTCGACCCAAGTTATGTCAGCTTCAGTTACATAACCTATGTAACTGAAGTAGCGTAACTTAGGTCGACTTACAACTTTAGAGTAGACTAGCCCTGAGAGAACACAAAGTGGCCTCTGTCTCCATCGCCTTCTTTAAAGAGAGGCCTTTATTCTTCTTCGAGTGATTGCTCATGTGTATTCCACAATAGGTGTGTGTGCCTGCCACATGCACCGGTGCCGGAAGTTTCCCCCCTAGCAGTACTCATAGGGGAGCGCCCTAGCGACCCCTGGAGTGGCTCCTCCATGGCATGGTATAAGGAGCACTACGCGCTCCCCCCACTCTCAGTTCCTTCTTTCCACTAGTGAAGGTGCTTCGGAACTGCTCTGCTCCAGCTTTGCTGTAGCTCATTCCCAGATCTCTTGTTCGTTCAGTGTATGGTACCTGTAGTTAGTTAGCTTGATTAGTTTAGTTTAGATTAGCTAGTGTGCCCAGGCCGGGGCATGCCCCATGCCCTGGGTTTTAAGTCGTGCAACACTTGTAGGCGACCTATGCCAGTGAGTGACCTGCACGCGGACTGTTTACACTGTTTGGGGGAAACCCATCTCAGCGATCACTGAAAGATTTGCAAGTCGTTTAAGCCTCGAACCAAGAGCGAGGCATTAGGCTCTGGGCTATCCTGATGGAGTCGGCGTTGACCCCGACTCTGGCACGCCGCTCTGAGTTGGCACTGGGCATCGCGGTGTCAGTGTGCGGCGACCCCTTGGCGTCATCTACTAGTTGGCACCACTCCCCATCCATGGGGCACGCCAAGAAGGCTAAGAAGAGACCTTCTCTGCTGCGGCACCGGAGTAAAACGGGGGCAGAGGCTAGACCTGTCAGGACTGAGATCCCCACTTTGAACTTTAGGGTACAAATGTAGGGGCCTGCGTGAAAACTTCTAAGCTTAACTACCAGCTTAGCTCTGGTTCGGCTGCCACCATCAATGGATTTCCTCCCTGGGAAGCCTTGAAAAACCCTCACCAAATCCCTGGTGAAAACAAATCCAAAACCCCTTGGATCTTAAAACAAGGAGAAATTAACCATTCCCCTCCTTCCTCCCACCAACTCCTGGTGAATTAGTTCCAACCCCCCCCCGGGATCTACAACAGGGAGAAATTAACCATCCCCCCTCCTTCCTTCCACCAACTCCTGGTGAATCAAGATCCAAAATTCCTTTGGATCTAAAACAAGGAAAAATCAATCAGGTTCTTAAAAAGAAGGTTTTTAATTAAAGAAAAAGGTAAAAATCATTTCTGTAAAATTAGTATGGAAATTAACCTTACAGGGTAATCAAACTTAAAGAGCTCAGAGGACTCCCCTCTAGTCTTAGGTTCAAAGTACAGCAAACAAAGATAAACACTCTAGTAAAAGGTACATTTACAAGTTGAGAAAACAAAGGAAAACTAACACGCCTTGCCTGGCTATTTACTTACAAGTTTGAAATAGGAGAGACTTGCTTAGAAAGATGTGGAGAACCTGGATTGATGTCTGGTCCCTTTCAGTCCCCGAGAACGAACACACTCCCAAACAAAGAACACAAACAAAAACCTTCCCCCCCCAAGATTTGAAAGTATTTTGTCCCCTTATTGGTTCTTTAGGTCAGATGCCAGCCAGGTTACCTGAGCTTTTTAACCCTTTACAGGGAAAAGGATTTTGGAGTCTTTGGCCAGGAGGGATTTATAGTACTGTACACAGGACAGCTATTACCCTTCCCTTTATAGTTATGACACGCCCCCCAAATCACAGATAGTGTTGGATGTTTGGTTCCACACTGGCTGTGATTTTTCCCTGGAGTTTTAGGAGAAAACAGAGTTAATAAGACACATGTACCTTTAGACATTCTACTGATTATATAAAAACTAACAATATGTTTTATTTCAAAAACAATTGTTAACCAGTTAACTCTGGGAAACTTTCCCGGGAGAGTGCATTAGCCACTTTGTTAGAAGCTTCCGAAATGTGTTGTATTTCAAAATTAAAATTTTGGAGAGCTAAACTCCACCGAAGAAGTTTTTTGTTATTTCCCTTGGCGGTATGAAGCCACTGTAGCGCAGCATGGTTTGTTTGTAGTTGGAAACGCCGTTCCCAAACATATGGGCGTAGCTTTTCCAGCGCATACACAATGGCATAGCATTTTTTTTTGCTGATTGACCAATGGCTTTCCCTCTTAGACAGTTTTTTACTGAGAAATACGACAGGATGGAATTTTTGATTCGGTTCTTTCTGCATTAAAACTGCTCCCACGCCTCGCTCGGACGCATTTGTGGTTACTTGGAACGGTTTGTTAAAGTTTGGGGCCCTTAGCACAGGGTTAGACATGAGTGTTGCCTTAAGCTGGTTAAAGGCCTTTTGACATTTATTAGTTCATTGAACTGCATTTGGCTGTTTTTTTTTGGTTAGGTCTGTTAGCGGGGCGGCGATTTGGCTGTAGTGGGGTACAAATCGCCTATAATATTCAGCCAAGCCTAAGAAGGATTGGACCTGTTTTTTAGACTTTGGAACCGGCCACTTTTGGATAGCATCCACTTTGGCCTGTATGGGATTTATAGCTTTTTGACCCACCTGGTGCCCCAGGTAAGTTACTTTGTTTTGGCCTATTTGACACTTTTTAGCCTTAACAGTTAGCCCTGCCTGCTGGATGCGCTTGAAAACTTTTTTCAGGTGCTTCATGTGCTTTGCCCATGAATTAGAAAAAATG
The DNA here is from genome assembly GCF_027887155.1 of Malaclemys terrapin pileata. Taxonomy (NCBI): domain Eukaryota; kingdom Metazoa; phylum Chordata; order Testudines; family Emydidae; genus Malaclemys; species Malaclemys terrapin. The sequence goes on along the minus strand of NC_071505.1, from coordinate 38,078,420 downwards.
GCCACATTGTCGAGGTAGGCAACTGCAGATTTTTCCAATTCCGCTAGGAGACCATCTACAAGTTTTTGGAAGGTGGCGGGTGCATTTTGCAACCCGAAAGGGAGTACATTGAATTCATACACCCCTGCCTGGGTGACGAAGGCTGACCTTTTCTTAGCGGGTTCATTTAGTGGTACTTGCCAGTACCCCTTGGTTAAGTTTAAAGTAGAGATGAATTGGGCATGTCCCAATTTCTCCAATAGCTCATCTGTGCGTGGCATTGGATAGTTGTTAGGACGAGTTACAGCATTTAGCTTACGGTAGTCCACGCAAAAGTGTATTTTCCCATTTGGTTTGGGAACTAGAACCACTGGAGATGCCCATGCACTCTTAGAGGGGCGGATTATACCCATCTGTAGCATGTCCTGGATTTTCCTTTGTATAGCAGTTTTGGCATGAGGTGACTTCCGGTAGGGTGGGGTTTTAATAGGGTGAGCATTACCTGTGTTAATGGAGTGGTATGCCCGTTCGGTCCATCCTGGAGTGGCTGAGAAAATTGGTGCAAAGCTTGTGCACAGCTTCTTGATCTGCTGTCGCTGCAGACGTTCAAGGGTTATGGAGAGGTTCACCTCTTTTACGCCACCATCCTTTTTTTTTTTTGTAGTAGACACCTTTAGGCCACTTTGCGTCATTTGTTTTCTGGGCTGTAAACTGGCAAACGTTTAATTTTCTGGAATAAAAGGGCTTAAGAGAATTAACATGGTATACCTTAGGCTTTATATTGGAGGTGGGGGAGGCTATGAGATAGTTAACAGCTCCTAGGCGCTCCTGGACCGTGAATGGTCCTTCCCACGACGCTTCCATTTTATGGGCCTGGATTGCCTTTAAGACCATGACTTGGTCTCCTACTTTGAAGGACCGTTCTCTGGAAGGCTTATTATACCAGGCCTTTTGCTTTTTTTGAGCATCCTTTAGGTTTTTTTTAGCAAGGGCCAAAGAATGTCGGAGGGTGTTTTGTAGGTTGCTTACCAAGTCTAGGATGTTTGTTTCTGGAGAAGGCGTAAACCCCTCCCATTGCTGCTTCACCAACTGTAATGGCCCCTTAACCTTACGGCCATACACAAGTTCAAATGGTGAAAACCCTAAACTGGGATGTGGTACAGCCCTGTAGGCAAAAAGCAACTGCTGCAACACGAGGTCCCAATTATTGGAGTGTTCATTTACAAATTTACGTATCATGGCCCCCAAAGTTTCATTAAACCTCTTCACCAGGCCATTGGTTTTATGGTGGTAAGGGGTGGCAACCAAGTGATTTACCCCATGAGCTTTCCACAGGTTTTTCATGGTTCCTGCCAGGAAGTTAGTTCCCGAATCTGTAAGGATGTCGGAGGGCCAACCTACCCTGGCAAAAATGTCTGTTAATGCCTGGCACACACTTTTAGCCCTGGTGTTGCTTAAGGGTACTGCTTCCGGCCATTGGGTAGCAAAATCCATGAAAGTTAGTACGTACTGCTTTTTTTTGGGTGTCTTTTTTGGGAAAGGACCCAGAATATCCACAGCTACGCGCTGAAATGGGACCTCAATTATGGGTAGTGGCTGGAGAGGGGCTTTAACCTGGTCTTGGGGTTTTTCCACTTGTTGGCACACCTTACAAGACCGGACATAATTAGCAACGTTCTTGCCCATTTCCTCCCAGTGGAAGGACTTTTCCAACCGGTCCTTGGTTTTGTTTACCCCAGAATGGCCACTGGGATGATTATGGGCTAAGCTTAAGAGCTTTACCCGATACTTAGTGGGAACTACCAACTGTTTTTGAGGATGCCAGTCTTTCTGGTGCCCACCAGAAAGAGTCTCCTTGTATAAAAGTCCTTGTTTTACAACAAACCGGGATCGGTTAGAAGAGCTGAGAGGCGGTGGGGTGCTCCGCGCCGCCGCCCAAGCTTTCTGAAGGCTGTTATCTGCTTTCTGCTCGGCCTGGAACTGTTCCCTTGATGCTGGAGACATCAGTTTCTCCTTGGACTGTGGACTGGGGCTTGGTCCCTCTGGAAGTGATGCAGGTGCTGGGGCTGTTTCCATTGACTGTGAACCGCTGTCCGCTGGTGCACTATGTGGTAACTCAGGCTCTGGCTGAGCCTCTTGGGTAGGGTTATTTGCTGCTTTTGCCAGTTTAGGCTCGCTGGTGCCCTCTGGCATTGGAGTTGTAGACGGGTTTGCAAGCGCTGGACTCAGGGCTGGCAATGGTTCTGGTGCTGGTTGCGTTGCCAGTTCCGGTTTTGGGACTGGCTTTGGCTGGGTCTTTGGGATTGGATCCACTACGGCTGTTGCAGTTGTTGGCAGAGGATTCAGTTCCACCACCTTTGTTTGGGTCTCCGGTAACACAGACGGGGCCCTGGTGGACGGCTTAGGAACAGGGATGGGGGTGAAAGCTTGCTTAGCCTTTGCTAGTTTTAGTTTATGTTTTCTTTTTTTTTTTTTTTTTTCCATTTTTTTTTTTTAGCTTCATTTTTTTTTGGTGGGCCTTCTTTTTGGCCTTTTTTTTTTTTTTGCTTTGTTTTGAGTTTTGTTAATTGAAGCAGTTTTTGATGTTTTTTTTTTATTTTTTTTTGCTTCTAGTTTGGCCAGTTTTATTTTTTTAGCTACTTTTTTGGTAGTTATTTTTTTGTTTTTTTGTGCTGGGTAACCCCCTCTGCAGTTGTTTGAAACTGGGAAGCTTTCAGCTCTGGCTGCTGCTGAGTTAACAAACTTTCTAACTAGCTACTTCCGAGGATGTAAAAAGAAAAAAAAAAAACAATTCAGCTTGTAAAGTTTTTTTACCAGTTAAGTTTGCTAATTGAATCCTTCTCTTAACAAAGGACCTGTTAAAAAAACTTAACACCTCTGCCTTTAGGCAAGGAGAGATAAGATATGCATCTATCTACTTTTAGCTCGGCTTTTTAAGCAGCTAGAAGAAAAAAAAATCTCACTGGCTTTTGGGTTTAAAATGATCCCACCGCTGCCACCATGTCAGGACTGAGATCCCCACTTTGAACTTTAGGGTACAAATGTAGGGGCCTGCGTGAAAACTTCTAAGCTTAACTACCAGCTTAGCTCTGGTTCGGCTGCCACCATCAATGGATTTCCTCCCTGGGAAGCCTTGAAAAACCCTCACCAAATCCCTAACCCTTCTGCCCATCTAAGTTGGCAGCAACAAGGGCCGGGTTCTGTATCTAGGGTTCCGTTTCAATAACACAGTGCAAAACCGGCTCGAGCCCCCACCCAGTGACCTGGGACAATTATATACCACCCCCTGGGCGCCTCTAAGAGGCAATACTTCCCCTCTCGCAAGCACAGAGTCTGAGTGTAACAGAAAATGTTTAATAACATGAGGTAAACGATATCAGCGTTAAATTGGAAAAACACCACAAACAGGCTTCATGAGCAAAAACTCACCCCAGCAAATTGGGCTGTGTCCTTTCCCTTTGGTTCTTGAAACCAGCAACCCAAGGATCGCCAAAGTCCCAAAAGTCCAACAACCCCCCAAAGTCTCTTGGGTCCAGCAACCCAAGGATCACCAAAGTCCCCAAAGTCCAACAACCCCCCAAAGTCTCTGTCCCTGGTCAGTGCAGCCCCAGAGTTCAAGCGGGGGAAGGCACGCAGGGTGTTAAGGGGCACCTTACGTGATCCAAGGCCGACCGGCTGCCTCTCCGTGGGGTTCCGCCGCAGCCTTCTCCACGAGCCGCTCCACTCCACCAGCTGTCCCATGAGCCGCTCCCGCCATCCACGAACAGCTCTGGCAGCTGCTCCGCTCTGCTCACCGACCTGTGAGCCACTCAGCTCTGCTCCACTTTAGCCATCCCTTGGGCTGCTCCCACAAGGCTCCGCTCTGCTCACTGCTTCTCCAGCCGCTCCGCCCTGCTCACCGACCTGTGAGTCGCTCAGCTCCGCTCCAACCGTCCCCGTGAGGCTCCACTCTGCTAGCTGCTTTGCCAGTCGCTTAGCAATATAGCTTCAGGCTCCCCCACTAGTTAACACAGCCTCAGTGATCTCAGCTCTTTTGTGATTTCAGCTCATAGTAGGGGAGCCCCAGTGCTAGTGCACAATTCACCCAAAGTGAATTCAGCTCAGCAGTCTGTAATTAGATTTCTAATGGAATCAAAGTTAGCTCTGACATTCAACAGTGGAGAGAGGAGGTAGTGCAATTGGTGTTTCAACCCCTCGGGGAGAGGGCCATACCATCAGGTACAAATACCTGTCCCCATCCTCTCTCTCTTCACTGGGTTTTGTAACCCATGCCCCTTGTCAAGCAAGTGCTACTTAGGTAATGGTGATGGACTCACTCAGTCCTTCTGTCATACAACAGGTTCACTGCCCTTGATTCACAGAATCAGGGTAACAAAACTTTATTCTTCCTGCCCCAATAACAAAGAAACTGGGGATCCCACACCAGCCAAAGTAACCACTTTGAGTTGCTGTTGTTTCATGCCAGGCGAGTGGGTGTGCCTATGCAAACAAGATCAGCCCCTGGAGTTCTTTTCCACACTCGCCATAATTCACCACCAGATGTCAGGGTAGAGCTCATCCTGACTCTGCTTACATCCTCCCCTCTAGTCTTAGGTTCAAAGTACAGCAAACAAAGATAAACACTCTAGTAAAAGGTACATTTACAAGTTGAGAAAACAAAGAAAAACTAACACGCCTTGCCTGGCTATTTACTTACAAGTTTGAAATAGGAGAGACTTGCTTAAAAAGATGTGGAGAACCTGGATTAATGTCTGGTCCCTTTCAGTCCCCGAGAACGAACACACTCCCAAACAAAGAACACAAACAAAAACCTTCCCCCCCCAAAATTTAAAAGTATTTTGTCCCCTTATTGGTTCTTTAGGTCAGATGCCAGCCAGGTTACCTGAGCTTTTTAACCCTTTACAGGGAAAAGGATTTTAAAGTCTTTGGCCAGGAGGGATTTATAGTACTGTACACAAAACAGCTATTACCCTTCCCTTTATAGTTATGACAAGACCCATGTTGGGCAGTCCTCGATCCCCATCGGCCTCTAGGCCTCTGACTCAAGTCGAGCGGAGTAACCCGGCACATTTGGAGCAGGCTTCCCCGGATGCCCTGCACGCTGGAGGTCCTGCAGGCAGCCTGGGATGTTATGTCCATGCCAATACCAGGAGCGCCACTAATGTTGGCCCCGTGGTCCAGAGGCAAGCTGCTGCTAGGATCTCCGCAGTCGCCCCCGACTTGGTACCGGTCTTGGTTGAGGGAATGTTCCCGACGCCGTTCGTCACTCGGCAACCATTCCGTGCGTAGTCCACGTGGGTCGCCGTCGACTCCCACCAGGTTGTCTGGTTGGGTTCCGTCTGACAGAGACTCCTGGCACCACTCTGCCTCGTGGAGCGAACACTGATGGGACCGAGGCAGACGTTGCCATAGGTCCTTGTCTTGGAGGGGCTATTGTAGCCAGTCGCGATGCAACATGAACTTTGATGCCATTCTCGTTCATTGTCTCGCTCCAGGACCCACCATGGCACCGCTCCTGCAGCCCCTGGTGTCGATTGCCAGTGATTTGCCATCATGGATCAGCCTGCCGGAGCCGATGGCCAAGCAGCTGTTACCGATGGTACCGGTCCTCCATGTCGAGGTTGCAGACTAGAGGTTAGCACCGCTCCTCCTGGTCCAGGGACAGCGGAAGGTCATACATCAGCCCGGCCTCCCTTCATAGCCGTCCATCGATGGGTCAGGCCAGCCAGGCCGAACAGCCTGCTCCGCCAGTTCCACAGCAGGTGCAGTGGCTCCAAGCCCCGTGGCCGGCACAATGATACCAGTGGGTACCATGGCCCCTGACGCAACCCCCGGTGGGGGCTCGCTCGGTGACCGGAGCCTCAGAACACCCGTTGGCCTCCCTCTCCTGGCTTCCAAGGAAGGAGTTGGTGGGACGAACATCCTTGGTGCTGTGTCTGGAGACCGATCAGGTGGTGGATCCTCTGGTGCCGGTGGACATGCAAAGTACTGCGCCTGCCTCCTCACCCTCCCCTGATGAGGCGATTACGGCCCCTCCTCCCTCAGTCCCGCACGAGGACTCTAAAGCCCACCAAGAACTATTGAAAAGGGTGGCATCAAGCCTCAACCTTCAGACAGAGGAGGTGGAGGAGCCCTCGGACTGCCTGTTTAACATCCTGTCCGCCTTGGCACTGGGCAGGGTGGTCTTGCCTCTCTATGAAGGGGTGGCGAAAATTTCAAATGCCCTGTGGCAAACCCCAGCCTCATTGGCTCCCATCTCTAAGAAAGCGGAACGCAAGTATTTTGTGCTCACCAAGGGGCATGAATACCTATATACCCTCTCTGCCCCTAACTCCCTGGTGGTCGAGTCGGTCAACCATAGGGAGTGGGAGGGCCAACCAGCCCCTACTCAGAAAAATAAAGATTCAAGGAGGCTGGATTCATTTGGAAGGAAAATGTGTTCATCCTCGAGTTTCCAGTTACGGGTGGCGAACCATCAGGCTCTCCTGGGCCGGTATGAGTTCAATCTGTGGGGCTCTTTGCCCAGGTTCGAGGACTCCTTCAAGTGTGACAGGAAGGAGTTCAAAGCACTGGTGGAGGAGGGTATAGCAGCTGCCAGGGCAAACCTTCAGGCAGCATCGGATGCAGCAGACATGGCCGTGCGGTCCATGGCCTCTCTGGAGTTCATGAGAAGCGTGTCATGGCTCCTGCTCTCCGGGCTGTCCAGTGAGGCACAGACCTCCTTGCAGGGCCTCCCGTTTGATGGCAAAGCTCTGTTTGCAGAACAGATGGATATAAAACTGCGTGGCCTGAAAGACTCCCGCACAAAGCTTCAGACTCTGGGCCTCTATGTTCCGGCTCCAGCTAGACCTAAGTTGAAGCCGCAGCAGGCTCCCGCCCAGGCCACCCACTCTAAATATGAGCCCCCTTATAAAAAGTCACGGGATTATAAGAAGCGCCCACAGAGGCAATCTCTGCCTGCCCCTCAGCCTGGGTCTTCCAAGGGCAAACAGACAGGGAAATGGTGGTTTTGACGGGACGCCTGGGGGTGCCCTACTAGTTCTCATCAGGGATCCACCCACAATAAAGCTTCCCTTCTCCAACCGGTTGTGTGCTTTTCTCTTGGAGTGGTCGCAGCTGACCTCGGACCGATGAGTCTGCAACACCATCTCCCGGGGTTACTCCCTCCAGTTTACCTCCACCCCGCCTAACCACCCTCCGCCCCTGTCTCTCCTGGGAGACCCTTCTCATGAGGCTCTGCTCGAGCAGGAGGTGGGGTGACTCCTTGGCCTAGGAGCGGTGGAAATGGTGCCAGCGGAGTTCAAACGCAAGGGGTACTGCTCCCGCTATTTCCTTATCCCAAAGGCCAAAGGGGGGCTCAGGCCCATCCTGAACCTGTGAGGCCTGAACCAGTACATGGTGAAGCTTAAGTTCCACATGGTCTCCCTGGCCTCCATCATTCCTTCCCTGTAGCCCGGGGACCGGTACGCCGCCCTCGATCTGCAGGATGAGTACTTCCACATCCATATATTTGAGGGGCACAGATGCTTCCTCCGTTTCATGCTTGGTCAGGAACACTACCAATTCACAGTCCTCCCGTTTGGCCTGTCCACTGCCCCCAAGGTATTTACAAAGTGTATGTTGGTGGTGGCTGCCTACCTCAGGTAGCGTGGGGTCCAGATCTTCCCCTATCTGGATGACTGGCTGGTTAAGGGCAGCTCCCCATAGCAGGTGCGGGATCACGTGGTGCTCCTTCAGGCCATGAGTGCCACTTTGGGCCTGTTGATAAACGACACCAAGTCCATATTTGTCCCGGCACAATGCATAGAGTTTATCTGGGCGGTCCTGGACGCCACGTCGGCCAGAGCCTCCCTCCCACTGGACAGGTTCGAGACCCTGAAAGGGCTCATCGACACGGTCACAAGGTTTCCAGTGACAACAGCCAGAGCGTGCCTCCAGCTCTTGGGTCACATGTCAGCGTTCACATATGTGGTCCGCCACACCAGCCTCAAGATGAAGCCCCTCCAGCTCTGGTTGGCCTCGGTGTTCAACCAGGCCAGAGACAAGAGGGACAAAGTCCTCACTGTGCCCGAACCGGTGATTGCCTCCCTACGATGGTGGTCCTCCCCCAGGAACATGCTCCACAGGGTCCCGTTCAGAAGCAGACCCCTGTCGATGGAACTGGTGTCCAGTGCATCGGACCTGGGGTGGGGAGCCCATGTGTGGGACGTTCAGACCCAAGGTCTGTGGTCTGTGCATAACCTGGCCCTCCACATAAACGTCAAGGAGCTCAGGGTGCTGCGGCTGGTGTGCATGGGCTTCTGGTCGCACCTGGAGAGCCGGGTGGTCAGGGTTCTCACGGACAACATGGCCTCGATGTTTTACATCAACAGGCAAGGCAGGGCCCAATCCTCTGCCAGGAAGCCCTCAGGTTGTGGGACTTCTGTATAGCCCACAACATTTACCCACAGGCCTGCCACCTACCGGTTGCTCGGAACTCACGGGCAGATAGCTTGAGCAGGGACATCTCCTCTCAGCACGAGTGGTCTCTTCACGCAGGGGTGGTGTACAGACTTTTCCAAGAGTGGGGAACTCCCCAGGTGGACCTGTTTGCCACCCAGCAGAACCATCGCTGTCCCTGGTTCTGCTCTGGGGGTGGGGGAAGAGGCTGGGGGGGGCGCTATCTCCGATGCCTTCCTCCTGTCCTGGTTGGGCCGGTTTCTCTATGCCTTCCCCCCATTCCCACTGATAGACAAGGTCCTGGAAAAGATAAAGACGGACAGGGCCCGGGTCCTCCTGATTGCCCAGGCATGGCCCAGGCAGCATTGGTATGGGACCCTAAGAAGCCTGGTGGTCACCCCGCCATGGCCATTGCTGTCCTGCTTGGATCTGCTCTCCCAGGACCAGGGCTGCCTCCTCCACCCCAACCTAGCAGCACTCCACCTCACTGAGTGGCTGCTCAATGGTTAGACCGGGAGGAGAGGACGTGCTCAGAAGGGGTTCAGCGCGTCCTCTTGGAAAGCAGACAACCCTCCACGCGCCGAGCCTACTTAGCAAAGTGGTCGTGGTTTTCCTGATGGGCGGATGAGCGTTTTCCCCCATGGCTGCCCCGATCCAGCTCATTTTGGACTACCTCCTTCACCTTAGAGCCCAGAGCCTGGTGCCCTCGTCTGTCAAGGTGCACTTGGCGGCCATATCAGCATTCCACCCACTGGTGCAGGGCCCCATGGTATTCTCCCATGCTATGACTGGCTGATTCCTTAAGGGATTGGATTGTCTTTTCCCGTACATCAGGCCCCCAGTCCCATAGTGGGACCTGAACCTAGTGCTGGCCCGCCTCATGGGCCCCCCGTTTGAGCCGCTAGCTACGCGCTCCTGGTCGCACCTCTCGTGGAAGGTAGCCTTCCTGGTGCGATCATGTCAGCTAGGCGGGTCTCGGAACTCAGGGCCCTGACCTCTGAGCCCCGGTATAAGGATAAGGTCCAGCTCCGCCCACATCCTTTATTCCTCCTGAAGGTGGTCTCTGACTACCACATGGGTCAGAACATTTTCCTGCTGGTCCTCTGCCCCAAGATCCATGCGTCCAGTGAGGAGTGCTGCCTCCACATGCTCTATGTGAGATGGGCTCTGGCCTTTTACCTGTAGTGGACTAAACCGTTCAGAGAGTCCTCACAGCTGTTCATCGCCTTGGCTGAACACATGAAAGGTCGGCCAATCTCCATTCAGCGACTTTCCAACTGGATCACTTCATTCATCCGGACCTGTTATGACCTGGCAGGAATCCCCCTGCCGTCAATTGTGAGGGCACACTCACGAGGGCGCAGGCCTCGTCTGCTGCCTTTTTGGCCCATGTCCCCATTCAGGACATTTGTAGGGCCGCCACGTGGTCTTCAGTTCACATTTTCACCTCGCATTATGCGATCATCTCCCAAACAAGGGAGGACGCCGGGTTCAGCAGGGCGGTGCTCTGTCCTGAGAATTTGTGAACTCCTACCCACCTCCAACAGATATAGCTTGGAATCACCTATTGTGGAATACACTTGAGCAATCATTTGAAGAAGAAAAGACAGTTACCTTTTCCGTAACTGGTGTTCTTTGAGATGTGTTGCTCATGTCTATTCCACATCCCGCCGTCCTTCCCCTCTGTCGGAGTTGTCTGGCAAGAAGGAACTGAGGGTGTAGCTCCCCATATACCGCGCCATGGAGACGCCACTCCAGGGATCACTAGGAGCACTCTCCTATGGGAACTGCTAGGGGAAAAACTTCCAGCACCAGGGCCCATGGCGAGCACACACACCTACTGTGGAATAGCCATGAGCAACACATCTCGAAGAACACCAGTTACGGAAAAGGTAACTGTTTTTCTCAAAGAGGTTTCCCAGTGTCGGGAATTGTCCTTGAGCTTTTCTTGGTCAAACCTAGAGTCCTGCAGCCTACCAGACCTGCAAGTGACAACATTTGTCTATCTTAAGTACTTGTTGGCACTCATCACCATAGTATCTGAGCATTTTCAATCTTTAATGTCTATATCCTCACAACAGCCCTGTCAGGTAGGGTAGTACTATTAGTCCTCTTTTTTTCAGAAATAGATAACTGAGGCACAGAGAGACTAATTGACTTCCCCAAGGTCACACAGGACGTCTGTGGCAGAGCAGGGAATTGAATCCAGTCTCCCAATTCCCAGGCTAGTGCCACTGGACCATTCTTCCTCTGAGGAAGCAGCCCTCACTATTTATCACTTGCACCAAAGGTCATCCCACACCCAGTGCTGGTCATGCCCTATATTTTTGAGCTGGGATAGGTATCTTACTAGAACAGAGGCTTTTTCTCTCAAAGCTCGACCTCCCCTTTGGGTATGAAGGCCTGGTAATGTACAGCATGAATGGCTGTAGCTGAGCACTAGTAAATCTGACAAAATGAATCCCAGCTCTAAAGCTCAGCCTGAATGTTGGTGGATGTCAGCCGTCTCAACCACTAAGCTCTCCTATTGGGGCACATGGTAGGAAAATAAGGAAGGATATATGTGGTCTCAATAGTGTGTGTGTGTGGGGGGAACCTGAGGTGTTATGCACCTTAACCAGTGGCCCAAAACAGGATGCAAGGACTTGGAAACCCTATTGAACAGGCTTCCTTATGGGGGGGCATCTCAGCTGTGGTCCTTGTAGATACGTGGGCAGGTATTGACTTCAGATCTGCCAGTTTAGTCAGCTTTGTAGGGAAATCGAATCTTTTGCATGTGGTGTCGCTGTCCTGCTGCTCCCCTGTAGTGAAGATACACTTAGCATCAGAAAAGTTTTCCAAATAGTGCCACTGTCATCCTGATCTTTACCCTGCTTTCATTCAGGTGATTGAGCAGATGAGGGAACATGATGAGTCAATTTTGTTTTGAAAGACATTGACAAGTTGTGCTGAGGCTTTCTACACAGGGGAGGAGGATGTCAGGGTATCAGTGTTGAGACCAGTAACTCATGACATAAATGCCAAATGCTGGGGAGCAGGCATCTTTCTTGGCACAGAAAGGTCTGTGGTTGCTCTCACAGATTTTGATGCAAGGGTCTGTGGTAATTATCAAAGATATTACCACACCCTTGGAGCTGACTAGGACACACCACTATGGATGGTCTCTGGATAAGTCTCTCTGTTCTGAACCAGGATGGAGAGGGAGCCCCAGAGGTCTCAGTGGGGAGCAGCCTTGTCATGTGATTCTCTCACCAGTGTGGTGCCTCCTGCTGGTTGTCTGGGGGATTAGCTCGCTCAGCCAGTGCTCCCTCTCCTGGTGGTGCGTCACCTGTCATCGTCAGCATCTGCAAAGAGGATTACCAACTGTCTAATCGCACAAACCCAAACACCATTTCCCCGCCCCCTGTCCCGCCTCTTCTCCAAGGCCCTGCCCCTGACCCCATGAGAGCAACCACGCTCCTTCTTCGAGGCCCCACCTCCCGCTCACTCCAGTCCCTTCCCTCCATTACTTGCTCTCCCCCCACCCTCACTCACTTTCACCAGGCTGGGGCAGGGGGTTGAGATGTGGGAGGGGGTGCAGGCTATGGGCTTGGGGGGTGGGGTTGAGGGGTTCAAAGTGTGGGAGGGGGCTCTGGGCTGAGCCTGAGGCAGGGTGTTGGGATGCAGGAGGGGTTGCAGGCTCTCTGAAGGAGTTTGGGTGTGGAATGCAGGCTCTGGGCTGGGGCAGGGGGTTGGGATGCAGGAAGAGGTGAGGGGGGCAGCGCTTACCTCGGGCGGCTCCCGAAAGCGACTGGCACATCCCTCTAGCAGTGGTTCCTAGACAGGGACGTCAGGGGTCTCAGTGCACTGCCCCTGCCTGCAGGCTCCACCCCTGCAGCTCCCATTGGCTGTGGTTCTTGGCCAATGTGAACTGCAGAGTTGGTGCTCGAGGCGGGGGCAGTGAGTGGAGGTCCCCCCCACTTCTGGGAGCGGTGTGAGATCAGGGCAGGCAGGGAGTCTGCCTTAGCCCCGCTGCATCGTCAGACTTTTAGCACCTTAAAATCTCCTGGTTTGGTGTCAGTAGACTCCAGGAGATAAGGCCTGATTCCAGAAGACTCCCGGTGAAACCAGGAGTATTGGCAACCCATCTGCAGACCCACCTCGATCCAACTGCAGCATCCTTTTCATAACTCAACCTTCTGGCCGTGCCACCATCTGTGTTTTCCCCCTTCTGGGGGTGGAATATCTCAGTTCTATAGTCTAGCCACTTCCCCAAGTGGTGAATGGGGGGGACGCAGGCCTGCCTACTACTCGAGGTCCCAGCCCAGGGACCCTGCGGATCACAACCTCCTGCTGTGCCCCTTTAACCTCTGTCTCAGTTGCTTACATTCCTGGCCCACTTCCCCATGGCCCCAGCACCTTCTTTGCCCTTTTCTCAGGGCCTCAAGCCTGCAAATCCAGCAGCCAACCAGAAGCGCTCTCTAGGTCCCCCGGTCCCTGCTAGCAGCCACTCTGTCCAAGATATTGCCCTCTTGCAGTCCTCTCTCTTGGATTCCCTGCAGAAACTAATCCTGTTCTGCCCTGCAGCTCCCTTTTAGGTAAGCCTGGAGCTGGGGGGTTCATCACTGGTGAGTTGGAAGGCAGCAAGTACTCTCTCAGTGCCTCCTGCCAATGTGTGCATCTCTTATAGAGGCAGTACATGATCTGGTTACTCAGACCACAGTATTACTAACTTCACTCACCAGTCTCTAGAGTATACCTGGGACTTGGCCCTTAGCAGAGCCCCTCACTCTCTGGGGAGCAATACAGGATACCTCAGTGATGAAGCTACCTGACTTAGTGTAGAGGGAAGATGGTTCTGCACAGATAGAGGTGGTGCTGGTACTGTGTCCTGGTGCTCAGATATCAAAGCAGACTCAGGTTTATGTTTTGAGGATTTCTCATTCGAGTACCCCAAGCCAGCCTTTTGTCAGACTATGGGAGTCTCTGGAGGCATTCCCTATGAAGCCCTATGAAGCTTGGGGAGACATCTGCAGGCAGATCTGACACTCCTGCACAGCAAGCCCAACTCCAAGATTGAGGTGCAATGAATGTGATGTGACTGACATCATTCTGCTGCCATGGAGCTGACGAGCTGTGGAAGGGTGTACACGTGGTACTCCATCTACAGGTAGTAGCAGATGTGTCCTCCCTGTGCACCAAGGAGTGCAAGTGAGGCATTGCACCAATCCTTGGCACAATTCTTCCTCGAGTTCCCACTAGAGTGGTTCTTCTTACCCTCACTGCAGGGCAGTGCCTAGAAAGGTGTTCCTGAACCCTTTGTTAAACTGAAGCAGTATTTATGCATCATGACTCACCTAAGATCTGCTTTCAGAGTTGGGAAAGTGGGTGCACCTCCTAATTTTGTGTAAAACCTGAAATGTTGAACACAGACCATAGAACAAAGGGTTTCTACTAAGGGCAAATAGTACTTACAATAAATTCAAAGCTCACATTTATTTGGTGGGAAAAAAGTCTTGTCTTTCCCAATGAAGGGAAGCAAAAGTCAGTCTTGTGATGCTATTGCTCCATTGTGCTACATCACTTGAGGAATCAGACTATTGGAGGGATTGCCTAACTACCCTGTTTTCTCTGATTTCTACACATTGGAAATCTCTGCTCATCGAAAACTCAAGAATAGAATAGCAAAGGGTGTAGCAGGTCAGGATGACATTGCATTAACAATGACCTTGCACAGTGTCATCCCCCATCTGTCTGTCAGCAGCTGATGTTAGTCCTTAATTTTCATGAATATCATATTTACTTACACGCACATTTCTACAAGGAACAAATGTGCCAAGACCCATTCAAATGTAAGATACTGAAATCCAGAAGGAAGGTGTTTGCTGTGATTATCCAGGTCTGAAAGTGTATTTCACTAGCTTTCACCAAAGAACATAAGTTTCTAATGAGTAAAGTGAGTAAAGCTTACTTCATAGACAACCAGCACATTTCACTACGTTAGAAATACTTTGAAATGTTGACTTGTAGGAGGAGGCGGAGTTTAGCTCAGAGGTACTGTGGGTAGGACTCATTCATATCACAGTATTTAAGTTTTGGCATGAGAGAAAGAGTTGTCAGAGTTGAAGGTCTATTTCTAAAGGATAAATTGAAGAGTGGGGGTGGTTGTTTTTTTTTAAATTTAAGATGCTAGCAGTTGATCTTCAGATTCTTCTTGTAATAATTTTGGGGACTTCTGATTGCCAGATAATCCCCAGGATTGAAAAATGTGGACTCTCATGTTCTCAGGTAAACTATAATTTGTTTGTAGCTGCTATCTATGAATGTAATACTTATATGCCACTACAATATTTATAAATGACATTTGTATTTGTGTGGTTTGTCTTTGAGTATTTATAGCATCAAAACAGGAATTAAAATGTTCAAGCCTTCCTTAGACATCACTTTTATACTGCTGTAATTTTGGTATGAGTAAAACAATACAATATGACAAAGATGACAGTATATAAGAATACATCAGAAAGAAACTTTATCTTAAAGCAACTTCCAGGGTGGTATTTTTTTATCTCTTATGTATTTGGAGGTTAGAAATAAAAAGTATTTTATTTGTGGCCATTATTTTGGGGATTAAATTCTTACTATAACTGTGTAAGTTTTATAAGAACTGAGGGTGGTGCGATTTTCAAGTGTCAAAATATCTTAGGAGCACAAATCCCATTAACTTGTACTGAATTGGAAAGCTTGAAGATGAAGAGTAAAACCTTTTTGCTAGGAGGTGCAAATGTAACTCCTAATTTTAATGAGCTACATGTGTGCACAGAAGAGAGAATGTACCATGTCATTTCTTTAAGGGAATTGAATTTTGTATTGTTTTCATATATTTCCACATGGGGGCAGTATAGAGATGTCCTCATTTACAATTTCAGAGTAACAGCCGTGTTAGTCTGTATCCGCAAAAAGAAGAACAGGAGTACTTGTGGCACCTTAGAGACTAACAAATTTATTAGAGCATAAGCTTTCGTGGACTACAGCCCACTGTAGTCCACGAAAGCTTATGCTCTAATAAATTTGTTAGTCTCTAAGGTGCCACAAGTACTCCTGTTCTTCTTTTTGCTCATTTACAATGATTCCTGAAAACTAATAATAGAAACAATAAAACAAATCACTGAATAATTTATTATTTAAAGTTTAAACTAAAAAAAGATTAAAAAATAAGGATGCTGTGATTTTTCAATCTTAATAGAAGACAAGCTTGACATGAAATATTTAGCTGCTGTTAAGAAGTGGAGCTGATGGTATGAAATGACAGTTTGGCTATATGTACAGAGTTCTGCTTGAGAATGTCATGGGATTGTGAAGCCCTTAGGGGTTGGATTGAGACATATCCTAAAAAGCTGCTTCAATGTGGCTGAACTGTACAGATACTACAAAAGCACAGGCTTCTGTATATTACATATATGCCACAGTACTTTGTTTTAAATTTTGAGAGGCTGACTATACAGTAGAATATATCAATGCTACAGAGATAAGCAACATAGAAATGCCTGGAAGATGAAATATTTTATTAAGAGTAAAATAATAAAATGGTGTATTTACATTTGTGTGTGTTTGTGTTCATGAATTCAGATCATATATGATCTCTATGTGCTTAAATATTATTTTACCATTGTGTTTTATTGTTCTGGAAAGAGAAAACCCCTTGTTATATTTTGTCCATTTGTTCATGAAGTTTTATATATTTAAAGCCTATAAAATATTTTAAAAATCATATGAGAGGCCTGATTTTCCTTTACACTAAGGGTTGTTTACACTTCTCTGGCAGAATAAACATACCTTAAAGTGGGTATAAATTACACTGGTATTTTGCACTCACTTTAAGACTTTTACCCTGCCCCAGTGTAAATGAGAATCAGAGCCATGGTGTGTAGAATAATAATAGCACTTCGTCTTCAAAATATCATCCAAAAGTTTTCTAATTCTGAAGGCTAGGATAACTTTTAAAATACACAGTATACTTTTGTTCATTATGCATACTAAAATAGCTTCCTCTGATATAACAGAACCAACTGTAAAGTAACTTGAAATGCTTAAAAAATATGACTGCGTACATGTTCTGCATGTAATTTTTCTGCTGTATTTAGTAGAATCCTGAATTCATCAATTAATTTCAACAGAAAGATGTTTTCTTTCTGTGAAAGATAATTATCCAAATTATAGGACAAATTGGCCCAGGCTTTCCCCTACAGTGTAAAGCTTATGTAGCATTTTCAACCTGCTGCAGGGAGTTTTTGTTGGAGGATGCACACTGATGTTGGAAAGTTTCCTGAGCATCTTGTTAGACCAAATCCTCTTGCTCTTTTCATTTGAATGTTTTTTCTGCCCCAAACACACTTTCACTGGCATTGCCTTAAATGGGAGCAAGTTCCCTCCTGTGGAAACCTGAGTAAACTGGCTTTACATGGGACATTTACCAGGGGATAGAATACACCCTTGAATCTATGAGCAGGCCCAAGGTTCAGCACAGCTCCTCCCTCCATGGCTGCTAATCATGGGTGGCGGGTGACCCCCATGCTTTCTGCCCAAGGCCCTGCCCCCCCTCCCCCCGACATACACCGGAGCCTTGAAACCCCCTTCCCACCATGTAAAACGAGAAGCCCTGACTCTGAGAGCCCCCCCACGACCGGAGGAACCTCAGCCCGCCGGCCCCAGCCACATCAGGCTGAACTGCTGCCGCCACCCCCACCCCAAGCACCAGGCTGAGCCGCTGACCCCCAGTGCCGGGCAAGGCCAACCCGCCAGAGTTGGGCCAGGCCGAAATGCTGTCCTCCTAGCGCCAGCTCCTCCTGCCCCCGAAGGCTCCACCTCCTCGCCAAGCCACCGGCCCCAGCACCCAGCCAAGCCTGCTCATTCTGCCAGCTGCTGGCTCTTCGCGTCCCTCCTCACTCCCCCTTCCCGAGGAGGAGGGATGTGGCAAGCAGCAGGGACGGGGTGTGGGTGTGGTGTGGTGTGGAGTGGAGGAGGCGGTGGGGGTCTCCGGGAAGGGCCGCAACCACCGCAGCCCAGGTGTCCGGCAGTGGGTCGGCGGCAGCGCCAGGGAAGGCAAGGCCTTCCATGGCCTATTATACCTGCTACCCATGCTGCTAATTATTCCACAAACTAGTGGAACTTGGCCTTTGAGGCTAGCAATTTGCAGGATCAGGCCCCTAATTAGACACCATCAATTAAAAATCCACATTTCAGTCTGAACATTTTTTAATCTGCTATTGTTAGAAGTAGCATCCATAAAATCATGGAAATACAGGGCTGGAAGGGACTTTGAGAAGTCATTAAGTCCAGCCCCGGGCTGAGGCTGGACCAAGGAAACCTAGAATATCCCTGATAGGTGTTTGTCCAACCTGTTCTTAAAAACCTTCAAAGATGGGGATTCCATGACATCCCTTGGAAGCCTATTCCAGAGCTTAACTACCCTGATAGTCAGAAAGTTTTTTCTCATATCTAACCTAATTCTCCCTTGCTGCAGATTAAGCCCGTTACTTCTTGTCCTACCTTCAATGGACATGGAGAACAATTGATCACCATCCTTCTTTATAAGAGCATTTAACATATCTGAAGATTGTTATCAGATCTCCCTTCAGTTTTTTATTCTCAAGACTAAACCTGCCCAGCTTGTTTAACCTTTCCTCATAGGTCAGGTTTTCTGCTCTCTGGACACTCTCTAATTTGTCCACATTTCCTAAAGTGTGGTGCTCATAACTGGATGCAGTACTCCAGCTGAGGCCTCACCAATGCCACATAGAGCAGGACAATTACTTCCAGTGTGTCACATACCAAACTCCCATTAAAACACCCTAAAACGATATTAGCTTTTTTTTGCAGCTGCATCATATTGTTGACTCATATTCAATTTGTGATCCACTACAACACCCAGATATTTTTCAGCAGTACTATTACCTAACCAGTTATTCCCCATTTTGTAGATGTGCATTTGATTTTTCCTTCCTAAGTGAAGTACTTTGCACTTGTCTTTATTGAAGTTCATCCTGTTGAATACTGACCAATTCGCCAAGATGACTAGAACTAAGATTACAGAAAAATATTGTTTTTTCTTATGTGCATTTGACACCACTTATTATGATTAGTTTCACTGTTTCCCTGGGATGGATAGTTTCTTCCCCTGATGTTTGTGTGGATCTTTCACAAGCAACAGGGAAGTGAAAAGCATTTTAAAAATAAGAAAATGCAATTGCAAAACCACAAAAATTGGCAGGGGGATTCAGAGACCTGAAACTACTTTTCAGTAGTTTTGGAAGTTGACTAGATTTCAGTGTGACTATATCTTTGAAATATTTCTAAGTTGTTCTGAGATCCTTTGGGAGATGTGGCAAAAGAGCAAAGTATTGTTTTTACTTATTAAGAGGGATATGACAATTATCTGTTTTGAGGTAAGTGATGCTGAAAATACACTATAATGGCAGTTTAGGATTTTGATTTTATTACCATTTAATTAATCACTATTAATTTACAATAGATATAAGGCACCACCCATTGTTGGATATATTCCATGTTTCATAATTACTGTGTTATATTAAAAATGCTGTATGCCATCTGGATCCCAGAAATATAAATGTAAAAGGACATTACATATTCTTCAAATGTGATGTGATAGATCTGCACAGCAGGGGATTATAACTCCCAGTACTCTCCTTCCCACTGCACAGCCCCTTTCTCTGGGCTAAGCAGGGACCATGTTTCCCATCAGCCCCTTCACCACAGCACATCCCCTTTCCCTGTCCAGGGAAGGGAAAAGGTCCCTGTGCGGGAAGTGGCTAGGTTCTGTTTGGGAGTGGGAGCCAGATGACAACAGGGAGCTGCAGAGAAGTCCCAGGAACTGTGGACAGAGCTGCATGTGGAACAGGCTATGAGTGCCGGACATCACAGCTGGGTGCAGCGCTATATGGGACTTATGGTGGAACTGCAGTGGCTGGGCAGGGACCCAGGGACCCAAATAGGAACTGCGATTGCTCACTTTGAACTGTAACTGTTAAAGCCCGTGTTCCTGGAATATTTGTAACCTTTCCCCAGGGGTGCTGGAACAATTTTTATAGTGGGGATGCTGAGAGCCATTGAACCAAACTGAAAACTTTGGATATAATGGAAACCACTTCAAGCCAGGGGCTGCTGCAGCACCCCCCCGCACCCAGAGTTCCAGCACCTATGCCTTTCCCCTTTCCTGCCAGTCCTTCCCCTTAGCCATGTGTCTGAGTGGTTATTGGGACCCACCAGGGCTAGCGCCTACAAGGCCTAGCTGCTGAAGCACCTACAGTGCTTGCCTCTGAGACATAGAAAACCTGGCACACTCCTGGCATCCTACTCCTGGCAGAGTAATTATAGTTCCATGAACTCTTAAAAAACATCATGAAAATGTTCAGCTGTGGGCTTCGTGCTGGACAAAGGAACAAATAGGCTTTTGTAGTATATTATGATTCATCTTTCCTCCCTTGTTTAAAATAGTTCGGCTTCTCAGTTCACATGACTTTCTGGCACTTAAAGGATAAACACGATGGCCTTGCCCTGCATGTGTATGATAATTGCTTATATTGTTATCTAATATGCTTCAACTGTGAAAGTCATAGGGGAATCCCAGACTATGATTGTAATTGTGTCCACGCCTCAGTAATCTTGCAATGGACACCGCCTGTAAACTGCACACAGAGAATTAGACTTTTGCCAAATTCTGCTCCACGGCTAGTAAGAATCAGGAACGTTACATTAAAAAGATACTAAAAACTGAAAATCTTGAAATCATGTTTGTGTTGTCTTAAGTGAATTGCAGTGATGTGTCCAAAGTTCACAGGGAGAAGGGATAAAGGAGGAAGCTTTAAATTCCACTCTGGGATTTCCCTGCAATGATAAAGGTTAAGTGATAGCCAATGAATCAGGAGTGAGTTATTTATTTATCTGATACTGCTACAACTTGTTAACCTCATGCAAAGTTCACTTTAGTAACACTGTGTGCCTTCCTGGAGCACCATGGATCAGCCCCTCTAATCAAATCAGTGTTGTACAAATACCATAATACAGCCCTCGAGCCAGATCTTCAGATGGTATAAATTGGCATAACTCCATTGTTTGCTACAGTAAGTAATCAACATTTAATAAAAAGCCTTTAAACCCCCTAACCATTAAAAGGAATGGAAATGAGAAGCGAGGGTAACGTACATAAAGGATTACATTCCCTGAGAGTTCAGTTGTTCTCTGACAAAAATCTACACTTTTGAAAATTAATCTTAGACATTAAAAATGTAGACCAGAAATCAGAGGCATGGTTTTATGAGGGGAGACTTATGGCAGCATGAAATGAAAGGAATATGGGGACTATTTAGTGCATACTTTTTTGTGTGTAGAGTCTGATATTTGGAGGAGTCGTTTCACTTAAAATACTTTCTCTGGTGAAACCTGCCGGGATGCAGCATGGTCCAGGAGATGGGACAGTGGATTAGGAGTGGGGAGGCCTGGGATCAGTTCCCAGCACTGCTACTAACTTATGCGGCTGTGGGCAAATCACCGTGCCTCTTGGGGGCTGAGTTTCCACATTTGTAATAAAAGGATATTATGGCTTACGCACCTTGCTTTGAGATGTACAGCTGAAAAGCGCTAAGTAAGTGTTGAGTATTATTCAAGTATTCACTGACCAAAGACTCATATATATGGTGCTCAGTCAAAATGTGTCATTGTACTAAACACACCTTACCTCAGTGGTTTGTATTAGTTTCCTCGGTTTCCTTTCTTGTGGTGACTCATCATTTCTGTCTGAAAGCTCAGTGTTTTGATGTTTAGTGGGTTTAGGTGACTTGGTTCTCCAGCCATGTCATAAAATCCACCCCTTCCAGGGTCCAAGATAGTCCAGTGAAACAATCTTTGTCCTAACTGAACCACATTGATCAGCCTCATTGTGCACTGACCTGGGCCTCTACTCCTTCCAGGTAGTGGGGCCCCAATGTAATGAACTGGCTGGTCCAGCCACCAGAATGCAAGAAAACTCAGTGAGCAGACAGAAGGCCCAATTCTGAGTTCTGGCCATATGCTTGGCTAGCCACATCCCTGCCTCTTCCACAGGCGCTGTTGTCAGCTCTCCCAATTTCATCACGAGTAGCAGGAGTTTGGCCTCTGCTGCAGCCAGTCTGGTGATGACAACACGAGAAGCTCTAACCTTCACAACATTTCCAGCCTTTCTCAGCAGCGCTGATTTCTTGTCTTCCCCATTTTCCCGCTGCCTGGTGAAAAACAGTCAATCACAGCTGCTGCAGAAGACAGGCAGAGCTCTCCCCTAATCCCCAGGAATTGAGAGAGGTATTTGGGCAGGGAGAGGGAAACAGAGCAGCTGATACCATTTTTGCAGTAGGGGAGAGGAAGGAGCAGAAAGAGCCCAGAAGCTGAGGGCTGCTCAGTTGCTCTTGCCCCTCTTGTGAAAAATGAGTCAGCTGTTCCCTGCTTCTCCCCCTGCCCATCCTTTATCTTGCAACCTCTCCGACCTGAGAAGGAGGAGAAGAGCTGTCCCCGCAGCTGTTCCTGGAAGCTGGGAAGACTTTGGAGGTGACGAATCTCAACAGCTGCAGGAGGTGCACTGGGGGCAAGAGGGAGATGTGGGGCTGGGCACAGAATTGATGTATGTCTGGGCGTGGGTGGGCAGAGTTCATGTGGGACTTGGGGCTGGGCATCTCAGGGTTGGGGCAGAATTAATTGTTTGTTGGTTTTGGGCGAAGCTGGAAGTTGTGCCCCATCAGGTGACATGCAGCATTGCCAACTCATGATGTTTTCGGGAGTGGTGGGATTTCAAAGGGTTCTGCAGCCCATCTTGTGATGACATAAGAATCTTCAGCCCCCTAGTGAAGTTCAGCCCTGCTGGAAGCTGACAAAAATCTCTCTCTTCTCCTTGCTGTTCTCATGGAAAGAGAAGGAGGATGGTGAGCAAAGAACCCAGCAGCTCAAGACAGCTCTGCTCTCTCCTTCCCCCTCCCCTCCTGTGAGAAACCTGGATGGGACAGTGCCTACTCCCTTGCAGCATCCAACTTGGGAATAGCCAGAGTCAGTGCCAGCCCCAGGCCAAATGGTGCCCCAGGCGAGGAGCATCTTTGGCGCTCCCCCTCCATTTATTAAACTTTTGAATATCTTATTTTTATTGCATTTGTAGCCCATTTCATGACTTTTCTGCATGATTTGCATGCATGATTTATCCCTGTCATATAAGATGATAAATTTGCACACTAGGATCTGTAAATCTGTATTCATGCTATATATAAGCAAATAAAATAAATGTTTCCACTAAGCTCATAGAAACTTTTTAATTTTAAGAATAACTGAAATGTACTAACATCAAGAAATTGAACTGTGCACCAACATTGGGTGGACCGGTATTAAATAGTGTTACAGTAGGTGACAGCCTTAGAATGTTAACCCTAGTCCTGTAGTTCAAAAGGTCGCTTTTCTCGCCTTTGCCCTCACGAGCTGAAGCTCAGCGTCAGAGAGATCCAAAGATTGGCCAATGGCATTTTCAAGCGATAAAATAGCAAGAAAATGTCAGTCTGTTGTTGGCCGTCGTCGATGTTTTCATGAGCCTGAGCTTTGAAAAGCTGCACTCACCACTCGTGACTGTGACCAGCAGCACGAGCAGGATCCTCAGAGCTATCCACACTTAAGGAAGTGTTGCTAACAACAAAAACAGCACCCTGAGCCCGGTGCCCCCCAAGCCCAGCATCCCAGGTGGTCGGCCGGGTCACCTGCCCCTAAATCCCCCCCTGGCCAGAGCGTGGTGAAGAGCTCCTGGAGCTGCTCTCCCCAGCTTGGGAAAGAGGAAGAGGAGGTGACTGTGCTGCAGCACCCCCAGGCCTGGGAGAGGGGGATGGAGAACTCCAAGAGGAGCAGTGGTGATGCCAAACTGAGTGGGCTGGCGGCTGATGGAGATGGGAGGGAAGGTTGCCAACAGTCCCTTGGTATAAGGGATGTCCCTTATTTAAATAAAAAAGTGTCTGCCCCTTGCTAAATCAGTATGGAGTACCTTTTATCCTGTATTTCAACCTGGTGCACAGGGTCGCAACACCACTCAAATTTGGCCTGGCCACCCCTCCATGCCAGATGGAGAGGCAGCTGGACAAAATCTGAGTGGCTTTGCTGATGGAGGGGTAGCCAGACCAAATTTGAATGGCATTGTGACCTGGTGCACAGGGTTGCGATGCCACTCAAATTTGACCCAGCTTCCCCTCCTGGCATCTGCGTGGAACATAAACAGGAGCTGCAGCGGCTGCCAGGCACAGCACCCAGACCTGGGGAGAAAGAATCCCTAGGGGAGATGGGGAGAAGAAGGGACTTGTACCCAAAGGCTCAAGTCAAGACTGGGGACATCTGAGGCTTGTCCAGTATTTTTGAAATACAATGTTGCCAACCTTAGTGAAGAGCTGAACTGAAATGGAGGCTGAATTGAGAAAGTGCGGGCGGGGGAAGGGGGAGTGCTGAACTGATGGTGGGGCCTGGTGGGGACTGAGCTGATGGGGATGGGGAATTGTGAGTAGAGCTGCTGGTGGGGGCTGGACTGACAGGGGGTGGGGCTGATGGGGGCAGGAGAGGCTGAACTGATGAGGAGGCTGGGTGGGGACAGAATTGAAGGGGAACCTGGGGGACAGGATTAATTCCTGGTTAGGGAATGGGGAGATGTGGGGGTGAGAGCTCCTGCAGCAGGGGCAAAAATCACCTTACCTAATGCTTTTGGGATAGTGGGTGACACTAACTGTTGCACACACACACTGAAGATGGGCAGGGAGAGTTCAAAAATCTTAAGACAGACCAAAAAACCCTCACAATAGAGCTTTTTTTAAAAAAAGTTCATGATTTTTTGGACCAATCTCATAATTTTGGGGGTTCGGACTCATGGTTTTTGATCTCTTGAGGTTGACAATGCTGAGCATTATACACATTGGTGTAATTCGATCTCAGTTGTGTCTTCTAGCTGGAGCTGCTGCAATGGGGGTCAGAATAGCTTGATTCTATACATTTGTAAGCATTAGTAACTCTGTAATGCTTTCCTACATGCACATTGGAGGTGGGGAGTTTCAAAAATCATAAGACAGGCCAAAAAACACCTCTCTTGATTTTGGGACCAATCTCAAGATTTTGTGAAGTCTGACTCATGAGTTTTAAATGTTGAGGCTGGCAGCCCTCAATGGATCAAGACAAAATTCAATCCCTGATGTCAATAGGGAAGTCAAAGGGGGGGTTATCT
The DNA here is from genome assembly GCF_027887155.1 of Malaclemys terrapin pileata. Lineage (NCBI taxonomy): Eukaryota > Metazoa > Chordata > Testudines > Emydidae > Malaclemys > Malaclemys terrapin. The sequence continues at coordinate 38,053,750 of NC_071505.1, read as the reverse complement.
CTTCATTGAAAGTCACTTGATCTCTGGGAACTACAAGTCCCAGGATGCCATGCTACTAGGGTCCAGGCAGTGCAGGACCAGGTACCTGTCATTAAGGGCTTGTACACTCCAGCGTACGCAATCACACATAGAGCTGTTCATGTCAAAAGAGCCTGCACACAATTTTATACATCAGCTTTGAGAAAGATAATATCTTTTAGTATTAGAACTGGATGGAAAATTATTGTGTTTCTCATGAAACATTTTTTGTTTTTTTCTCAGCATTTACCCAGCTTTTGTCAAAAAAATTTAAAATGTTTTAGGGTTTTGATTCTTGACGAAACCCCAATTTTTTTATGAATATGGATGTGTGTGTGTGATTTTCTGTTGGAAAACTGTCTTGTTGGAAAATTTGTATGTTTTTGCCCTTGATCCTCTTCAGTGATGGAAACTTCAGTGATGCTGGGTGGACTCAGCTGTCTGCTTGTGTGTATCTAATTGCAGAATCAAGGCTTTAAATATGAAAAAAACCCTGTAGTCTCTCCATAATCGAGTACATTGCACTTACATAAAGTTATGGCTAAAACATATGCCCTGGAATGCTGAGGAAATTCCAAACTGGGTTGGAACTTTGTGGCTAAAACCGATCACTGAACTGATACAATAATATGTGTTGGAACATTCCATTTAACCACTCCATTGAGATTATGAGATTATGGTTCTGACCTTGGATTTACACCAGTGTGAATCCATTGGGCCAAATTCTCTAGTCATCTCTGAAGAGGGATTTAAAAGGGACTGGAAAGTCATCTTCAGGGATCATCTGGGCGTATCCTTAGAGTAGAATGATGAAATGGTCATTCAAGCCATATTTAAGTCTGCTTCATGCTGCTGGAACATTTTAAGGCAGACATAAGAGGTCTGAGGATTTGGCTGACTATAGTCTGACCTTTCACCATATAGGTAATAGTACTCACCTTTTGAGCTGTGTAGGAGACATACTCACTCAAGATATGCATGGCTAAAAACAACAAAAAATCCTCTCAGTCCCCTTAATCATCTAGAGCTTAAGTCATACTCTGCAAATGATCTGCAATTGTCTAATTTGAAGGAAAAGGTTTCTGCCTAGTTGCCTTGAACTCTCTGTGATAAACTTCAACTAGGTGAGGAAAACTGATTATTTGGAGTTGCTGCTACTTGCCTTCCCTTTTCCAGAAAGTATGAATCACACAGGCAATATTACACAGCACTTTCTGTACATTCATTGTCTTTTCTTGGAAAAACATTGAGGAAGTAGAATTTATTTCACTAAATACTTTATACTCTCTTCAATTTTGTTTTCCCCTTTCATCCCTAAACATGCAAACTTCCTTGATTTTTTTCCCAGCTTCTTCCCCTCCCTGATCTGCTGTTCTCCCTCTTGTTATTGCAGTTACGTCTTTCTCCAGACTCAATTAATTATTTGCAACAGTTTTTAATTTTAACATCTCTGTTTTGAAACGTTTATGCATTTTATAGCCTTTGTTTTAATATTTCTCATTATATCCTACTGTGCATTCATTGCTTCCTTGTTTTACCCAAGCAGTAGGTGCCCTGTATTTTGTAAAATATTTCTGAATAGTAACTGGGAAAATGTGCATATTCAAAAGATCATATGTCGCCACAAGCTTTGTGTTCAGAGGTAGGAGACAGAGGAAGGTTTTAAATTGTCACTAAAACATTCCAGCTAATCAATAGGTAGATTTAGACTCCAATTCATGTGACTTATGTCTCTTCAGCTTTTAGCTCAATTATTTTCACAACAGATCTTTACGGTAGTCCTAAATATCATCCATTGGGTAGAGCCAGTGCTCCACATATACACTAAAACTGAATAGTGGGGCATTCACCCAACCTTGATAGTTAGGGCCTCCCTTATGTTGAGCAGTTGCCTGTTGTGTATTTCTCTAGATGTTTAAAATAACAATGAGGCACCAATCTTAATGCTCAAGGCACCTATGACACTGAATTAAAATACAAAAGATGAATGTGTCAAAAAGAAAAATAACCAGCAGCCCCACAAACAAAATGCTAATCAACAAGTAACCATGAAACAAATATAAGACAAATTCTCCACTTTCTCTCTGCCTGTCCCTCAAATGATATTCACTTCTTTAAGACAGGTTTCAGAGGAGCAGCCGTGTTAGTCTGTATCCACAAAAAGAACAGGAGTACTTGTGGCACCTTAGAGACTAACAAATTTATTAGAGCATAAGCTTTCGTGGATTACAGCCCACTTCTTCGGACGCATCCTGTTCTTTTCACTTCTTTAAGAGCTTTCTTGGAGAGAGTGCCTTGCTGTGTGCCATGAAGGTCAACAAATGCAGGTTATAGTGGATCAAGGAGAGAGTACATTCCTAACAAAAGAGACCAATATGGAGAATATTCTGCAGAAACCCTGCCATACTGAGATGGGTCTAGCTCAAATTGCCTCTGTAGATCATTTTTAGAGATCAAAATCATACTTCACCTGGAAACCCCCAGGCAGCCAGTTCAGAGCAGGAAACACTGTTTGAATAAGCTATTAGCAGGACATTTGTTTAACAAGTTGGCTGCCACCTTCTGCACAAGCATTAGCTTCCCAATAGATTTAAAGTGCAGTCACAAGTAGAACCAATGGGATTAAATGCAGAGTAAATTACCACTCAACGTGAGTAAGAGAGGCAGAATCTTGCTCGTAGGGTTAGTCTGAGATTTTACTTCGTGTGTTGTGTAAGGGACAACTCTTTGTTATGACATCCTAGGAACAGCCCTGAGAAGGAGCTGTGCTTCAAAAAGTTGCACCTCCTTCCCTGTTGCTGGGTGGAAGTAATTTACTGTAGGTCTTCACAGAATGTAGATTATGTCCCCCATCATGCTGGCTCCACCCCTTCTCTTTCCATTTGCACATGGTGGGGAGTAGCAGTCCTGCTCAGCCTACTGTGTAACCCCACTTCTGGATCAGTGCTCCTGGCAAGCCATGTGCTTACACCCCCTTTCTATTTCCCTGTGCAGCAACGTAAAAGGAAGTGGCAACTTTGTCCTTAATAATCTTGAATAGTGTTTAGTTTGTAAAAGCACTTCAGGGGAAAAACAAATCCAATACTTAATGCAGTTCCTAGTAGAAAGAATTGTAGTAGTAAGTGATGGTTCAAAGGTTATATAAGTTAGGTGATATTTTTCCCTGTTTGAGGGCTCAGAAGACCTATAATATTGAGCCATGAATAGCGTATGGATGTACTGTGCAAATTTCCCTGCATAGCTCCACCAATGTATCTCAGCCCTGACATGCAGCATCCCTGGTATTTATGTCGAGAAATTGCCAAATTTAGGTGTGGTTTTGTGATAAGCACCAGCAGAGTTGGGATGAGATCAGCAAATTCATTTTCCCTGGTGAAAATAGGGTTTGAAGTTAGGTCTCCAAACATAAATGCCTAGAGCACTGATCCATTTCACCATCTCTAACTTCCTGAATTTACTATGTTCTTCTCTCTGAAGTCATCCACTGTTTAATTGACTTAATAATAATTTGTCTTAATACAGGTTTTAGGTTCTTTGGTTAACAAAAATATAGGGAAAGTATTAAAGTTTGCTTTCCATTCCGGGCTATAGTCTAAAGGCCTGGAGCTGATTTAATCTCAGTTTACAACTGATTGCAAACTTTGATTTTACGATTAACATGTCACAATCTACCAGCCACTGCTGGTGCAATACTAAATGCACATACAGAATTTGCCTTGGAAATGCCATTAGTAACAGTGTTCTCACAGGTCAGTTAAAGTCACAGAGGCAAAAAGCTAGTTCTGCATTTGGGGCCTGATCCAAAGAAAGAATTCCACTGATGTCAGTGGTTTTTGGATTAATCATCTATGGAAGCATGAGTGAAAACAACATGATGTTTGGTTTTTACAAAGGCCAAATTGTACTGTATAGTAGTGCTTGGCGCCCATTTGTGTGGTACAGAGACGGTTGTAACATCAGAGTACTAGATATCTTCCATATCAGACAATTTCAGTCACTCATAGTGGAAAGTATAGCCAGTAATGCTGTATTAAAGTGCACTGGTCTCATCGTATACCCCTTTATCTTCAACCACCCTTCCAGAGGACATGCGTCCATGCTGATGATGGGTTCTGCTCGATAACGATCCAAAGCAGTGCAGACTGACACATGTTCACTTTCATCATCTGAGTCAGATGCCACCAGCAAAAGGTTGATTTTCTTTTTTGATTGTTCAGTTTCTGTAGTTTCTGCCTCAGAGTGTTGCTCTTTTAAGACTTCTGAAAGCATGCTCCACACCTTGTTCCTCTCAGATTTTGGAAGGCACTTCAGATTCTTAAACCTTGGGTCAAGTGCTGTAGCTATCTTTAGAAATCTCACATTGGTACCTTCTTTGCATTTTGTCAAATCTGCAGTGAAAGTGTTCTTGAAACGATCAACATGTGCTGGGTCATCATCCGAGACTGCTCTAATATGAAATACATGGCAGAATGTGGGCAAAACAGAGCAGGAGACATAGTATTCTCCCTCAAGGAGTTCAGTCAAAATTTAATTAACGCATTATTTTTTTAACACGTGTCATCAGCATGGAAGCATGTCCTCTGGAATGATAGCTGAAGCTTGAAGGGTATACGAATGTTTAGCATATCTGGCACGTAAATACCTTGCACTGCCAGCTACAAAAGTGCCATGTGAATGCCTGTTCTCACTTTCAGGTGACATTGTAAACAAGAAGCGGGCACCATTATCTCCTGCAAATGTAAACAAACTTGTTTGTCTTAGCGATTGGCAAAATAAGAAGTAGGACTGAGTGGACTTGTAGGCTCTAAAGTTTTACATTGTTTTGTTTTTGAGTGCAGTTATGTAACAAAAAAAAATCTACCTTTGTAAGTTGAACTTTCACGATAAAGAGATTGCACTACAGTACTTGTATGAGGTGAATTGAAAAATACTAGTTCTTTTGTTTGTCATTTTTACAGTGCAAATATTTGTAATCAAAAGTAAATATAAACGGAGCACTGTACAGTTTGTATTCTATATTGTAATTTAAATCAATATATTTGAGAATGTAGAAAAACATCCAAAAATAGTAAATAAATTTCAATTGGTATTCTATTGCTTAACAGCACGATTAAAACTGCGATTAATCGCGATTAATTTTAATTAATCGACAGACCTAGTTACTATATAAAGAACAAGATCAATTGTAGCTGAGAAGCTTTTGGTGCAGCTCTGGGGAGGAAGGAAAAACTTAAAGGTGTCTTTTGTGCTCCCCACATTCTGGGACCACTGCACTTGGCCAATGTGCAGACTTAGAATAGCCCAAAGGTTGTATAAAGCTGCTCCAAAGGGCTGTCATAGGAATTGGATATTGCCAGAATGGAGGGAAGCCTTTTTTTCTGGACACACCTTCTGGACTGACAGTCTGCATTGGGGTAGTAGTGTGATAACTGCTATGGTGGCTCTATTCTACCCAAAGATCTGCCAATATAGGAAAGAACTTCTATGTCCAGACCACCTGACTTTAGGGCTGTTTGCACCAGTGCAGTGCAGGTTTTCAACCTTCTTTCATTTGCAGACCCCTAAAAAATTTCAAATGGAGGTGCAGATCCCTTTGGAAATCTTAGACATAGTTCCTGACTCCCAGGGGTCTGCAGACCACAGGCTGAAAACCATTGTTCTATGGTAATGACAACCTTTTGTGGACCCCTTAGATATAGTCTGTGGACCTCCAAGGGTCAGTGGACCAGAGGTTGAAAGCCACCACACTAATGGATCAATGTAAAGTGACCAGAGAATGGCCCAAGATCAAGCCTGTTATCTTTTAAAAATTATTATTTTTTAACAAGTTTTGAAGTCTGCCTCTGACACACACACAACTATCCCACTGATCTGAAGTTGCTAAGAATTCTAGTATGCCACCTTCACCTGGACACACCTGCTGGCAAAAGAAAGCTGGTCAAAGTTACATGAAACTGAGGGCCAGCTCTTCAGAGGTGTTTAGGCTCCTGACATCCATTGATTTCAATAGAAGATAGGAGCCTAAATACCTTTGAGGATCTGAGCCTGAGTCTTACTTTGACTCTTTGCCATTGTCACATGTCAGAGGGCGCATTCTACTGCCTCAACTCTTCTTCTCTTGTCCCCAATTCCTCTGGTCGTTCAGAGAAATAGGGGACATTTCTGCCTCTTCTTTTCTCTGCCAGTTTCATTCAAAAATAAACCAAAAATTGCAAGCATTCTCCTCCTGATCCCGCTTTGTTGGCTGTGCTTCCTCCCTACCCCAAACAAAACTAAAGGGTGTTTCACTTGTCAACATAGCCTCAGTTCTCTGAGAACCTGCTGTGTTAGCTAAAAAGGAGTCTATTGGCTCCTGCCCTCTGTTCAGGAGTCTGGATTTGGATGTATCTGTTTAGATAACCTCTAGCTACAATAGGGCAATTGCATGAATGGGGGAAACCCTAGAGAACCAGGAAACCCCCTAACTGTTTCTGTATTGCGTAAGTATATTCTGCTTAGGCTTTTTGCCAAGGCAATATGAATCAGTGATTTTATAGATAAAAGAACACTATAATGCACAGGTACTTCCTTTTTCAGAAAGTGCTTTTGAAAGAGGAAGTAGAATTCAGATTCCTGGATTAATGTGTTTTTTTTATTGGCTTCAGTTTAGATATTTCCTGAAAACAAAGACATAGAAAGTGGAAGATGAACTTTGTTAATGTATGTGAGTTCTTCTTTGGCAATGGTCTCTATGACTCTTTGGCAAAATGAGTATGAAGGGGAAAAAACCCAGCTCCCATATAATGAAAAAAAAATCATGTATGAAAACAAGAAATTGCAGTCAAGTGCTCACTGTAACTGTCTGATATTTGTGAAAATCTGTTTCATTAGCTAAGGATTTTCTGCAAGAGCTCCATGTCTGAGGAGCTCTGCATCTGCAGGGAACCCTACTGAAGTCAATGGTTCTCTGTGCAGGTGAAAGGATCTGCCTGCATAGTTCTCATCAAAGGTTCAAGGCCATAACATAATCATGACTGTGTGGTTTGTGTGATCTAGGTACCATTAATAGGAGGCCTGAGGCATTTAACCACTCTGAGGATGAAAATCTGGCCCCAATGAAGTCAATGGGATTTTTGCTATCAACTTCAGTGGAGCCAGGATTTCACCAGGGAGATTTTGCACTATAACCTTCTCAATAATCTTACACCCCCCCCCACACACACACACAAAAAGGAAGCATAAATCATGGATAATAGTTAACTATTTTAGTGATGGTTTCTTGGGCAATATTGACAGGTGTCAGGGAAGTCTCCAGAGCTGCTTAACCACAGTCTTGTCAATAGCCTGACCCTAAAATGGGAGGTTAGAAACAGGGTGGTAATTTGCAAGATTGTCAGCAGCAAGAGAGATTGCTTCCCCAGTGAGCAGTTGCTCAGCCCTTGAACAGCAGTTGCCTTAAACATCTTGCTGAGAACTCTGAGCAAGGAAGCCAACATCCCAGCTGATCCACTTAATTTTTACACCTATCGGGCTTGAGTCAATTTTTTAGGTAGTCAGTTGCAATTCTTCAAGTACATCCAGAACTTTAATTAGTGAAACTTGTCCTTCTACATAGAGCTGCAGAGTCCAGTAAAGAAATGGATTAAAAATAGATATATGTAACAGCAGCTAAAATTAGAGAGTGAACTTTATATAGGATGACTTGTTTCATTTCTGCTTTTTTAAAGTTTACTATTGCATTGCATTAGTTCGGAGAAAGTAATTGTTTCCTTTCTACTGATTATACTGTGCTGGGAAATACAAATAAGGAAATTGGATGATATTGTTTAAGCATTTTCCTTATGCAAAAATGCTTTCTAAGTAGAAATGATTTTACTGGCAGCAGACATGGTTTTGTACATAAGATCTCACACGGTCCAATATGTGCATTCATTTAATTCTCCCATGACCTGGGTTTCAAAGGTCCGGGGCAGCCACAAATCCCAGTGATGTCAGTCACTCGAAATATTTTGACTTAGATATATTCCAGTCGTGTAACAATTGTGTAAAGTAAGACTGGATTTTCTTTATTAGGTGACATTGAAGTATTATATAAAGGTGGTACCTGCCTTTGCATGTAATTTACACTGCGTAGGCCCAGGATAGCCAACAGAAACTTGTGAGAAGTGTCAGTGTGAGAAATTTTGAATAAATTATTAGCCCATGAAAATTCGTGGCCACCTGTTTCTTTTTATTATTGATGAAAGTGTATCTGAAACACCACCATTCAGGGCATGTCTGGTTTTATGGTTCACTTTTGACACACTGCCATAGCAAAGGTGATGGCCTACCTCAAGCCGGTAGCGGAGCTAATAGGGGAGCTGCTTCCCCCCCACCCCCTACAGTGGCCTTTAGGTGTATGTGTGGCACCTTTTTCATACAGATCTTGAGAGTGAGCTTGCCTCAGACTCATCCAGTAGCGACGGCTCCTGTCCGGTGGGGCTGGGCCCAACTCCCCGCTCAGGGCATTGTGACATACTGCACGGGGTCAAGTGGTGCTGTGACCCTGTGTGACATGTTGCAAATCCATTCATGACAGAGGGGTGGCTGAGCCAAACCCTAATGGCACTGCAATGGAAATATTGGGGGGACGGATCTATTTTCTGCTTCCCCAATTGATTCTGCCCCTCCCCCCAATATCTTGTGGAGGCAAGAGTAGGCGCCAGCTATGTTATGCATGCGTGTTGCGGGGATGAGGGGCAAAGTCGAGTGTGGGACCCAGAGGAGGGGATGGAGTGGCCACAGTGGCGCATGAGATAGGGATGGCCACAATGTAGTGTTGCCAACAGTCCCATATTACAGGGGGCAACCCTTATTTAAATAGAAAATTGCCTGTCCCGTACTATACAGGATGCCTTTTATCGTGTATTTCAACAGCAAGGGGCCAGCACTCACGGGTGCATCTTTCTACTCTCCTCCGGACTCTGGCCCTTTAGTGCTGAGCAGTGAAAGTAGACAGGATCATGCTCTCAGGCCAGGGTCAGGTGGGAAGTGGAAAGATGCACCTGTGAGTACTGATCCCTGCTGGACAGGGCCCCCTGCTGACTCCAGCCCTTGAGTGCTGCCTGTCTGCTTTCCCGGCGCAGGCTCTGCAGGCAGGGAAAGTGGACAGGGCTGTGTGCCCTGGAGCTGTGCTGAAGGGCCAGGGTCAGAAAGGGGCTCTGTCTGGCAGGGGGTCAGTACTTCTGGGGTGTAGCCTCCCCACTCGCAGAGTCTCTGCCAACATCCCCAGCAGAGGAGCATAACTGCTGGTTGGTGGCTGACTGCTGCAGCTGCAGCAGTTGGGGAATGAGGTGGGCAGGGAGCCTGGTCCTTGCAGCTGAGACCACCTCTTCAGAGACCTGTCTACTTCTCCTGCTGGACAGAGCCTCCTCCAGCCTTTCAGCATCGCCCCATCAGGTCTTTGTGCCTCCCTGATAACGGTATCATGCCCCCCTCAGGGGCCACAACCCATAGTTTGGGAACCTCTGGCTATAGCAAGGTAATATTTGGAAATCATATTACACTGCTCTACAGCCAAAATTCTTCTGAAATAAATGTGGTCAAACTTTACTAATTCTGGGTCACTGAGAACGAAAATGATGCTTAAAATTGTTGATTGGCTCTAGTTTTCAAGATATGCTATTGCGTCAGTACATATGACCCTTGACTTGGGAATGGCGGGGGATAAGTGAGTTATAAAGGGAAGGGATCTCAATTTAAAAGAGAAATGACTAAAATACATCTTTGACTGGATCTATGAATAAATCTATGACTGGGTTTGGACAGTATTTGCTTTTTAGGCAAAACAATGAATGATGCAATCTGAAGCTGGTATTGCATCATACATGATATGAATTGCATCATGTTATTCCTAGAAGTCATGGATGATGCAATCATAACGAAACTTACATCACTCTGCTGAACAAATTGCCCTATATCAGCTCTAGAAATCATACAGTGTTGTGCTCTCTTATTTGTCAGTGTTTGATTTTGCAAAGGGACACATTTCTGTTTAGCCAAAGTGAGCAGAGATGCCTCGTACTTGTGTGAACAGGGCAGATAACTTCTGCAATGTTTGTGGTGAAGTGACTTTTGCATCACAAAAGCGCAGTATAACCACTAAGGTTAAGAAAGCCTATCACCTTTATTTTGGCTGCAAAATTGGAGATCAGGACAAGAGGTGAGCCCCACACATATGCTGCAACACTTGTGCAACAAATCTTCGCCAGTGGTTGAACAGGAAAAGGAAATCTATGCCTTTTGCAGTGCCAATGATTTGGAGAGAGCCAACAGATCATACCAGCAATTGTTACTTCTGCATGGTGCCTCCAGTTGGGAAAGGTGTGTCAAAGAAGAAAAAGTGGACTGTGCATTATCCAAACATTCCATCAGCTATATGCCCAGCACCCACGGAGAAGGACTGCCGGTTCCTGATGCACCAGAATCATTCTCACTTGAGTCAGATGAGGAAGAGGCTGAAACTTCTGGTCCTGAACCATCAATGTCACAGGACCCACATTTTCTCCCATCCTCCTCCTCTGAACCACACCTCATAACACAAGGTGAACTGAATGACCTTGTCAGGGATTTTTTGCCTTTTGTTTCATAATAAATTTTATTTATTTGCTGATTTTTAAAGTGTTACATAAACAGGACAGGTGAAATATTATCATGTAAAGCAACCATAAACACATGAATAGACCTAGGTTTACAATTTATGATTAAAACTCTACTATCTACACAATATACATAGACATAAAATGTAAAAACTTAAATATCTTAGAAACAGTAGCCAATCAGTTGTTTTAATTGTCATATTTGAATTCAGCACATCAAAACACATAATAAATAGCACATTTTATCTCTGAAGCAGACGACTTCTCAAAAATTGTAGACCAGTGTTATTAGTGGCTAACATTAGCCGCAGCACATTTTTACATGGTCAGGAAATCATTCGATGCAATTATGAGTGAAGTAGTGGGAACACTGGACAGTTCTCTTAGACTTAAAGAGAAAAAATGAAGAGACTGTGTAGATGTAAAAGTCAGTGGGAAGAAAAATACAACTGGGCCATTTGTACTTTGTGCTGGTGTGAATTCACTCTCGGGCATGGAGCTGAAACTGACCTGAAGCAGCACGCAGTAGCCAATGAACATAAGAAAAACACACAGGCCAAAGGTATGACAAATATTAGCAAATTCTTTGCTCTCTTCAAACACTGAAAGTTGAATTGCAGCATGGGAAATTGCAACAGTTTACTGCACCACACAGTTAAACACAGCCTATGTTACAACAGCAAGGGGACTGTGATAATAAGCTTGCCAGTGATTCAAATCAAGTTTTGTAATTCAAATATTGCAAACCAATTGTGTTGTGGAAGAACCAAAGCAGAGCTATTAGTGACCAATATTTTGGCCCCAAAGTCTGTGGGGGGTTGTTTATGGGATTTATTACCATCGCCACTAGAACAGCGTGTGTATTTCTCTGTAGTGACTGATGCTTCAAATAAGGGGAACAGGAAGATGTTTCCAATGTGCCTACAATATTTCACCATATCAGATGGCATTCAGTGCAAGCTGCTTGATTTTTATGAAGACAGTGATGAATCCACAAAAGGCATTCATCATGCTATAACGAACTGCCCAGAGAAACACCATCTTAACGTTAATTGTCTTACTGCATACTCTGCTGATAATGCAAATGTGAACTATGGCAAACACAGTTCAGTGTATAAGTTGTTATGTACTGAAAATGACTGCATTTTGAGGGCGAAATGCCCCGCACACATAGTCCACAATACTTGCAAACATGCGAATGATCAGCTGCCAGTTGACATAGGAACAATTGTGTTGAAAATTTACAACCATTTTTCTATGTCCGCAATACACAGAAAAGAACTCTGAAGCTTTTTTGAGTTTGTTGACATTGAATAGAAAGAAGTACTGCAACATGTGAGTACAAGATAGCTATTCCTTAACTCAGCAGTCGATCAATTTTTTGAGAAACTGGCCAGCAATTACAGCCTACTTCAAGTCACTAGGGGAGTCTTATCCAGTAGCATTAAAGAACATTTTCACAGAAGATGGTGAGTATACCTGTAATATGGAAAGGTACATGTGTTTTTCCCACAACGCGGCTTGTGTCTTTGATGTATATGTGAGAAAGTTGGAGGAATCAAAGTTATGCATTACTGACATGTACGCAGAGATGTGCCAATTTAAGTTGAAGATGCTAAGTCTGAAACAGGATTGGGTTTTTTTGGATTCCAAGCCAAACAACTGATGAAAAAGCTACTCCCACAACAAAACGCAAAGTTAAAGAAGACTTCATTAAGTTTTATGACTCTGTGCTTTTGTACAGTGATAAATGGTTTGATTTCTCTACTGACAATGCAGTGATGAAGCTGAAACCCATTAGCCTCTTCGAGAAGTTTAGTTTCTCAGATCTTGAGGATGTAACAGACGCAATCAAAATGAGGGAAATTGTAAACATGGACCAGCGCTATGAGGAATTCTGCACTAGTCAAGATGTGATCGAAACATCAAGAAATGACATTTCCAAATTGATCAGTGAAAAATGGGTGTATGTGTTTCAGAAGTGTGGAAAAGGAAACTTGTTCAAAATTGTGTTGTTTGTACTTAGTGTGCCATAATCAACCGCATTTGTAGAGAGGATTTTTTCATTAATAGGGAATAAATGGTTTGACGTACAAAACAGATGCATTGTAGGTTTAATTAAATGCGAACTCCAAATTTGCATAAACTTCCAGTTATCCTGCAAAGATTTCTTCATCTTTGTACAACAAGATCAGGAGTTGCTGAATGCTGCAAAAAGCAGCAAGAAATACAACTGGCGAATGTAGGCGCATATTGCTCATTATTAATTAATTATTATTAATAATGATGATGATATAATAATGATAATATTGGGACGAGGCAGGAGGTGGGGGTGCTAAGACAGTCCCTTATTTCAAAACAGTCCCTTATTTTTGAAATATGATGTTGGCAATCCTACCATCAGAGAGCAGGTGGGACTCCCCAGCCTAGCCCAGTCCCACCCTACAGTCACTGTGGGTCCCAGCGGAGACACCTGGCCCAGGGAGGGGCAGGAGCTCATGTGCCGGCTGCCAGGATGGTGTATAGGAAGGGACGGGATAGGGCACCAGCACTCGGGAGGTGGGGACACTGGGCTCCAGCCACAGAGTAACTGCCATAGAAGCAGCAGTAGGAATTACTGGGATTCCGTTCCCCAGCCTGGAGCCTCCCTCCCTCCCTCCAGGGCTCAGTAGCTCACCTCCCTTCCCCTCCTATTCCCCCATTTGCTCAGAGATTCTGCCCTGCTCACCGCATTATTTCCCATTCAAATCTCCTATTTTTAGGTGCTTATAACTTCCTCAAATGATTTCTTCTAAATTTCATACAAATCTTTTAAGCTGTTTTGGGGTATTGGTTTTCTCTTGTAAAGAGGTTTCTCAGATGCTCCTCAGTGGTGCTCAGATAACTAAAAATGGTTTTGTTTTAGAGCATTAAACTTGCTATTTTCTTAGTCTCAGTCCTGCAAACACTTTTATGCATGAGCTTAACATTAGATACATGAATGTTGTCAGTAGGGTCAATGGACTACTATCTGCATAAAGTTAAGCATGCATATAGATTTGCAGGACAGGAGCCATAATCCCAACTGAAGATTTGTTCAATTATCTTTGCCATGTATTTTAAAAAAACATTAAAAAAATTTACAAGCAGAGCTCGGAAATCTCATCCTGCAATTTTGGAATCACTTCCACCCACTTTTGCATGTATTTAGTTTCAAGCTTTTTCTTTTTTCTGTGAAGTGGGTGTAAAATTCTATCAGATCAGAATTCTCTGTTCACACCAGTGGTAGCATTTAACACCTTCTTTGTACTGGCTTTCCCCAGAAGTAGATGACTATACCTGGAGGAAGGCAGTGGAAAATCAGGCCCCCTCTCCCTACTGTTCTATACCCAAATCCTGCAAACACTTACCCACTTGAGTAATCCCATTTGTGGGACTGGGGCCTGAATACTCTTAAATAAAAAAGCAAGTCTTATTGACTTGGAGGTGACTGATTTGAATGTTTGTCTTGTCATATACATAAGTCCTCTTTAAAAATTATTTGACTAATATTAATATTATCAATTATTATATCTACAGCTCCAAAAGTGTATGGAAGGTAGCTAGCACAAATAGGATTAGATCCCTGCACAATCTGCTTGTATTGGAAATGCAAACAGTCTAATACACTTTTGGACACAATAAATATCATTGCCAGCTTATCAACTCATAGTTGTATAAGAACATAAGAACGACCATAGTGGTCAGATCAATGGTCCATCTAGCCCAGTATCCTGTCTTCTGGCAGTGGCCAGTGCCAGGTGCTTCAGGGGGAATGAACAGAACAGGGCAATTTCAAATGATCCATCTCTTATCGTACAGTCCCAGCTTCTGGCAGTTGGAGAGTTAGGGACACCCGGAGCATGGGGTTGTGCCCCCGACCATCTTGGCTAATAGCCATTGATGGATGTAAGATTCCAGCGTCTCAGGGTCAGAGCATGTCCTTTGGTAGTGCTGGGAACTCAGCACCCACACCAGATCTGTGAGCATCATGGCTTGCGGCGGGGCAACTAAATGAGCAATAGCTCAGGCCTCTTGGATGTAGGGGTTAGCGCTCATCCAGCACTGAGTGTGGGGCCCAAGATATGGGGACCCGGGCCCACCCTGCTCCACCATGTCCCAGCCCAGGGACCTTGAAGGGATGGGTGATTCTGTCGCTAGGTTGGCTTGGAAATGTTAGATTGCTGCCTCGCCTCCCGGCAACACAACAGGACCAATGTCTGATTCCCCTGGGCTGCTTCCTACTGGCATTTGGTTGGGTTGCTCTGTGGCCACTGTGGCCTGGTTCCCAGTGACCCTGATGAGTGGCTCATTCTCTGCTTCGTCTTTGGGTTCCTCAGTCTTCCGGGGTAGTGGCTGGCCTTGTCTCCAGGGTAGCTCAGGAGAGTCGTCACCCGCCAAGCTGGTTGTGAGCTCCATGGGCAATTCGACTTCCTGGGAAAGATATCTGGCTCCAACTGAGCTGCAGAGCTCTGTTCTTATACTTCCTGCCCTGCCGCCACTCTCTGTGAGGGGGAAGGGGGAGGGGGCGTTAGGGCAGCCCAACAAAGTGAGTTAACTCCCTCTGTGTTGGTATGAGGCTGCTCCACCTCATCACAATGGACCTAGCCTCCATGAACGCATCTAATTCTTTTTTGAACCCAGTTATACTTTTGGCCTTCTAGCATCCACAGGTTAACTATGTGTTGCATGAAGAAGTACTTTGTTTTCTTTGTTATTAAATCTGCTGCCTATTAATTTATTGGGTGGCCTAGAGTTCTTGTGTTATGTGAAGGGATATAGTTTGGTGGAATTGTTATAATATAGTTCTTGTAAAGAACTTTAATACAAAGATTGTAAATTGATCAAATAGGCCTCATTGACTCTGCGGGGGTTGACTCAGGCCCTTATGCCTTAGCATTGTGCATGTTTCTATTGTTGTGTTGTTGAAGGTAAGTCATGCTTCAATTTTAAAAATGATTTACCTAATGTGCGAATATGGAACTATTTGTTAAACTATGTTTATATTTACATGTACACTAACTCTAAAGCATCTTTTTTCTTCAAAACAGTATTTTTAATCATCCTTATTTTTATTTGCAGGGCTTTCATTGTAAAAGCAAACCTTCCAGTAAGTATAAGCAATTCCAGTTTGTGTTATTCTTAAATTATGGACAAAAAAAAAAGGTCTCTACAAGTAATAAATCCCCTCCAAGGCCACATCAGGGCAGTGTGATCATTTGACATGGTATTTAAAACCAGTTTTACAGAATCTTTCCCTAAAGCCACTTCAAGCCGGGGGTGCAGTAGCACCCCCAGAAACCCTAGTTCTAACACCTATGGGATTAGGTATCTGATTCCCTGAAGAATGAATTCTGTAGCCCTCACAAAAGGAAGTGCAGGAGCTGATAGAAGAAATGGGGGTTTTGACCCTGTACTCTGCCTTGGCTAAAGCAAGCCATATTATCCTTTCTTTGGGCAGGCTGAGGAAGTCCTTTAGCATGATGTTTTGGCCTTAAAGGGAAGGACACTTGTAACATTTATTTAGTTTGTTTGTTCCCAGAATTAGAATTGGGTCCGGATTGTGCTAGATACTATACAAACACAGAGGTAGATACTGTCCCTGATCTAAAGGCCCAGTTCTGCAAGGAATTCCATTTGGATGTGAGGGTCCAGCCAAGCAGAGCCAGTAGCCGGATCAGGGCCTATATCACACTTTTGTCTGAAAATTTGTACCCACTATCATTATTATAAGACACACAAGGATGGCTAGAAGTGAAAGAGATTAGAAAATAACTTCTCTTTGTCCTCATTGTATTTCATTTGTGCATCTGACAGCACTTTATGTACTGTCATTTCCACTGTTCCCCCGTCTAGTCAATCAGTTATTATTATTATATATTATTTATATTGTAAAAGCACCTAAAATGGCCCCAATCAGGTATTAGAGCTCTAAGGTACAACACACTGTACTCATAAATAACCAAAAGATGAGCTCTGTCTCACTGAGGTTGCAATCTTGAGCACCAATTTTGCAAAAAATCAACCATGCACTTAATTATAAGTATGTGAGAGATCCTATTATCTTCAGTGGGACTTCTCACATGAGTAAAATTAAGCAGACGTGTAAATGTTCTCAAGATTGAGGTCTTGGTTTCCTCTTTTTTTGGGGTGGGTCTTTTGTCAGCAGCTCGAGAGAGAAAATATAGTTTATAAATAAGAAAATGTGATAGTAAAATCCCCATAAAAATTGGGGCTCAAGAGGACTTAGGAACAAGTGTAATGGATGAAATTACTTTTAATTCATTTTTTAAAAACTGATTAGATTTCAACTTGATGATGTCAATTCAATAACAATGCTTATAAAATTGGATTTTTGTCAGAAAAAGGGTTAGGCATCTGTGCATCACTATGTAATCCAATATTCCGGAACGTTCAAAATGGTGTGATATCTTGGTCCTACACCATTTACCATTTTTTTCATTGATTTGGAAGAAAACATAAAACAATCACTGATAAAGTGAGGTTAATTACCATTGGAACAGTTTCCCAAAGGTTGTGGAGGATTCTCCATCACTGGCAATTTTGACATCAAGATTGGAAGTTTTTCTAAAAGCTATGTTCTATTATTTTGGGGAAGTTCTAAGGCCTGTGTTATACAGGAGGTCAGATTAGATGATCACAATGGTCCCTTCTAACCTTGGAATCTATGAATCCATGAAAACATAAGTGCAAAATTTTCAGAATTTTACTACACGGTGATATCTATTTTAAACAGACATTGTCAACTTGAAAATCTAGTTAACTTCAGAACTGCTGTATGAAGCAAGTATGTTTTACTATTCATTAACCACAAGTTGAACTTCAATTGTCTTCATGTGGGAGTATAACAAGTTGATTTGGAAGTGTGTTGAATCATCATAATAAATGGATCCAGAAGATGTTGGGGCAAATTTACAAGTGCTATGCAAAATGGCTTTATGGGTTCATATGCCTGTGAAGCAATTTTAGTATACCTTTAGGTATATTTGGAGATATACTGCAAGTATACTAAATACTTTAGAACACTTATAAGGGCAAAATTTCAGGTTAAAAATAATTAGAACTATGCTAGGATGTCAGATTGTATCTGTGATTCATTTACCTTGTATGTCCTCTGATTAAGGTTATTGTCTAATTTGAGCTTCTTGCCCCAGGCTTTAAATGATTGAAATAATATGTCCATTCCTTATTCACCTCACAACCATAGTTTCTTCATTCCAAGTTTACAAAGGGTTGAGTTGTTCCAAGCTGCCAGATATCAGACATTTCTTGTTTGCTTGCTCCATCATCATATAACAAAGAATCAGCTGTGGCTGGGCTGGTGGCAAAACCACATGGAAATTATGTTCATGCTGAAAAGCAAGCCCTTGCAGATGTTTGACAGACCACCAAATTACCAGTGTCCATAATTAGCAATATTTCTATTAACAAAACACTAGGATAGAGGGTTTATAACCATAATTATAGTTATATTTCATATTCAGCCCAAATGTAGGTCGCACCTGCACTGTGGAGAAAAGTATATCTGACAGCTGTCCTGTAGTGTAGGTCAAATTACTAATTAGGAATGTAAAGAAGTGTGTGTACTCCCTAATGGTAACTGTCTAATGCAGGGTTTCTCAAACAGGGGTCGCCGCTTGTGTAGGGAAAGCCCCTGGTGGGCCGGGCCGGTTTGTTTACCTGCCCCGTCCGCAGGTCCGGCCGATCGCGGCTCCCACTGGCCGCGGTTCGCTGCTCCGGGTAAATGGGAGCTGCTGGAAGCAGCGGCCAGTAAGTCCCTCAGGCCGCGCCACTTCCAGCAGCTCCCATTGGCCCGGAGCAGCAAACCGCGGCCAGTGGGAGCCGCGATCGGCCGGACCTGCGGACAGGGCAGATAAACAAACCGGCCTGGCCCACCATGGGCTTTCCCTACACAAGTGGCGACCCCTGTTTGAGAAACCCTGGTCTAATGAGGGGAAAATAACAGAGATTATAAAGATAGCGCTTATGATGTTGAAGAATTAGTCAGAAATAAATAGGGCAGATACTTGCAGTCTCATAGTTTTGATATCAGGAGTGTCTGAGAACATTTACAGGGAGGGAATTCGACTTTTCTTCTGTCATTTCTTCCCTCTACTGACCATTTATTCTGAAACAAAATATATGTAGTCATGCAAAATCCATGCTATGAAGTATTTAAAATTATTATTTATTTGTTTACAAACAGTTTTATGATATCCTCAAAATGCCTTAAAGAACTGAAAAAAACTAACGTGAAGGGATCACTTCTCTTTACACAGCATTTTGCTTTTCCTACCACTTCTTGGGATAAATGTAATAGCCATTATTAGGGACAGCTGTAATGGAGTGGGATCTGAGAGTAATCGTGGGGGTAATTTACTGTAAAATAAAGTTGGATTTTGGCCTCTACACTACAGTTATCTCCCTTACAGCCATAAAATATGACTCTTTAATTACTATTAATGGTCAAGATCTTAGTTTTAGGTCTGATCTGAAGGAACATCTTCAGCAATATTGATCCCTAAAACCACTCTTGGGCAATTGTCAAATGCTGAGCCAAAGAGAAGAATGCATATCAGCTATGCATTGCTTGAAATTCTCCCATTCATCTGTGGAATAGGCCTTTAACCCTGGGATTTAAATTCTGGGGTCTAATAATATCAAACCTCAAGATGGTATAGCAAAAGGCCAAATTAAATTAAACTCAGAAGGAGATATTGTTGAATCCACCCAAAGGGAATATTTGTAAGACATATGAATTTTCAAGATAAAGATTCTTCTGAGTTTGTTTCATTTAATATACTATGCATAGATATTCCCTAAAATTAACTATAATAAAATATGAGAAAAAGCAATATTGTACATGGGACAGCAAGCATGTAGCATTTCCTGGAGACTTAAAGCAGATGTTATTGCTTCTGGTTGCCATTTATATTCATAGAATCATAGAATCATAGAAATGTAGGGCTGGAAGGGTCTTTGAGATGTCATCAAGTTCAGTCCCTGGCTCTCCGGCAGGACCAAGTAAACCTAGTCTATCCTTGATAGGTGTTTGTCCAACTTGTTTTTAAAACCTTCAAAGACGGGGACTCCACGACCTCCCTTGGAAGCCTATTCCAGAGTTTAACTACCCTTATAGTTAGAAAGTTTTTCCTAACATCTAATCTAAATCTCCCTTTACTTCTTGTTCTACCTTCAGTGGACATGGAGAACAATTGATCACCGTCCTCTTTATAACAGCCCTGAACATATTGGGAGACTATTATCAGGTTGCCCCTCAATCTTCTTTTCTCAAGACTAAATATGTCCAGTTTTTTTCAACATTTCCTCATAGCTGAGGTTTTCTAAACCTTTTATAATTTTTGTTGCTCTCCTCTGGGCTCTTTCCAATTTGGCCACATCTTTCCTAAATTGTGGTGCCCAGAACTGGACACAATACTCCAGCAGGGGCCTCACCAGTGCCACATAAAGCAGGACAATTATCTTCTGTGTCTTACATATAACACTCCTGTTAATATACCCCGGAGTCATATTAGCCTTTTTTGCAGCTGCATCACATTGAGGACTCATATTGTTTGTGGTTCACTATAACCCCCAAATCCTTTTCAGCAGTACTACCACCTAGACAGTTATTCCCCATTTTGTTGTTGTGCATTTGATTTTTCCTTCCTCAGTGACGTAATTTGCACTTGTCTTTATTGGATTTCTTCTTGTTGAATTCAGATGAATTCTCCAATTTGTCAAGATCATTTTGAATGCTTGCAAGCCCTCCCAGCTTGGTATCATCTTCAGATTTTATAAGCAAACACTCTACTCCATTATGCATTAATGAAAATATTGACTAGTACTGGTCTTAGGACTGACTCCCAATCAGGAACCCCACTAGATATGCCCTCCCAATTTGAGAGCAAACCATTGAAAACTACTCTATGAGTATGGTCTTTCAATCAGTTGTGCATCTACCTTATAATAAATTAATCTAGACCACATTTCCCTAGTTTGCTTAGGAGGATGTCTTGTGGAGCCATGTCAAAAGCCTTACAAAAATCAAGTTATATCACATCCTACTGCTTTCCCCCTATACACTAGGGCAGTAATCCTATCAAAGAAGGAAATGAAGTTGGTTTGGCATGATTTGTTCTTGACAAATCCATGGTGATATTCCTTATAACTAAGGCTAAGATTTTGTCATGGATATTTTTAGTAAAAATCACAGACAGGTCATGGGGGGCGGTCCCCATGCCCTGCCATGGCAGCAGGGAGCTGCAGATTTCCCCCTGACCCCCTGCGACAGCGAGGCGCTACGGGACTCCCCCTGCCCTGCTGCAGCCGCAGGGATCTGTGGGGGTCCCCCTACCCCAAGGCAGCAGAGGGGAGCTGCCAGTGTCCCCCTGCTGCCACCATGGTGGGGAGCTGCGGGGGTCCCTCAGCTCCGCCGTGGCAGTGGGGAGCTGTGGAGGTCACCCTGCCCTGTCACAGTGGCGGGGACTTGTCAGGGTCCCCCTGCCCTGCATCATCATCTGGGATGCTGCGGGGATCCTCCTGCCCCACCACAGCAGTGGGGTGCTGCAGGGAGTGGCAGGGGCCCCCTGCCCTGCGGTGGTGGTGGGGAGCTGTCCGGGTCCCCCTATCCCGTGGCAGTGGCTGGGAGCTGCCAGTGTCCTCCTGCCCCGCAGCTGTGGCCGGGAAGCTGCGGGGGTCCCTCTGCCACCTCTACTGGTGGGGACCTGTGGGATCCCCTTTTCCCTGGCAGTGGCTAGGAGCTGTGGGGTTCCCCCCCTGCCTGCAGCAGCTGGGAGCTGCAGGTACCCCCACTGCCCATGGCATCCGAGAGCTTGGGGGCCTGCTGCATTAGGCGGCGAGGGTACCGCACAGCTCCCTGTCACTGCAGGAGGCGGAGGGACCCTGTAGCTCCCAGTCGCCAGGGCTGAAGTCACGTGACTTCCACAACCTCTGTGATAACACTGTAGCCTTACTTATAACCCTCCAGGAACCTACAAATTAATTATTTGAGTCATTGTTTAATAATTTGCTCATATGAAAAGAGTGCAGCCTGGTTACTCTGTGCTGGCATGACAGATTATGAACAATCACATGTCAGATGATGCTGTCCAAGAAAAGATCTCTGGATTTTGCAGCAAATTTTTCTAATTGAAGAGCTGGCAACTAAAGCTGAATGCCATCTAGGATTCATATAGTTAAATATTAGGTAGCTCTGAAATTATGTGAACTAGGGTAAAAGGGCCTGATTTTCCACTGGTTTTACATTAGTGTATCTCCATTGAGTTCAGTGGAGTTCCAAGTGCATAAAATCAGAGTAAAGGAGTGGAGAATCAGGGCCATAGTGTTATGTATTGTGGTTACATTTGATATATACTCCTCTTCTATTTGGGGTCAAATTCAGACCCAATGTAAATGGGTACGACTCCACTGAAATCAACAGAGATGCACACATTTGCATCACGTGTCTTGTAGATCCATGATGATGGGCTTCCCCCTGCCAACAGCAGCTGCTGAAACTCCCGCTTAAAGGGAGAACCCCACAGATTAGTGGGGACTGTGCTCAGGAGATAATAATGCCTCTGAGTATTAATAGATCAGTGATTCTCTGCGTCATTGGTGGGAAGATGACGTGCCCATGTCTTTTTCCCTCCACCCCTCACCTCCCTCTGTAGGGTCAGTGTTATGGACATGGTTCATTCACCTTCCATGTGAGCAAATAAACATCCATGTGTGGAAGCTATTCTTGGCCACATACCCAAAGGGCAAATTTTAGCCCTTAGATTGTAAACTTTTTGGGGAAGGCACCTTGTCTTTTATTTGTATGGCCGGTGCCATGCACTCCTATAGTTCTGCAGAAATGATTAATATTACTAATCATTGCATTGTTATGTACTAACACAGCTAAAATGAAGTGGTGCTGCAGCATATTTGGCAAAGCCAATGTATTGCAATGGAGATTTCAGCAAATACAGCCCAGCAACTCATTCAAACAACCTCTAGGCGGGTATGTGTTAAAATTCCTCACTTCAGAACACTACTCACGTAATTGCAGATCTATATCAAAGCCTGATTAATCAGATATTCTTCACCCATGATTGCAAGACAACATCCTTTAGACAGAAAAGCATAACAAATACATGAGGGGTGAAATCAACTCCGCCTGCAGAAATCCTGACTAATCATGCTCTATGTGGTGGAGGCTAGGGGGGCTGGAGAGGTGGGAAAGAGCTGCTGAAGCCCAGCAAGTTGCATGGGATTTTGGGGCCACACGACCACCACTCAACCCCTCTTGGCTTTCCATGATAGTCTCACATAGGATTGTCAGGAGACCCAAGCAGTGATGTGTAGGAGATGCACAACTCTGAGAAGGAAAATAAAGGAAGAAATAGTCAATATGTCTTGGATGTAGAAATGTACCACTATCTACATCATGAACAAAACCTCAGCCATGATAAATATGCCCCACACTTATCACTGATTGTGAGCTTCGTGGTCCGAAGGGCAGAGAAAATCCTATAGGTATGAAATGTTTGCCCATGAATAGGAAAGCAATGGTGCCCCCTTGTGTAAAAATGACATTTAGCAGCCGCCCAGACAGTCCACCAGCCCCCATGGAATTAAATACTAAACCCAAGAGTGCCTCTAATCACAAAATAATACACTTAATGGTTGTGAGAAAGCCTAAAAGCACTGACAGTGCAGTCATGATTGGTGACTACAACTGTGGCTAGGAACTCCTTTTCCTCTCCTGAGTTGGGCAATTTGTCACTGAACTGTGACTGGTGGATATTTCCTTCCGAAGCTGCGACACCACTCAAATGTACAACCAATTAAAATGTTTTGCTATTCAGGCCTTTGATCTTCTGTCTCACTCATGATTCTTCTTATAGAAACATTGGGGTGAAATCCAGGCTCCATTGAAGTCTCCACAAAATTTTCCATTGACTTCAGTAGGCCCAGGATTTCACCTTTGGATTTTTTTGGCCATGTTTGTGATCTTCTTTAAAATGCCACATGGCCAGTCGGATTTATATATATATGTATTTTTAACATTCACAGCTGGTATTTTTAACAGTTTCTGCCGTGATGCTCCTGCCTCTTTATCTTCTACCGTATTGAAAAGCATGAAACTCTCAACAGCGATGAAGTGTGTACAGGGAAGCCAATGCTCTCTTCACTTAAGCATTAAAGCGACCCTGAATCTTGATGGTAGGCCTGCAGATTTGTTACTAAACCATTTTTGGGTTTGTTTTGCTGTTTGTTTATGGTCCTTCAGCCAGATTTTGTTCCATATTGCAGTGTTCATATCCAAGCTGAGTTGAATTAACTATATCAGTAAGATTTTATGAAACAGCGTATTTACTGCTTTACTAAAATCCAAAAGTGAAATCTTGGCCCTATGGAAGTCAATGGTAATTTTGCCATTGACTTCATTGGAACAAGGATTGCACCCCAAGTATATTACAATTAATGCTTTCCCTTCTTCCACTAAAGCAGGGATTGGCAACCTCCCCATCAGGGAAATCTGCTGGCGGGCCGGGATGGTTTGTTTACCTGCAGCATCCGCAGGTTCGGCTGATCGCAGGTGCCACTGGCTGTGGTTTGCCGTTCCAGGCCAATGGGGGCTGTGGGAAGCGGTGGCCAGCACATCCCTCGGCCCACGCCGCTTCCCGCAGCCCCCATTGGCCTGCAGCTATAATATTAGGGCCTAAAGTTGTAATTCTGTCTAAAAATAAAGTAAGAGTAATCAAGCTTTTTGGCATGAGCTATTCTTTGTAAGCCCTTGCTGTTCATGTGGACAATTCTCTGACCTTCTAGATGTTTCATGATTTTTTTCTCTCATGACTTGCTCCTTTATTTCCCCATGGTTAAGGATGCATTCCAACCAGAACATTGGTCCAAGCCCTCTGAGCTTTGGAGTGGTGTGCATTCAGATCCAGATATGGACCCTGACCTGACAAAGACTTATTCACATGCTTAACTTTGCAAACTGTGAGTCGCCTGATTAAAGTCAAGTGTGTAAATTTAAGCACCTCTGTAACTTTCCAGAGTCAAGACCTTGGATTTGAATTCTGTGGCCCAGGCCTTTTTGTGCTAGGGATGGGAGTTAAACTTATGGGATAGTAATTGCCAGGATCACTCTTCTTTACTTTTTTGAAGTAAATTTACTTTCTCCAGTCCTCCAAGACAATACTGCCCTATTTTTATGACTATTAAAATAATTGTCAATGATGTATTAATTTGCTAATTCTCTTAATATTCCAGGCTGTATATTGTCAAGTCTGGCAGATTCATATATGTTATTTTTTTTAGTATTCCCTAACCTATTCTTTATCACTAGCTATTCTGATAAGTTTTTCCTCAGTTCATAGTTGCTGAGATGTCTTTTCTTTATTTTTCTTAGTGAAGCAGGTATAAAAAAGGAATTCAGTATCATAGCTATTTTGAGGTATCATTAATCTAATTCCCCTCCTCTTTTATTAATGCATTTATTTAGGTATGACTCCTGAAAAATCTTGTGATTAACTTAAAGTTAATGGGACTACTCATGTGCTTAAGGTTAAGCATGTGCATAAAGGTTTGCAGGATCAGTGCTTTAATTCCTAGCAATTGTTACCCCCTATGAAAATAAGGACATATATATGTATGACCTTATTTTGACATTCAGATAAAGCTCTGTATCTTGCAAATGGAAGGAAACCCTATGAATGCACTGCAAGTTTTGTAGTTTAGTTTTTGTTTTGGTAAGATGTTGAAGCATCAGCCTTTTAAAACATATTTAAAAATTAATTTCAGAAAATATTCGTGGTCTGGAAATCTGTTCTCTCTCAGTGGAGATGCAGCACTCTCAGTGTGTGAATGTGAGATTTTCTAGAAAAACAAGCAACAAGCTTCTTGGAAGGAAGGTAGGCTCCCTCTTTTTGATTTGCTTAGCATAAAAATATTGTGAGCCTTTGGAGGAAAAAAAAACAAGAATACATTCAATGCCTCTCTTTTCTTCATCCCACAATTGACTTTGCCAAACTGTGTACATGATGATTATACTTCTATGATGTTACCTTAAAAACTACTGACTGGAGAGTATGACTCAAATTGCAACACTTTTTATAACATATAGACTCCCTTCTTTACCACCTTTAATAATTGCTTCATTTATCATTTTGCAAGAGGTAGTGCGCTTTACAGAGGCTGGTTTGAAAACATGAGCTTTCATTTTGTGCCAGTGCGTGCCATTTTGAACCTGCAATTGCTTATGGAACACGTCACTTAGACATCTAAGTATGTGTGTATTAGTTATTTACCTTAAAATGGTCAGGTGGTATCAATTTCAACTGCAAAATAAATTGCAGGGCCAGACTGAATCCAGAAGTAGTATCTTTGAAAAATCTGACCTACTATGTGGAAAACAAGATGATTTTTTTATTTTAATGACTGGTAGCTTATAGCTTTTTATTAATATCACAAACATGTTCTTTCTTGTGCATGTGTATATGCTGTGAAAGGACCATATTGCCTCATGATAAGTGAAATGAGGTCTCTTTCATCAAAATAGTGTTTCGCTCCTCTCACTGTAATATTATCCACTGATCAAACACGCCTAAGTGCAGCATTCAGTTGGCCAGGAACTGCCTATAACATTGAAATTGAGGTAAATTTTCTGTCACTTCCCAACAGCTTTTCTTGGCTTACATCCAGTAAATAGAACTGGAGACCTCAATTGATCCTTACTTCCCTCAATTCCATGCCACAGACTGAAAATGAATAACTCCTGGATGAAATTAATGTAATTATTGTAATTTTTTACCTCTAATACATGTGTAAGAGAGTCTGAAATCTGAGAAACAACTAATGACCTTTTAGAGGCCTCTGAAGGAAAGGTCAGATTTCACACTACAATTTGTTCTGCCAGCAATGACTTAACCAGATGTATATATCCAATATCAAAATCTAGCTCAGTTTGGATCAGAAATTATGACACTCTTGGAAATCTCTTCTGAAAATAATGTCTGGGGTTTTTTTTTTACATTATTCTCAATCATATGATCTCTAAGAATGTATAGTGTTGTTGTAAACAGAAGCCAGTTTGAACAAAAGTGACCCATTGCTTAGACCTGTGATATCGTGTATCTTATATGTTCTGGAAGTTATGGAAAAACTTGATTTTAAATGCATGTTTTAAACAGGTGCATGTGCAGTTTAATTGCTTTGAAGTCAATGTAGCACAACACATCTATGTGACCATGAAAACAATACCAAATTACTGTGAAGTCAAGTTGAGTCAGGAGTACTATGTTGAAGGTAGGAAATGATCTTTAAAGTGACGTTTCAGAAAATAACACTTATATAACTTATACCAGATCTTCTGCTGGTATAAATCTGCCTAGTCCCATCTGAGTCAGTGTGCCTGGGATGATTTACACCAGCTGAGCATCCATTCAGCCCTATATTTTAATGATTTTGTTAGGTGTACACAAAATGGAGTCTCAAAGTTCACACACAAAAGTGTGTTTGCAAAACTGCAATCACAAAAGTATCTGCAAGAACTGCAGTTGTGCTAGTTAAATTGTCTTTGAATGTTAGGGTGACCAGATGTCCTGATTTTATAGGGACAGTCCTGATTTTTGGAGCTTTTTCTTATATAGGTTCCTCTTACCCCCAGTCCCGATTTTTCACACTTGCTGTCTGGTCACCCTACTGAATGTGCAGTTACCCTATTTCATGTTCAGTCCTGAGGGCGCTGTTACACAACTGCTCTGCCCCTTGACCTGGGGCTCTAGTACCTTTTGAAAGTTTGGCTCAAAGAGTAATTTTTAACATTAGATGTAAACAGTTTATTAAAAAATATATTCAAAGATTAGAATAAGCCCTTTTGGGAGATTGTACGTAGAAATTCAGAAGAAATGCACAGGGCTTTCTAGGGAAGCTTTTTGTTTTCAATTAATGTTCTGATCTACTACTTGTTTCTGTATATACAGGTATGATAGTAATAGTTCCAAACTATTTAAAGCACAGTGCATGCTACTTGTCTATAAAACTGATAGATGACATTTCACAGATTTTATTATATCCTGTTATGTGTTGCCATAAATTAGGTCTGTCAATTAATCGCAGTTAACTCATGCGATTAACTCAAAAAAATTAATCGCTATTAAAAATACTAATCACAATTAATCGCAGTTTTAATCGCACTCTTAAACAAAAGAATACCAATTGAAATTTATTAACTATTTTGGATGTTTTTCTACATTTTCAAATATATGGATTTAAATTACAACACAGAATACAAAATGTACACTGCTCACTTTATATTATTTTTATTACAAATATTTGCACTGTAAAAATGATAAAAAAATAGTATTTTTCAATTCAAGTAGAAGTACCTCATACAAGTACCATAATGCAATCTCTTTATCTGAACATGCAATTTACAAATCTAGATTTTTTTTGTTACATAACTGCACTCAAAAACAAAACAATGTTAAACTTTAGAGCCTACAGGTCCACTCAGTCCTACTTCTTATTCAGGCAATCGCTAAGACAAACAAGTTAGTTTACATTTACGGGAGATAATGCTGCGGTGTCTTACTTACAATATCACCTGAAAGTGAGAACAGGTGTTCACATGGCACTTTTGTATCCAGCATTGCAAGGAATTTATGTGCCAGATATGCTACACATTTGTATGCCCCTTCATGCCTTCAGCTACCATTCCAGAGGATATGCTTCTATGCTGATGACACGTGTTAAAAAAACAATGCGTTAATTAAATGTTGACTGAACACCTTGGGGGAGAATAGTATGTCTCCTGCTCTGTGTTTTACCAGCATTCTGCCATGTATTTTATATTAGAGTAGTCTCGGATGATGACCCAGCACATGTTGTTCGTTTTAAGAACACTTTCACTGCAGATTTGACAAAATGCAAAGAAGGCACCAATGTGAGATTTCTAAAGATAGCTACAGTACTTGCATGAGGTGAATTGAAAAATACTATTTCTTTTGTTTTTTACAACACAAATATTTGTAATAAAAATAAATATAAAGTGAGCATTGTACACTTTGTAATCTGTATCAGAGCGGTAGCCGTGTTAGTCTGAATCTGTAAAAAGCAACAGAGGGTCCTGTGGCACCTTTGAGACTAACAGAAGTACTGGGAGCATAAGCTTTCCCGGGTAAGAACCTCACTTCTTCAGGTGAGGTTCTTACCCACGAAAGCTTATGCTCCCAGTACTTCTGTTAGTCTCAAAGGTGCCACAGGACCCTCTTTTGTATTCTGTGTTGTAATTGAAATCAATATATTTGAAAATGTAGAAAACATCCAAAAATATTGAAATAAATGGTATTCTATTATGGTTTATCAGTGCGATTAATCGTGCTATTAATCACAATTAATTTTTTTAATCGCTTGACAGCTCTACCATATATATAAAACCTTGGGATGTTTAGCAAACATTTCAATTTCATGTTACATTACCTCACTTTTTATTGCATGAGAAATATAGTGTGTGAACATAAATGAAAAACAGTTATTAGATAGCCCTATTTGATACCACATTACATGGAAGAAGGAACAAAGATATACACTGGAAAATTGCTCCTGGCATTGTATGAGAAAAAGACAGCAAAAGACTTCTCCAGTTTTGATTTAGCCAAAAAAGCTAAGTCTAGGAAGCAACCTTGGAGATGTATAAAGCTAGCTAAGTGCATGTTTAAATCAATCCTTAAGACTCTAATTTCTGACCGCATATTATCTGCCAGGGTCTAAACTGACCTTTATGTCGGGCAAACTACCTAGGAAATAAATAATGTATTTCTTATAACAATAAGCCTAAGAGGAAATCAGCATGAAAAATGTTCACAAATATTTACATTAGACAAATTATGTTGGGAAACTATTGGTGTTTTTTTCAAGGGAGGAATGACTTACATTAATTGCAGGTAACAATGGATAAAAAAATGTGGTGTAATAGCCCAGACTGCAAATTTGTTTAAGGTTCTCATGAACATTTGTAGTGAGAAAAGGTCAAAACTGGCAAGATAACTTCCTTAATACTAGTGTGAAGTGATCAGTGGGTGAGAAGGAAGGAAGCATTTTGTGTGCCATTATCTTTTATGACTTTGTACTGGACATACACGTTCTTCCTTCAAAAACAAACAAACCAACAAACAGAACAAGGAGATGAGCCTCAAGTGCATTAGAGCAATTTCCTTTTAGGAGGTGCGCAGAACTATGGTGATGAAAGACATAAATTACCCAGATAGAGAGGCTTCTTGTAGATGTATAGTTATCTCAGCACTGCTGAAAACTCTTGTTCTATATTTTGCAGATTGCAGGAACAATGATGTGGGAAAACATATTCCAGTCTGTTTTGGTGAGCTGAGCATCATTGGACATGCATCATATTGTCATTGTGCTTGTACAGTTGCATACAGTCAAGCAATGCAAGATGGATAAATATTTTACTGCTGCCAAGTATTCCAATGGACCATTCCCTGTTATATTTCTATACTTGTATATCTATAATATCTTCTGCATTTCCAACTGCTATCAACAAAAGTTATAGAACTGGTAGAGCATGGGGTATTCTGCCAAATGTAAGGTTTTGGGAATATTGATTTGGAAACCGTAGATAGATAAAAAAGTGGGGTTAACACTTGGTTTAATATTAAATCTTACACACTCTGTCATTCTCACACACACAGGTTTGGCCTCCAGGTATACACTCAGAGACCTCTGCTGCAGCCTTTAACCAGCATGGGAGTATTCCTACTGACATCAGTTACATTTATAGTGACTATTGCTGGAGTACGCACATGTGTACGGACTACAGGAAAGGTCCCTTTCTACTTAAAGGGATATAGCCAATTTAAAAAAAAACATGCTGAATATTTTTCTACCTGTTATTGTTACAAGTAACACTTAGGATGGTTATAACTGGAAGAGATTAGGGAAAAACCCAGCATTTTCTGTGATTTTTCAGTTTGAACATTTGACAGAACTTTGTATACAGCTAGGTTCACAATTTCCTCTATATTGTCAATTAGTCAATTTCTCCTGTTATTGGGGTGGATCTTTCACACAGCAAGAGGGGAAAGAAAGACATTTTTAAAATGAGCACCCGCAACTCCCTGTAAAGTCTTATGGTAGATCCACATGGCAAGGGATCTCTTGCATGTTTATCTACCACAGTTAGTATATTAAATTGTTCTATACTTTCAGTGTGGTTAATGCATGTTTATAAAATAATTATTTCCCCCATGGCATAACCCTGTGTCAAGTGCTATATGATCATGTAAACAAAGAACTTACCATATAATGCCATTACCAACGAAAAGGGCGGCAAGAGTTTAGCATATGCTTGCTCCTTAAAGGGCAATGGAAAGTTAGTCATATGTGCACAGTGAATAAAGTTGAATGAAAACCACATGTGCCAACAATGCCCATTTGCTTCAAAGTGTAACTTTATAGAGAGAGAGCTTAAAGGGGCAGTGTCAAGGCTGATAGGCTTAAAAAACACCCTACTGAGGGTAGACCTGCTTTTAAATTTTTATCCTTTGAAGTGTGTCTATTCATTTCCACCTCCGTAGCCCTCCACCACCCACCACCACCAAAAACTGCATGTCCTTCCTTCTCACTATTTTCAATAGGTGGTCAGCGTCTTGTAGAATATGTGGTGGATAGTGTGGAGTTTATCAATGCCATTCCTCAAATGAATGAATGGACACAAATGATTGGAAGACCAAAGCTACAACTTTAGGCTGAACAATGTAACACAATGAATAATGAAAAGCAGCAGGCAGGATGTCCTTGTTAAATTCCAATATAACTGGTTCCTGATGCAACAGCAAAGTCCCTATGCCCCGACTATAGCTAAGCGAAATTTGGAATGTCTGTCCATCCAGAAAGCCAAAAGTCAACATTTGGTTTTGTCCTTGTGACAAAAAGTAGAAATTTTGAAATTTTTTGCAGAACAGAAATTCTGAAAAATTGTGATCTGTATCAAATTGTGAAAGTATCAAAACTGTTTCATTCTAACATTTTTGATCAAAAGAAAACATTTTTGACATTCCCCAAATTGAAATGTTTTGTTTTAGTTTATTGAACTGAAGAAGCACATAGTGGCGCATTGCCTTATGGCAGTTGTTGTTTGGGAGCCTGGTGCCCCATTCTTTCCTATAGGCTAGGTTCCCTGGCCATCCCTCCCATGATCACCTAGAGTCATGTGACTCCTCTGATGTACCAGGCAGCTCAGTCAGAGGGAAATCTGCATTGCATTATGGGAGATGAAATCCTCTGGGGAGCCCAGCCCATCAGAGAGATAGCGATCAGAAATATAACTCTCATAAGGCAGTGTGCTGATAGGGAAATGTAGTTCAATGTTTTGTTGAACTGATTTGAAACTAAATGTTTCAGATCAGTTCAACAAAACAAAATATTCTGATTTGGGTCAAACTGACCCAAATAAAAATATTTCATTTATATTTTCCTGACAATTTTTTTTAATTAAAATTTTCTCATGGGAAAATTTGGATTTTGTGAAAACTGCATTTTTCTGTTACCTAATTTTTCTAATGGAAAATTCCCAACCTGCTCTAGTGCCAACTACAGGCTGCAAAGGTTCTACAGAGGAATCTAAGCCCTATTTCAGTTGATTGTTTGGTTCCTTAGATGATAGTACAGTCTGTAACACATTCTAGTGCCAGAACTGAGCCATTGTGCAAAATCATCATCCCACAAGCCATGTAGCAGACTGATGCTGCTACAACAAATATTTCTCTTCTCAATGGAATGTGCAGCTTTGACAAAGACCACAAGGGGTATACTTAGGAGTTAGTCAAAGAAAATTTTAGACTGAGTATCCGGAAAAAGTTCATTGTGCCGCCACTCTGCTCACTATGCTCCCACTCATATGCTAATATTCGCAAATATACATTAAAAAACAGACTTCTGTGCCTCTTGGACCATAGTTGCAAGGGCAGGGAAGATTTCTAGTTAGACCACCATAGAAGACCACACAGCTAGACTGAAATTAATCTTCCCAACAGCCAGCTCTCCTGTCCTGTGGAGGTTTGGCAATAAAAGATTTTGTTCCGAGAGTCAAACATGTTTTTGGCCTAAGAGAAAGCTGCACGTCTTTTTTAAAATTAATATTTTCTAGCCACATAATCAGTTTCAGGAGAGATAGGCAGGGGGAACAACACATGACTAGATTCTTCAAGTTCTAGAATTTACAGATGGAAATGCTGTTAAGGTACAGTTAACTGCTATCTTGGCCTGATAACTGTTAATGTCAGTTAAAAAAATTAAACTGGATGGCTCTGAACTTCAATCTCATGAAAATCATTAAGTAGCATAAAAGAAGAGGATATTTATGTGGACCTAAATATATATTGAATGAATATGTATCAATATGAGGGGGAATACTCATACAAAAAATCAGTGTTGATTGACAACGTAACTAGGAACTGATGTATAATAACTTAATGTGTTTATTTTTTCTTATCTCAGCTGGGAAGTTGGATTATAATGTGGACAGGGCGAGGAAAACCATATCTGTGAATGTATCAGACTTTCTTCAAGACCAAGACTATTATGTTCGTTTATGTCACAAATGGTTTACCTGTGAAGACGTGGGGTCATTTGCTTTGGTGAGTAAGAATTTATTACAGGCTGGGGCTATTTTCTTCTTGAATTTAGTGGGACTACTCACATGAGTAATGTTGCTCATATGTATGTATTTGTACGATCTGGCCTAATATTTTTATATGTAGTTTCATTGAAAGCCAGCTACTGGATAGAATTACTGGACTCACCATTTTCTATTTAATTTCAGATAAAAGGGAAGGAGTCTTTGAAGTCAACTTCCTTGCAATATTCCCAGTTACTGCCTTGTCTCTGCATTGAGGTAAAATATTTTGATAACCTTCAGCATCTATCCCAGCCTTAAATAAAGGAGATCACTAAAAGTGCATCATTCCTGCCAATCTCTTTACAGCAAATTCTGTAGTATGAATGGCCAGATTCTGAGCCATGATAAGCAAATCAATGAGAGTTGTGGGTGCTTAGCAACTGTGGCTATTGGAGTCTATGTCTCTGAGCCTGCAGACACTTATATTCATAGATTCCAAGGCCAGAAAGGACTACTGAGATCATCTCATCTGACCTCCTGTATAACACAGGCCAGAAAACTTTCCCCAAATAACTCCTATAGCAGATATTTTAGAAGAAACATCCGATCTTAATTGCAAGTGCTGAAGAATCCGTCACTACTCTTGGTAAATTGGCCAGTGGTTAATTATCCTCATGTTAAAAATATGTGCCTTATTCCCAGTCTGCAATTGTATAGTTTCAACTTGCACACATGCTTAAATAATGAAGCCAGTGGGACTACTCACATGCATATGTGTTTGCAGGATCAGGATATAAGTGTTCAATTGGTTACCAGCAAAAAGGTCTAGGGTCTATCCTAAACTCATTGAAGTCAATGGCCAAACACCCGTTGACTTCAACTTGAGTAGGTTTGAGGCCCAAAATGTATAAATCAACAGTGTTACATATTAGAAATGATATTGTGTCATTTCAGGAATTTAAAAGAGTTTGCCACTAATAAAACTTAAATTGGAATGTCAAGTAAATGAAATGAAAATCAAACATAAACTTTCGATTATGGAAAATCTGAAAGAAAACCAGAATAATCCAACAGCTGTTGTGACACATCTCTGTGGCTGGATTGTTTGGATGTGTTCTGACTTTGAATATGTGGGTTGAACTGCCTCAAAAATAGCAGATTTGAGAATATAATTGACTAGCTAATGGCAATTCTTTGGGTTGCAGGGTTGGTCGGCGATCCCAGATGCAAGGAGGACACAACTTTGCCCTTTTAAAAATGGCAAGTAGATTGTAACTATTGCGTGGCTGAGTATTTATTAGTCAGTTCCTGACATGTACCATCTCCTTAAATGTGCTTGTATATAAAATGACACTGCTTGGATTGCTGCATTTTAAGAAGTGACAGTTTTTATTTGTAATACAGAAAATAATTCTTAAAATGAGGTATTACTATGTATATTTTTCATCAGATTTTTTTCTAATATGCCAAATTGTACTCTCAGTTTACACCAATATAAATGCTAGGTAACTCTATTGATATCAAATGGTGTAAATGGGAGCAGAAATTGGCCCTATTAGTATAATTTTTGTTTCTTAATTCAAGCACAAGGAGACCAGAATGAAACAACAGCTTGGAGCTCAGCTTTGGGAAGGGTTCATGAAGAAAGTAGACTTTAAGGAAGTATTTGAAGGCAGGGGTCTGGCAGACAAGAAGGAGGAGGCTGTTGCCAAAGGAAAAGGGTGGATAAAGGAAGGGGAAGAACTGAGTGTGGGAGTGGTTAATAGGGAGGATCAGAGGAAACCTGAGTGGGAGTAGGAGATGACATGAAGGAAAGCGTGTAGAGGTTTAAAGGTTAGAGTAAGGAGCTTGAATCTGGTGCATTAATAAATAGGAAGCCGATAATAAATGTAAGATTATTTGCAGACTGTGAGCCTGATTACAAACCTCTTCCTTGGGTGAGCAGTTACTCACACAGGTAGTTCCATTGAAGTCACAATCTGGCTTGGGGGAGTGGTAACAACTGAAAGTGAAATAGGTTTTCAGTGTTTTGTGTGGTGAAGGGTTTCTGTCCTGCAGGAAAATTCTCATACTTCAACATATGCTTTTATCTCAAACCAGGACAAAAAGTCAGAATACACAAACTCTTGGCAGAACAAATAGTTCTGAAAGGTTTTGATTAGGAAATATCAAAATGTTTTGTTCTAAGTCAATTCAGCATTAAACTGTGTGCACCTCAGCCACTGCTGCACCTCATGGGAAGTTGTAGTTTGGGTACCACATGCCCCCATTCTCCCCTATAGGCTGGGCTTCTCAACCAAACTACATCTCCAGTGATGCTGGGTAGTACTTGTGTTCACCTTTTTGTGAACATTCAAATGACTTAGTTTTACTGGTGCACCTTACTTGCAGAAAAGTAATTTCCTTTTATTATTAGGTATTAGACAAATCCGAATTTCCAAATTGCTTGCATGAGTATTTGCAGAATTACAATTTTAAATCTGCATGCTGGAAATTCTTCCACATTCATCCAAACAGGGAACAAAACCAATCACAATTAATTAAGACAGCTCCAGTTTTCAACAGTGAGTATTCAGTACACCGTTTGCAAACCATAAAATACAGAAACAAACCTCAAAACCAAAAAATAAGTTGAATAAATCTGTGAAATTGCAGTCCGCTTGTGATGTTCGGGGAAGAGAAAAAGAAGCTAATTATGCAGATCGGTTTACTTGTGGGAATTATTCACTTAGTTCTAATAATTATTCAGAACCCTAGAACTCCACCTCCTAGTTTGAGTTTATTTGCTCTCTCTATATAGTGAGTCTAATTTGCCACTACCATGCCCTCTCGCATAGTCTCTTACAGTTACAAAGTCAGTGAAAAATGCTACCATTCTGATTGAGCCAAGGTTGCATGGATGGAAATGATTACCCAAGAGGCCGGGGAATAGAGAATCTGGCCCTTAGGTTTTATTTTAAGTGCTGATGCATGAATCTTTGGTTTCAGTATCAATTAGATTAATTTCATTAACCTCAAATAATGTTTCTACTGTTTGTGCACAGATACAAAGGCACTGTGGGATAACATTGTATATAATCCAGCCACACAAACACTAGCCTGGGAACCAGCCTGTCCTGTGCACGTCACTGTTAACCTGTGCAGGTTAACAAAGTCGAATGACCAATGTGTAGATCTACAAAACTCATCAACTACAGCTCCAGAGAAAGTAAGCTTTATATAGTATCTTTAGGACTGTAAGACTAAGGGTAATATCCTAAATCCAATGCGTAACATAAGTAGCTAGGATATGGAATAAGGGCAGTTGCAAATACTTGGTTTTGGTCTATCCTATCTACACAGGTTCTTATACACCACACAGCTTGTTATTGTATAATAACAGCATGAGTTATTCAGAGAACTGAATACATGCTGTTGATAAAATGGTTCATGGTAGAAATTCTTGTGAACCTAGAATTTTTTGCTAAAAGAACAAGTTTTTTGTTTCCTAAAATAACTGTGGCTTGATTTTCATGTACAGTAAAGCCCCTTTACATCACACTGGCAGTGTCATGGCACCTTAGCATTAGCGCAATTACATTTGTCCCCACTTTAAGGTCCCGTTCCACTCCCAGACTGGTGTAAAGCACCTTAGTGTAAACAAGAATCAGGCTCATTGGTTTTTGTGGGTATTGAAATTGTGGGCCGCGTCAGCCTTTCTGAAAAGTTATTTTCCGAACTAAGAGATAATTTATAACATAGCAGGTGTTGCCAACTCTTGTGCTTTAATCACGAGTCTTGTGATCGTGAGTGCTTTTCCTAAAGCCCCAGATTCTGGATTCATATGGTTAGATGAGAATCTCAGCTTTCATTTTTTTTAAAAAGTAAGGTTCTATCTCTGATGGTTGTGGAGAAAAGCTTGAAAATGTGACACCCAAAGACTGTAACACCAGAAGGCAAATAAAAAGAACTGCAAATTCTTAATTTTTAAAAGTCTCCTAATTGTTAAGCCAATTGTATGATTATTTGGGGACCAATTCATGATTTTTTAATATTTGGAGTTGGCAATACTGAAACTGGAAGGCTGAAAGGATTTGAACTCCTGGCCAGGTGGTTAGTGACTACTCAGCCTTTACCATTGTCCTGATGTCAAGCTTTTAATAAAGCCCTGATCCACAAACACATGCATGCTTAATGTCACACATGTCAGTAGTCCAAGTGGGACTTCTTGTGTGCTTACAACTAAGTACATGCATAAGTCTTTGCAGAATCAAGGCCTAAGTTTGCTATTCTTGATAATTGTCATGTAAAATTACCCAGCATTCAAACAGACAATGGATTTGCCACCAGAAGATGAATACTAAAATAAAAATGCCCTTGTGAATTTTGTATTTTCACTTAACTCTTTTCCCATTGTTGCTATTGGGCTAATTTTAATGTTCAAATGCAGGGTTCATTTTCCCCCTTTTTTCCTTTCTCTTTTCTTTATAAAGGGATTTGAGCTGAGTTGTGGACATGGTCTGAGTATAGAAGTGCAGCCAATGACATTCTTCACATTGTCCTTGAACTGTCTACAGCATAGAAACCAAACTTAGGTCATAAACTGCAAGCCAGGGGGGAGGGATAGCTCAGTGGTTTGAGCATTGGCCTGCTAAACCCAGGGTTGTGAGCTCAATCCTTGAGGGAGCCACTTGGGGGTCTGGGGCAAAATCAGTACTTGGTCCTGCTAGTGATGGCAGGGGGCTGGACTCAATGACCTTTTAAGGTCCCTTCCAGTTCTAGGAGATGGGATATCTCCATTATTATTATTATTATTATGTTACTTGGGCACAAAACCCTTACTACATGAGCACTTCCATTGGTTTCAATAGGATTACTCACATGAGTAAGGATCACTCACTCACTTGAATGAGCCTTTGAAGGATGTGGCCCTTGAAAAATAACTGAGGCCCTGATTCAGAAAAGTATCCCTTTTCTGGAAGGGCACTTAAGCACATGCTGAACTTTAATCATGTGCTGAAGTCCTAATTGAAGTCAGTGGGACTTCATCACATGCTTGAAGTTCAACAGATGATTATGTGCTTTCTTGAATGGGGATGGGCTTAAACACAGGGTCCATACAGAAGAGCATTTAAACATGTGCGTAAGTGTTTTGCTGAATAGGGATGGCCTGCTGAATCAAGGCCTGAAACAACAAGAGCTGTGTAATCGGTTTGTTATTGAATTAAAGAAAGCAAGTCATTACCAAATCAATTAGGTTTAGATTTAATTGGTCATATTCTCCTATTGTTTGCACCAAATCCCATTGACATCATAGGGAGTCCTGTTTAATTATGAGGGTAGAGTATGACCATAGTATAAAACATACTATAAAAAATTTAACTACATTTCACTTCAAAATTAATTAATTGTTTGTAATGTGTTTTGAAAATGAGAAGTGCTAACCATGTGCTAGGTATTACCAGATTAAATCCTGGTACCTTTATTCAGTGAAAACTCCTATTGAAGGTAGTGATTGGCCCATTATAATTATTAAATTACTTTATGTGATTAACTGATTGACACATTTTAAAAAAAGAAAACACCTTCAGGTCCTTTTCTAATGCATCAATTGTACAAGTGGTTTGTTCTTTCTGTTGATACTGGTTCGTAAACCTGACTAATTCTGTGCACTCTCTTTTCAAGCAGGTAAAATATTCCCGCGTAGACACTCATCCAAGACTTTGCATGAAGGTAAATTGCTTTTTTTTGTAGATTAACCATTTACACCATTCCTCCTCATTGTGCAGGTATCAACTACAAAAGATGCATCACTAATAATCTTTTAGAAGGATACTCTTTACCTTATAACCCATGAAAAGACAATAGGAATAAGAAATATTAGAATATTAGAAATATTTAGAAATATTTAAAATCTAATATTAGAAATATTAGAATAGGAGGATGTGTTATGGAAGTCAATAAAAATGTCAGATATG
This sequence comes from Malaclemys terrapin pileata, assembly GCF_027887155.1. Lineage (NCBI taxonomy): Eukaryota > Metazoa > Chordata > Testudines > Emydidae > Malaclemys > Malaclemys terrapin. The sequence continues at coordinate 38,014,487 of NC_071505.1, read as the reverse complement.
AAAAATGGCTCATATGGGACCATATTGTGGCATCAATTTTTTTATTTTAATGGGCTTTAAAGCTGATGGCATAACATGGCTAATAGAGATGTGCTTTCACAATATGGCAAATTTGAGAATGAGAAGACATAGATAAAAAGCAATGTATATTACCATTCATTTGCTCTGTTTTCCTTGCTGCTAAGGAGAAGGACTTCAGTACCTATTCCTGCCACCAAAACTGAAAATAAAATTCAGGGCCTGATTCTCCATTGCCTTGTGTAGTCATGGACACCTGGGCAAAGTGGGTGTGCAGCTCTGTGCTTTTGTTTGGGTAGTATTTTACACAGACTTTGCACAGATGTAAATCGCTAGGCAAGGTGGAAGGCAGTGGAAAATCAGGCATACAGAATTCAAGACTCATCTCATTCATGCTGGTGCAAATTGGCAGTAACTCTGTGGGAATCAGTGGAGATACACCAATATCAAAGTAATGGAAGTGAGGTCAGAATCAGGCCCTCAAAGCCAGTATTCCAAGTGTTCAACTGCAGATGAGAGAAATAGCCCTTGAGACACTCAAAATACCAAAACTTCAGACTCAGTGTCTCTCCAACCCGCATAAGAATTTCATAGGAAAAGCTGAACCAAATTACATTAAATCACATGACTATTTGCCTAGTGTTCACCTGAGTCCACAACCAAGTATGGCTTTGTTGGATTCTATATCTGCACAGGAAAAGTTTACAGACCTTATCGTGGACCTGGTCTGACTTTTGAGTTTGCAGTGAAATATAAAATGAGGTGTGGTTGGATGTGTTTCCGGTATCATCACGAACATTTACCATATGCAGCTTTAATGATAGTCACATGATTATGCAGAAGACTTGAAAATATAGTATCAAGGCCATAAAACAGAATAATAAAACTAACAGCCAATAAAAGAAATATGACTCAAGATAAAAACAAAACAATATTCATTAAGGGGAAGAAATCAGGACAGTTACTGTTCCCTAAGAGATAGCAGTGGTTACTGCACAGCTTTAAACTGACAATGCAAAAAAGCAGAATAGAACATTTTATGCCCTCATGCTGCAAGCACTTAAGCATGTGCTTATCTTTATGCACTTGAGTAATGGTAAATTCTTTGAATATTTGTGTTATGCATCCCTGGACCAAATCGTGCTGCTGTTATTCAGGCAAAATAGCCAATAAAGTAAGTTTTTGGCTCATTATTATTATTTTTAAAATGCTTTTAAGCAACTGATTTTTTTGTCAGTGGGACTGCATAGCAATGTAAAGTTAAACATGTGCATAAATGTTTGCAGAATTAGGGCCTTCGTGAGTATCAGAGCTTGGAGCATAACATGGGAGGTAAGCTGTGAATAATTCTTTTGCTGCTTTCTGGAATTCAGTGACTGGCTTTAGCTGGATCTGTAGGCACAAGTTCAAACTGCAAAATTCTCTTCTAACAGCTTTCTTTATTTTCAGTTTACAACCAAGCAAGGCTCTTGGGTTAGATGCCCATTTGCTCGTGGGAATTTCCCAGGTAAATAACTTATTTTATTAAATTAAAATGACAAATTAATAATTATATTAAATTAAATTAACCACTAGACTACAACCTCTCTCATCAAGTAAAGCTTTTTGGTCTTGTTATATCCTCTGAATTGCATCAATAATATTTAACAGTGCAGGTTTTCCATTTGTAAACTCCCACAGTAAATCAAGTATTTGTAAAGATAGATAATAACCTGTTAAAATCAAGATAGCTATTGATATAACAGTTGACGGTATTCAAGCTGATAAAAATGGTTTTATTTTAGCACAGCATGGTAGCTAGTGCCATAGTCTCTCATACGTCATTCATTATGTGAGTGATTACATTTAAAAATAACAGCCTTTCTCCCCACTTTCAGCTTGGAAAATGAGAATTGCTGCCGGGGCAGAACAGATACAAGTCTCCTTCATGTCACAAACCAAAGCACAATTTTCAGTGCTGGTGTGTAACAAGGCACAGCTGTCTTCATGTGACTCTGTTGGGATACGCCACTCAGTCTCAGCGGTTGGTATGCGTTATTGATCAGAAGTTGCTATCAATAAGGCAGCTTCGGCATGTTTAATTTGAATTTATTGCCATCCATGGCTCTGGACAAAACTAGCAAAAAGCCAGGCACACACACTTTGGAACAATATCCACAATTAAAGCATTTAGTCCTAGTTCTGATCTCACCCTGATCAGGAGTAACTCCACTGAAATTACACACCAGCGGAAGTGACTTTTGAGTGCTGGACTTTGCAATTTGAATGTTCTTTAATGTAGTTTTTTGTTGTTGTACTAGTTATAAATATGTGCACTTCATAGGCCCAATTCATTTCCACTGGTGCAGGGATGTTCCAGAGCTATACCTCCCTGTGCCAGCTTGATTTGCTGTGCTGCAGGCGGTTCACACAAGACAGGGACATACAGTGGATCTCACATCTGATCTCCCTTGAGGTTTCTGGTAGGGAGGGCAGCTTTATGCTCTGCTGGGCTTTTCGTAGGACACCTGGGGGAATAGACTGCCTTGTGGATGCAGAACCACTGTACAGCCTAGCCTTGAACTCTATGGACACTGTTGGCTATTTTTTGGGAAGTGTTGGACAGTCATAGATCCCCCAGGGAAGGGGAAGTTCTTGCCCTGTCTGACACCAATGCAAGCCCTATGTGAATTTGGACATGTATCTAGCTAAAGATAATGGATACCATGGGACTTTTTGAGCCTTATTTTCTAGAAGAATTAGCAAGCACTGTGGCCTGATTCTCACTTACTCTAAGACCCCTTTAAACAGTGTAAAGGAAAGTTAAAATGGACATATATTATGCCCACACCCTAGCTAAGGCCCCTTTCTCTGCCAGTTTGGTGTAAAGATACCTTAGTGTCACTGAGAGTCATGCACTGCATGTTATACAAGTACAGTGAGAGAGAACTGTGGGATTGTCCTCAAGTCAACAATATTTGTATAGAGCTGGTTGTAACTCAGAATTTCTGTTCTGTGGGAAATTCTGACATTTTGAAAAAAGGTTTTGTTCTGATTTGGAATGAAAATGAGACATTTTGAAATTTCTTGCAGGAAGGAAATTCTGAACAGTTTCAGTTAGAAACAACATTCAGTTGTTCTGAAACAAAACTGAGCAACTGGCTGCCCCTGACTCCCTGGGCTGCCCCCGACTCCTGGGGATTCCCTGGGCTGCCCCTCACTCCTGGAATGCAGATTCTAGAAGCCATGAGCGCTCCAGCTTGAGCAGAGGACTAGACCCAAGGGTATATTTACACTGCAGCTGGCTCTACCCTGCTAGAGCCAGGGTTCCCAGGACTTCCAGGGTCCCAGCTCCGCAGCAGCTCACCAGAAAACCAGGCAGGTGTTGGCGGAAGTTCATTGAAACCAGAATGTTTCTGCGAAACATTTCGGTTTTGAAGAATCGGCATTTTCCAATGGAAAAAACATTTTGTTGGAAAATTCCTGGCTAGCTCTATTTGTTAACATGTTACACTCAGTTATTGTGGCAGCAAGCCATTGTTTATGGTTATGGAAATAATAGCTTGTGGTTAATTTATCAGCAGATATAGGGAAAATGCTCGTGGTCTTGTGACAGGCACTCCACATAGTTTGCTCATATTCCTACCAGACTAGAGCACTCAATGAGTGTTTCTAAACCTGCTCTCTATGGAATGCCTAGTTTCACATTAGTATCTGGCTATATTCAAATAGGAAAATATTCTCTTTATCAGTGAATTTTCTGTTATCTAAAGTCCATTATTTTATTATTACATTACTAAGGCACTATCTTGGTAGCTAAGCATTGATCCCGGATGCATTTGGCCATATATGTATTCATTTCTGCATTGGTATGGGGAGGCTGGTAGTGATCCCTATATTTAAATTTCCATTGTAAAGGATTCTTGCGACCATTTTTGAGAAGCTCTCATCGCCTTCCTTTCTAGCAGGCCTTTGTTATTCTGCAGGGAGAATGCCCTTGGCTAGCAAAGTGCCTCTTCCTGTCCCATGGCATTCTGATCAGCTTTTGCTGAGATTAAAAATTGCCATTTCTCCTCTCTCCATTACATTCCTCAGGAAGGTTTTGGCAGCAGATCAAAATAGTAATTATACACAAACATTCTATGGCTGGCTTCATGTTGCTGCCAGCACAGCGTCAGCAGCAGACGCTGTCCTGGGAGCTCATAGAGCAGATGTTCTGGCTGGGGGAGAGGAGAGAGCTGGACTAGTCTGGGCACCCTCTCTGGGGGCACCACATGGGAGAGGAATCAGGCTGGACTTGCCTGGGACCCAGAGGCCCATCTTTGCCCCTTTGGCAACCCACATAGGGCTTGAGCTCCCCCAACTCCTCAGGAGGATGGAGGAGAGAGTGAGACCAGGTTCCCCCAACCAGGCCCTGAACCCAGTATCTGGGCCCAGTGGCCCATCTCACCTCTGGGGCACCACATGGGGTGAAACTCCCCCAACTCCCAAGGGTGTGTGTGCATGTGTAAAGAGAACTGGCCCAAGTTCCTCCCTTCCCCTCTAACCAACCACATAACTCAGCAATCTATTCCCTCCTCTGGTATAACAGCTTTCTGTTAATGTAATTTTAGGGTTTCCTAAAGGATAAGGCAAGGTAAAAACAAATTCTATTTTAAAATTGTGGATTAAGAGAATATTATTTAGATTGCACGGGTCAAGTCAAGCACTTGAAAGTTGGGAAATATCCGATTGGCAGTTGCGTGTAACTTTAATTTATTCCCCTTGTGCGTAAGCATTTTATGACACAGTCTGTAATTACATCCTGATGTACTGTTTTTTTGACATGATCCCTTACTCATTCAGTGCCCAGGATGGGAAACACCAGGGGGCAGAATTAAGGTTGTGTGGACAAACATAAAGCTGGCTTTTCCTAATTTTCTGGTGTTTGACTTTGCAACCAAAACAGCGTTCTTTGAACGTATTTTTGTTGCTGTTTCTAATATAGCTACATATGCATTTGAGCTAAACAGAATAGCTGTAAGGGGAAAACAGAAGTCTGGGATTTGTAAAGCAGAAGAATAAATAAGCACTACATATAGGAGACCACTTGACTTCAGTGGGATTTTTGCCTGAATAAGGACAGCAAGATTCAGACTTACTGGTTTTAATGGCCTCCTGAGTTTAGATGACTGAAAATTCATGGGTAAGAGGAATGATTAAGTAGGATTGGATCTGAGCCAGATATTATTGTGAAACTGGACATATCACACAGAGTGCCAGTCTGTTCAGAAATATCCATTGTTTCCATAGTCCTGTGGTACAGATTGATCTGTTCTCTTTAGTGACGATACAATGGGAACTCACGTAGATTCCACATGGTTCCCGCTCCAAGACTATGAGCAATTTCCATCAGGGTCTCATGATGACTTAACACTGAGCCATTGTTCCCATAAACAATTGTTCCTAGCCTCAATATTAATGTCTTCACAATAATGTTGGGTTAAGGCAACATTTACCTAAATTATCCCTGTCTTCAACAGGAGTTTTGCTGAGAAAGGAAAAGCAGTGCAGGGCCCATCGTTCCAGAGAACTAGTCATTTTCTTTTTTGTGCACAAGCCACAAATAACAATATTTTAAGCAGCAGAACAATTTTTTAGGGCAACTTTACCCTCAGGGTAATCCTGTTCTCAGAGCACAGCCTGAGTAGCTGGCTGTGGGATGGGGAGATCTGGAGCACACGGGATTCTCCCCTCTGGCCCAGCTAGGCAACGGAGTACAAGTAGAAGTCTTCGATGGCTCCTGCCATAGCCTCCCATCTTTAGCAGGCTCTATGACTGGCATTCTCCCCTTCTGGGCGTGTGGGGGAAATGGAAAGTGGATCATTACCCAGTCTCCCTTCCTGGTGCACCCTCAAATCCACCTTATGCACTTAGACACAGTACTGTGCTCCATAATGTGCTGGGATATGGGCCCTCTTCATGCAGGACTGAGATCCCCACTTTGAACTTTAGGGTACAAATGTAGGGGCCTGCATGAAAAACTTCTAAGCTTAACTACCAGCTTAGCTCTGGTTCGGCTGCCACCATCAAAGGATTCCCTCCCTGGGAAGCCTTGAAAAACCCTCACCAAATCCCTGGTGAAAACAAATCCAAAACCCCTTGGATCTTAAAACAAGGAGAAATTAACCATTCCCCTCCTTCCTCCCACCAACTCCTGGTGAATCAGTTCCAACCCGCCCCTGGGATCTACAACAGGGAGAAATTAACCATCCCCCCTCCTTCCTCCCACCAACTCCTGGTGAATCAGTTCCAACCCGCCCCTGGGATCTACAACAGGGAGAAATTAACCATCCCCCCTCCTTCCTCCCACCAACTCCTGGTGAATCAAGATCCAAAACCCCTTTGGATCTAAAACAAGGAAAAATCAATCAGGTTCTTAAAAAGAAGGTTTTTAATTAAAGAAAAAGGTAAAAAATCATCTCTGTAAAATCAGTATGGAAATTAACCTTACAGGGTAATCAAACTTAAAGAGCTCAGAGGACTCCCCTCTAGTCTCAGGTTCAAAGTACAGCAAACAAAGATAAACACTCTAGTAAAAGGTACATTTACAAGTTGAGAAAAACAAAGGAAAACTAACACGCCTTGCCTGGCTATTTACTTACAAGTTTGAAATAGGAGAGGCTTGTTTAGAAAGATGTGGAGAACCTGGATTGATGTCTGGTCCCTCTCATTCCCGGAGAACGAACACACTCCCAAACAAAGAACACAAACAAAAGCCTTCCCCCCCCAAGATTTGAAAGTATCTTGTCCCCTTATTAGTCCTTTAGGTCAGATGCCAGCCAGGTTACCTGAGCTTCTTAACCCTTTACAGGGAAAAGGATTTTGGAGTCTCTGGCCAGGAGGGATTTATAGTACTGTACACAGGACAGCTATTACCCTTCCCTTTATAGTTATGACAGGCCCTCTTCATGGGTTCCCCAAATCCTGCACCTTCTACGCAGCAGAACCAAACTGGCTGCACTGTGCTCAGGGCATTCCATACCCATGGAGGAGGGAAGTCCTTAAAAATAAAAGAGCCTTCAATAATGAAAACAATCTGACATAAATTTTAAGGTGGTCAAATATGTAACATTACTGACAAAAAAACCAAAGAGCTGGAGGGAGACAATGCATTTTGATTGCCCAAGAACTGTGAAGTTAACAGCTTTCCACTTTGTTTTCATCAGGGTGACTCTCATCCCACATCTGTCAATATTTCAGGTGAAATATGTGGCTCACAAGTTTGCATTCAGGTAGGTCTGCTGATTTGTAGACATACTATGCGCTAAATAAACAAGCTGGTGTGGAAATAAGAAACTAAGGGCAGTGTTGCAGCTGCCTCCTCCCAGCCAAATCTGGCCGTGACCCAGTTGTAGGTTACAAAGAGCATTATTAATAGTTTGAATGTGCTGCTATTGTCCCTTGCCGAGCTTGTATTCATTATTTAAGTTAGAGGACCATTCTTGATCTCTTATTTTTGTAGATGGCAAACAGTGGAATATTAAGGGCTGTTAAATTAACCCCTCCATCTATATTACCTGTTATGATGGAAAGATTACAGTCAGAAGGGTGGAGGGAAGTAACAAATAAATGTATTAACATTTTCTAAAAAACAAGTCTAAGGATTTTAGTGCATTCAGGCATATGTATACAATAGTAAACAAGGAGACATACAGCATACAGCAGACGTGCACCGATACACATTTAAATGACTATTATTGAAACAGAGCGGGGCAAATAATGTACGAAAATGCCAGCATGTATCTGTATAACTGAGTTTTACTAACAGATATGTTAATAGAAAATGATTTTGAAACTCAAAGGTTTAATTCCACGTGGAAAGTGAGTGTTAAATTTGTTTTTTGTGAGTATCTGAACCAGAAACTTAAGAAATATTTTTATTATTATTGTATAGCACCCAAAAGTATGCTAGACACACTGTAAAAAAAAAAACAACTTTTTGGAAAAACAAACATCCGGAATCAGATGGACCTGGGGGGTGGGGGGAGGTAGAAAGTTCTTCTGGTGCTCTGCCTCTGGCAGCTGGCCTGGAAGGCTATTGTCACTTTCTGCCTTTAGTCAGAAAGTGAAAGTGACAAGGGCCATCTAGAAAGTGAGCCAGGGAACCTTTATTTTCCATCAGACAATCATCCCAACAGAAAATTCCCTAGTAGCTATATCTTCTATAACCCTGAAAGTGACTAAGAGTGACACAAGTATACCTCTACCCCTATATAACGCGACCCGATATAACACGAATTCGGATATAACGCAGTAAAGCAGTGCTCCCGGGGGGCAGGGTTGCGCACTCCGGCAGATCAAAGCAAGTTCGATATAATGCGGTTTCACCTATAACGCGGTAAGATTTTTTGGCTCCCGAGGACTGCGTTATATCGGGGTAGAGGTGTATAAGCTAAACTATTAAACAGATTTTTAAAAAAACATCTGCATTCATTTCAGTAAACTAACAAGCCAATGTTTATTTTGTCAAAACAAATGATCATTAACCATATTGTTGAGAGGGAAATAACCATTTTTTCTTTCTTTTAAAAGGGCTGGAGGACAGATGTAGATTATTCTGTTCCACTACAGATCTGTGATATCCAATGCAGTAAGTACTAATAATGTGTCACATGAAAGATTGAAATAGATGAGATGGGTTTGGCAGCAGAATCAGGGTCTCCTGGGACTGACACAACAATCCCCATCCTTCTGGGCTGCAGATTTCAGGGTCAAATCCTGCTCTCTTTACCCAGTAAGTAAGAGGAAGGGTGATGTTGTGACTAAGACACGGAATTGGAGTTCAGTAAACCTTCAAGGATAAATTCCCAGCACTGCCAAAGACTTTCTGTGTGACTCTGGGCAAGTCATTTAATCCCTCTGTGACTCAGTTCCCCATTTGTACAAAGGGGATAATAGCACTTCCCTACCTCATGGAGGTGTTGCGAGGATAAATTCATTAATGGTTTGAAAAGTTCTCAGATACAATGATGGGCTCAACTGTGTGTAAGTTTAAGACCTAGCAATAAGCAGTAGTGAGTTCAGATCAGGGCTCACAGGAGGGATAGCCCTGAGACAGAGATTTTGGATCTAAGGCACAAGGCACAACAGGAGACGCGCTGAACTGAGAACTCTAAGTGCAGTCAAGCTGGGAAGAAGGCTCCAATTACACTTTGTCATCTTATTGTTCAGTTGCTGTAATAAAATCATATCACAGGAAGGGGGTGAGGGTTGAGACCATACACGGCCTATGGAGTGTTAAAAGCAGATGGGAAAATCACCTGCTCACAAGACCCTTTGAAAACATAGCTTTAGATATATAATTCCTAGTGCACATTTTTGCTTATACCATAAAAGCACTTCACAGTTCACTTTAAGAAGCCTGACTCTAAAAACGTTGGGGCCTGTAATTGTATTCTGGCAGCAGAGCTCTGAGGGAGTGCTTGTATGGGACTTGGTAATTAATTTTCTTTGAAAAATACAATACCGCATAAAGTCAAACACTTAACCTTAGGTTTTAAGCCAATCTCTATCTATTAGAGATCAAGATGAGATCTAATGTTAAATGCAGATTATCCCACATTTGCCTACTGCAGTGTTCACATACCTTCCTCTGAAGCAATTGACACTGGCTACTTCAGAGGCAAGATACTGGACTTGATGGACAGTATGGCAGTTCCTAGTTCCAGCTATTTGTTTGGAAGCCTCAAGAAATGCACTTTGTGGTCTGCAGCAAGTGTTATGTTTTTAGTGAATAGAGTCACTATTTAGAAATTCTTTATTCTCAGATGTGCATTTTACATAACAATAAATACATTTTCCCAGCATTATCTTCCCGGAGTCAAGAAGATGATGAAAACTCCATAAGGATCATGTTGCTGACAGCAATCATTTTAATCCTGGTGACAATGATGGCTCTCCTTGGACATAAAATTTTAACAGGTACATAATCAAGGGAATGTTAATTGGAGAATCAGTCCATATTTTCTTGACAATCTGGAATATAGATTTAAAAACTAATAGACATTAATGGTATATAGTGGAAGGATAGTAAAAATCCTTCCCTAGCATCCACAATGAACTTTTTCTCATTATCCATGCCCCGACACCTCACCGGATCATTCACACTGTACTCTGGACTCCTGTCCCAGATAAAACCCTGGGAGAAGAGGCATGTTTTGCAGCATCTGCTGAGGGTCTCTAGATCTGGGCTCTGGTGAACTAAGGGAGAGGAAGTTAATGCCAAAGCTCAGGGCCTGCAATTGACAATGTCCTCTTGCTAACCCCTTTCTTCTTAAACAAGGGGACTGCTAGCTGAAGTCTCCACAATGGTCATGGGTGCCAGGGTATTGCACAGGGAGGGAGGCAGTCTCTCAAGCAGATAGCTTAAACAAAACTTGCTCCCAAGTAGGTACCAAGAAGTATATGTCTGCAAAACATCAAGACAATTAGACTTCATTTACTCCAAGCCAGATTCTGATATCCTTAATCACCTTGAATAGTGCCTTACTCCAAGAGTTGACCCATTGATTTCAATGGTACTATTTGTGAAGCAAGATGCTAATCAGCATTTTATTATTATTTATTATGGTAGTGCCTAGGGATCAACCAATATTAGGCCCCATTGTGCTAGGCACAGTACAAATATGGTGTAATAGACAATCCCTGCTCTAAAGAACTTATAGTCTGTGCTTGTCTGCTGGGCCCAGAATCAGCGTTCCACTGTATCAACCAGCCCCACTGCCGCCATGATGTCCCAGTTGCCACAGCCCATGCTTTCAGGAATGTCTGTGTCCATGTCCTCTTCACAATTGTCCACATACTGCAGGATAATGCGTGAGGTGTTTAATGCTCACAACAGCAGCGGTAAATTGAGTGGGCTCCATGCTTGCCGTGCTATGGGCTCTGCTTGGGTAACCCAGGCAAAAAGGTGCAAAATGATTCTCTGCCGTTGCTTTCACGGAGGGAGGGAGAAAGGAAGGGAGGGAAGACTGACGACATGTACCCAAAACCACCTGCTACAATGTTTTTGCCCCATCAGGCATTGGGAGCTTAACCCAGAATTCCAATGAGCAGCGGAGACTGTGGGAACTGTGGGAAAGCTACCCACAGTGCACTGCTCCGGGAGTCGATGCTAGCCATGGTATTGAGAACGCACTCCGCCGACTTAATGCGCCTAGTGGGGACATACACAATTGACTGTATAAAATCGAACTAATTTCTTAGTGTAGACATACCCTAAGGCAATGTCTACACTTAAAAGCTTACAGCGTCACAGCTATTCCGATATGGCTGTGCTGCTGTAAGAGTGCTCGTGCAGCCACTCTATGCCAACGGGAGTGAGCTCTCCCATCCACATAATAAAACCGGCTCCACAAGTGGTGGGAGAGCGTCTCCTGCAGACATAGTGCTGTGCACACGAGCGCTTATGCCAGCAAAACTTATGTTGCTCGGGGGTGTGTGTGTGTTTTTTCATGCCCCTGAGTGACAAAGTTTTGCCAACATAAGTGCTAGTGTAGACATGGCCTAACTAGATAAGACAGACAAAGGGTAGGGGAAAGGGAAATACCATACACATAGAGTAATCAGTGTGATGGCCTGCTAGTTCCACAATATTTCTCTCTCTCTCTCTCTCTCACGGGTGGGGGATGGGGTTTAGTTGAAGGGAGTTAGCCAAACAGCACAAGGGAAGGGAGAGGGGACAGTGAAAGGAAGAGGTGACTGAGGGGGACAGGGCAGGAAAGACAATGAGGAGAGAGAGAGAAAGAAAAGGGTGTGAGGGGCAGGGGAGGAATGAGGCAGAGATGACGAGACTAGGAGAAAGCAGGACGGGGTTGGAGAAAACAGCCGGTCAATACAGGGCAGAGAAAGTGTAGTCAAAACTGTAGAAAACACTTTGAGCATGAGTTTAAGTATCAAAATCTGGCCCTCAGCATTCACACTTCATCTCACTTTTTTACTGGGTAAGAGTAGGATTTGTCCTACATTGTAACTGTGTGGTTTTCATACAGAGGGTGTCTGTTGTAATGATTGGTATAAGTACGGTTGGAGCTATGTAAGGGGTGCAAAACCGTACAAAGAAATAAATAACTTTACTCATGGTAGATACCGCAAACTCCCCCATTAACACTGCGCCTGTCCAGCTGGTAACAGTCAGCGGCAGTGCTATTTTTCATTTGTGACTCATGTTGCTAGCGTGACTATCAAACCCTTTCCCCATCAGATCACTGGGCAAATATTTGTAAATGATTTTTCATGGTTTGCTCTGGCATGGGATTGAGAAAAAAAGATCATCTTTATAGTTATATGCCAGATACGTCACATGTGTCTTTACAATAAAATTATCATGTACATCTGTAAAAACGTCGTCCAGCATCAGTCTTCTCAAAATGGTTTAACATTATTTCCAATGTATTTTGCTGCCAGAAATTCAGCATCCAATGACTAAAAAACCCTTATATCAGAGGTAAAATTAGTTCATGCTCATGAAGATTAATCTACTTCCAAATTCAAGGCAAGGTTTCCAACTGGCATATTTAATACATTATATTTTTTTCATCTGTCACTGAAATTTGCATTCAGCATGACTTTCCCTCTGAAGCAACAGAGCTTAAGGAACTGGGCAGTCATACCCTCATTTTTAAAAGCATTGGCTAAGACACAAGACTTCTCTAATTTATACCTTCTTTTCCATTTGATCGCTGTTTTCTTCCCCCTCCCCCTGTAATTTAAGAGATATGAATATTTCCAATCAGCTACTTGGGATATGAAATAAATGTATGAATTAAAGTAAAAATAAAATGGCATCTTACATTATGATTTATTTCTCAGTTTTTCACAGAAAGAAGCATGAAGGCAGAAGTCCAGTACAGATCATAAGGCAGAGGTAGTCAACAATTCTTTTCAATGTACAGCATGTCAGTTTTTTAATGTTTGTGAGAGATGAGGGATTGACAACCCCGAAGAAGCCTTGGTAAAACCCTCTGTCCACAGAGCAGAGGCAATGGCTTTGTAATATCTGTACTGGAATTAGTATTGTAGATCCCATTACACCTGGAAGTGGTCCTGACTTTCTCTGTCATTGATAAAATTCATGCCCCTGCTGGAAACACGTGTTTCTCTTTGGGTTCCTGCCTGCACCGCATGGTGTCAGAACTGACTGGGTACCATTGCTGGGAAAGGAGAGAATAAATGAATACAGGAAGAGAAAGAGGGAAAGGTAGACGTCTCCATAATAAGAGTAGAAGGAAGCTCTGGAGCAGCCCCCAGAAGAGGCGAGATGAACAGAGACAGAGAGAGAGAGAGCACCTCAAGCTCTCAAACTGAAAAGGCCCAACCCAAAGAGGGAGGCAAAGGAGGGCAGGGGGAGAGAGGGAAACAGTCAGGGAAGGGAAAACATATACTTTAACCTTGATATGGAGGGATCACTGCTCAGCTAACAGGGTGCTCCCATCCTTACACCATGCCAATCGCTGCCTTTCCACAAGGAAAGTGATGCCACTTAGTATGAAGTGTAATAATTTCTTTATTTTGGACACCTGTGCACTGCTTGGACTCAAGCAACCAAGTCCCTGAGTTGCTGAGAAGGGCTTAGAACTGTGTAAATCCTAATGCTATACTGTTGCAACAGACTCTGTTCCAAATGAGGGGGAAATGCCAATCTCCTGTCCTGTTTAGTTTTTCCACTAGAGTGAAGAGTACCTCTTCCTTGCATTGATGATGGCGGCTGGTGAATTTAGCAGAACTCTTTCAAGATCCTCAACATCCTTCTCAATATCAGGTTGACTTTACATGTTACTTGCAAACCCTTGTACACACGAGTAGTCCGTTCTCATGCAAACAGACTTTGGTAGGATTATTCACAAGTGTAAAAGGCTTTACAAGCTCAGAGTGTAACATTTTAACTTCTTCAAATGAGGGAGTATCACATAGTCTGTTTGCCTATATCTCAAGAACAGAAAAGGTTGGTTAGATCATGTGGGTAGAGAATCTGGCCCACATTTTCCTGTGAAATGAATGGTTTATTTAAGATGCCAGAAGTGGGCAGGTTTCGCACTCCAGTTGCTGTAGTATGGGTACTTCAAGATTTACACATTCTTCCTTTTAAATCTTCCTTTTAAAACCATAAACCTGAATTACTAAGAGGTATGGAATGGAAGAGATTTTATATAAACCTCTAGTGAACTGAACCATAGCTTTCTTTATTTTCTGAAGCCTTTCTGATAATGTTAGAGCATTGTGGCAAATCTTGCCATAGACAGACTTGTATCCCTGAAATTCTTCTCAGGTCTATCTAATAACTGCATTCAGTATTTTATATATTGTATTTCTTTGAGCCAAAGGCATTTTTCCTTTTGTTTTATTTTCTGGAAAAAATGGAAACATCTTCATAGCTTTGTTAAATAATTAAAATGACAATGTACATTTCCTCTCTAAGGAACTAGATCCTCCTCCCATTAAGTTAATGGGAAAACCCCCATTGACTTCAAAGAGAAGCAGATCAGGCTTCTGGTTTCTTGGTTGTTTAAAACTCTTACATGAAATATAGTTCTTAAGAAAAGTATTTTGTCAACATAATGAATTGAAGTGTTTTTGTCTTGTATTATAATGCCAATATTTATACTTGCAACTGAAAATAATACCACACACTATACAAAATGTTTAGTGTTTGTCGTTTATTTCTTTTAAAACTCTCCAAACTCCTGTCAAACATTCTTAATTCCTTTTGTGTAATAAGGCAGTGACGTTAACTGAGACATAAACAATGGTGATGCCTGAAACCCACGTGGGATTGATTATAGGAGGTTGGGAGCAGGGGAGGGAAGGAGGGAGCGGAACAAGAGGTTGATCAATAAAATATATTTTCCATCTGCATGCCTTTTTGCTTTAGGATCCTCGGGGGGCAATTTAAAAAAAGAAAAGAAAGCAGTGTGTCAATTGAAGACATGTTTGCAGAGCTGAAACATATGGTTCGTTAGGAGCCTGAGGGAGGAAAAATAATGCTCGGCTCCTTTGATGTTAAAGCCTATTACACTGAATGTGCATTTTACTGAGATGGAAGCGGGGTTGGGGGTGGGGAAGGCCTGCCTTATGCAGGACTGAAGCTCAAGGAGCAGGGGGGCACAGATCGCCTCTCTAAACCCTTCAGTTATCTGAAAGTGTGGAGCTTACACCATGAAATGGATTTCTAATTGAAGCACTGGTTAATTTACATATCTCTTTTTCCCTATAACCATATATGCACTTCTATCACAATCAATGCAGAACAGTGGAGATAGTACCCTCTTGATATTTTACAGTTCTTTGCTCATATTGGACCAAATCCTGGCTCCTCCCACTTCTAAGTGGTGTGTCACAATCTGGAGATATGGGGTTAGTATTCTCTTCATCTGTCCCCAGCAGAGAACCACTACCCAAAGTTCACTAGGACAGAAGGACTGAGTCTAATGTGCTTTGTTGCAATAAAATCTTAGGGTCAGATTGGAGGTTATCTTCTTTCACCCTTGCTCAAATTGAAATTGCATTGGGGTTTCTCAATATGAGTAAATGTGGTGGAATTTTGCCCCTTTGCTCTCAGTTATGCTTGTGCAAAACTGCACTGAATTTACTGGAATTAAGCTGGATTTACATGTGTGTAACTACCGAACATGTAGCCTCCAGTTACTAGTTTCTGAGATTGAGAGTTGACGGTTATGCCTCTAGTTAAGGCTGCCCGACACTTCCCAATTTAAGACCCTGTTTTCAGTTGCCTATAACTTTTTCAAACTTTAACCATCCCTACTGTCAGGGATGTGCCTTTTGCTATCTGTATGAAAAGCTGCACAAAATTGGCCAAGCTATGAGCCTTTGGAAAATTCCACTTGGTACATGCTCACTAGAGATGTTAGAGTTTAGCAGCTAAATTCTTTGAAGAAGCTGAGCAGTACTTCCCCTGCAATTGCTTCTCCCAGCAGCCAGGGTCTGCTGTGTCAGCAAGTACTGGAAGTGAGAGCAGGGAGGAGAAGGAAAAAGTGGCAGTGGCCATGCTGGAATGCAGAGTAGTGGGAAATGAGGGCTTGGGGGAGGAGGTTGCAGAAGTCAGAGGATGGGAAAGAGCAGAAAAGAAAGGGGATAGCAGCAAAGGAGGAAGTGGGAGAGAGGGTGGGAGTATTGAACAGGAGCAGAGAGGGATTCAGGCAGGATCTGGAGGGGTGGGATAGAAACAGAAGGGGACAGAGGCAGGCTGGGGACACAGAACCAGAAGGGTCTATAACCACTCTCCTCCAGAACCTGGAATAGGACCCAGGAGTCCTGAGTCTCAGCATTCCTTTGCTGTTAGGAAATAGCTGTGAGACCCACTGAAAAACTATGTTCCCACCCCCTTTTAATAACTGGTCCACATAAAGGATAACAGCCTACTGTGACATTCCCCTCTGGTGTTATCTGGACCAGTGATCTGCTAGGCCACTCCAATCCTTGACTCTGGGAGCCAGCCTTACCCTGCTGTACTGTGAGAACCCCCACTCCTGGGCTGCTCACACACAGCCTCTGGCATGTAAGCTGCTCCCAGCTACTTGCAACCAAATGACACTAGCCAATATCTCTGGTCCCAGAAACAACCCTAGGAACCTCTGTCTTGCAGTGTCCACTTACGCCCACTGGACACTGCAAGCTTATGTAAGTTTGTCAATTTAACAAAGAAATTGATATGTACCAGGCTTGTTATCCCAAGGGGAGTCTCTGACACGCTTCAAACCAAACGCACTGCTTCAGGTAGAATAAACAAACAGATTTATTAGCTATAAAGATAGATTTTAAGTGATTATAAGTCAAAGCAAAACAAGTCAGATTTGGTCAAATGAAATAAAAGCAAAACGCATTCTAAGCTGATCTTAACACTTTCAATGTCCTTAAAAACTTAGGTGCTTCTCACCACAGGCTGGCTGGTTACTTTTCAGCCAGGCTCTCCCCTTTGATCAGTGTTTCAGTTGCTTGATGGTGTCTGTAGATGTAGGTGCAAGAGAGAGAGATGGCAAAATGTCCCTCCCTTTTATCATGTCCTTTCTTTCCTCTTGGCTTTGCCCCCCTCCTTCAGAGTCAGGGGAGCATTACCTCATGGCAGTCCCAAACTGACCAAAGAAGGGGGTGACTCCCTCAAGGGTCTAACAGATTCTTTTGTTGCTGCCTAGGCCAGCGTCCTTTGTTCCTGTGAGGCTGGGCTGGGTTTGTCCCATACATGCCCTGACGAGGTGTGAACTGCCTCTCTGTTCTTGGAGAGTTTTTGCATGGGCTTGCTTTAAGCCATGAGGATACATTTTCAGCCTTATAACTATATACATAAAGTTATAACCTATAACATTACTGTAACAATTACTAGAACAACTATGCTCAGTGCATTATGAGCCTTCCGGAGACACCCAACATGACAAACTTTGCATTGGATACCACACAGTCATTTTATAAAGATGAACATAGGGGTGTAGGGTGTTTCCCCCGAGGTACAGAGCGTCACATCTACTACTGCTACCAGTTACGGCTGGTTTAGGAGACTTAAACAGATGACACTACACAGCTCCTTACTGGCTAATAAAATGGCTTAAGCAAAATAAGAACTGGCTCAAAACTACACCCTTTTCTGGAACTAATTTAAATGCATAATCTTGTCCTGTCTCCTTCATCCCCACAACAGCCTTTCTCAACCACCTTTGACGATCTGCCAGTGAAATTTAGCAGTCTGTCTGCTAAGTCCCATTATTGCTTCTTTGAACTTTGATGTCACTTTGGGGTTTCCCTAGTGCAGGGGTCAGCAACCTCTCCGAAGTGGTATGCCGAGTCTTCATTTATTCACTCTAATTTAAGGTTTCGCGTGCCAGTAATACATTTTAATGTTTTTAGAAGGTCTCTTTCTATAAGTCTATAATATATAACTAAACTATTGTTGTATGTAAAGTAAATAAGGTTTTTAAAATGTTTAAGAAGCTTAATTTAAAATTAAATTAAAATGCAGAGCCTCCAGACCGGTGGCCAGGACCTGGGCAGTGTGAGTGCCACTGAAAATCAGCTTGCGTGCTGCCTTCGGCACGCGTGCCATAGGTTGCCTACCCCTGCCCTAGTGAGTTGGGTCCCACAGTACCAATTGTGGTGATGTGCCTAAAGCATATGAGCTTTTTGTCCACGTGCGATTAGCAGCTTCAGTGAGAAAGGAAAGACTTCTTGCAGTCTGGGGATTTCCAGAGGCACATCATGCTGCTGAGGGTTCATCTCAAGGGCCAGCCCGAAAGAAATCCTGGATTTAGGAAAAATCTACAGTAGCTGATTCCACTACTTCTGGGGAAGAGCTTTCAGCTTTTCTTTTTCTGCACATATCTCTCCTGAAGAATAGCTGTGGCTCCCATTCCACAAAGACTTTGCTTCCACCACTGTATGACAGGGAGGTCAGCCTAAAGAGATGTGACTATTCAGGTTGCATTTAACTGAAGTATGAATTTTAGGCACATTTGAAAAACCACACTAGGTGCCTGTCTGCTTCTTTCAATACCTAAATACTTTTGAAAATATGACCCTAGATGTTTTGCCCAACATCATCGATAAAGTCTGAGGCAAAGCAGGGACCTGAACCTGTGTTGCCCAATAGTCGTTCCCAACTACTAGACCACCCTTTCTTGAATACTCTGAAAGAAGGGGGAAGGACAAGAGTCTAGTCCTTTCTCTTTTCAGTAGCCTGGGGATGGGCCCCTTGTCTGCTTTGGGAATCTGTTCTGCTATGAACGAGGTGGGAATGAATCTCTCTCCTTTTCTCTCTGTTGCCCGTTCACACCAGCACACAGTCAGACGCTTCCCTTTTCTTTTGTCTTTATTTCTTTGGTTCATTCGAGTTCATTTAGACCCTCTTTTCTGTATCCCAAGACCTGAAGTGCCTGAGGAGGCTGCATTTTCAATTAGGACCAGCTGGAGCTAAGGAATCCTGTGGAGAGGCAAGCGCTCCCAAGATGCTTAGATAATATGTTCCAGTTGCTATAAAAACCTGATCAGGGAACTAGAACTGAGACTGGGAGAAGATTAGTTTAAAAGTCCATGTTATATGTGCTCTCAAGCCGTGGGGAACTATGAAGCTCTTGGCCATTTAATTATTTTCCTTGGTTAGTAAATGTTTGGCATTTTACTTTGCGAGTAGCCTGTTATCAGCTGATCTTGGATGCTTGGTAGAGACATAGGGCTTATCTACATGGCCCTGCAGTGTGCACTACAGGGGTGTGAGCTGCAATGCCCACTGAAGTGTTGAGCTATAACTGCCCCGTGTTAGACCCTGCTAGAACAAACTGTAAATGGGACTATGTTAATACAAACTAGGTACTGTTTAGTTTGTGCTAGGAGGGTCTACATGGGGCAGTTATAGCTCTACACTCAGTGTGCACTGCAGTTCACACACCCCCGTAGTCCGCACTGTGGGGCCATGTAGACAAGCTCATAATGCCTGGTGGGAAATGATTGCACCAGTCATGCTGCTACCGGAGCGGGGAAAGGGTGACCAGCTATTAGAGTGACCCTAAAGCACCAGCCATGCTCAGCAGCGGTTGGTGTCCACTGCAGGGAAGATATAGTAACTGCAGTAGGAGAGGGTCAACCACTTGCAGGACTTAAGTTTTGGTTAAACTGAATCTGCGTCTACATTTCTGGATGCTTAACGTAACAGAACTCTTCTCAATTGATGGATGGGATCCTCAAGAGTATATGGGAAGTGGCCCTGCTTGTCCTTCACAAAACCCACCCACACTCTTCTGTTACCTCCCTGCTCAGAAAGGCAAATGATGGGCTGATGGGCTTGTGACAGTTCCCATTGTTCGTGCTGTCCTTTCCTGGAGACAGAGTTCTGTAAGGCTGGCTTAAAAAGGCAGCAGCATTCATTGTAATAGCTGCAGAGATATTTTTTAAAATGAAAGTTTAGAATTGATAGCTCTTACAAAAATGCTGCAAAAATTGGAGAGGGCCTAAAATGTTGTGCACAGGGTTTCTCCCTTATTCCCATGTCACTGTGCCTGTGTGGGTCACCACTGAGGATACCAAATTCAGGACAAACTGATGAGAAATAGGGCAGACACCTCTCCCCCCCCCAATTGGTGGTTATTCTCCTATACCAAACCAGCATCAAAAGTAAACTTCTGTTTCACCACACTGGCTAACAAGAAGCCAGAAAAGCAGTCTCCTTAGGCATTTCAGTCCTGTATTCAACACCCAGGCACTAAACTTAAAGATGAGTGGTTCTTTAAAACCAATTTTATCAAACAGAAGGTTCTTCTGATCCCAAAGGACCAGCCACACACCCAGGTCAATATGCAACTCAGATCTTACCCAATAATCATGCTGTTGCTAATTCTTTAGTATCTAAAATCTAAAAGTTTATCTATTAAAAGAAAGAAAGAAAGAAAGAAAGGTGAGCATTAAAATTGGTTAAAGGAATCAAATACATACACTAATTGCAAAGTTCTTGGTTCAGGCTTATAACAGTGATGGAATAAACAGCTGGCTTGTTAAGTCTCTGATTGCTTCCAAATCATTGGAAGTCCTCAGTCCCTTGGTTAGAATTCTCCCATTAGTATAAATTCATAGTCCAGAGGTTTGAGCAGGAAAGAGGGAAAATGGAGCTGTTTCCAGGGCCTTTTATAGCTTCTGCCAAGTGAAGAGAAACCCATTGTTCTCACTGTGGAAAATAACAGGTAACAAGATGATGCTTGGAGTCACCTGTACATGCATGATTTTGCTTAGTCATAGCAAAGGCCACCACAGGAAAGTCCATTAAGTGTAGATAGGCATCTTCTATGGCCCATTGTGAGTTAAGGGTTCCTCAATGAGCCATTTAACTTGAATAGTCCCTTCAAGATGTGCAAGCTAAATACCTTGTGGGCATTACCACAGGAGCCAATATATTTGAAATACAGATATAGAGCCAATACTCATAACTTCAAATACAAAAATGATACATTCATACAAATAGCATAATTATATTCAGCAAATCATAACCCTTCCATAGACACTTTACATGACATACTTTGTACAATATTTGTTGCAATTATATAACAGTTGTAGCAACAATGATCTAGACGGTCATATTTTATCAGATAACATCACACCCCAGTATTATAACAGTTAAGGAGTGGGGGGAGGGTCTGGATCATGTTTGCATGAGTGAAAGAAAAATTTCAGCAAAACACATTCTGTCTTGTAGACATTGCCTCATCAGCTGCAGCTTGAAATCAACCGCCCATGTACCTGCTAGAGAGAATATTCCACTACCCCCTAAATTATGTCATGAAGGAGGCCAGACCTCATTAGGCTCAGGAAAATAATATATCTATTCAGCAATTCATTAGTAGTAATTAGTAGTTCACAGTAATTGGAATTAAATGTGTTTTTATGCTAATTTACTTGACAATGCGTGCAGTACCACAAATTATTTCCTGAAAGGACAAATTCCTAGTAATTATAATGCCATGTATTCCCTTGGCTATGCAACATAAGGACCAAGTTTTAGCCAGGTTGTGCTACTGCCTTTATAGGTGTGCAAGATGGGGAGAGGACTCAAGGATCCTCTCCGGTAAAGGTCAGACACATGCTAGAATTTAGATAAGGCTTTATAAGCCTATGGGCTCTCTGCTGTCTTCCCAGGAAGCACTAGCCATCTGAAAGGGGCTGGGTTATAGCCTACATGCCCCCTCCCCCCCCATCATCCACAGGAGGTTGCCAGGTACAGAGGGCCGAATTCCACTGGTATCTCCCTACTGCCAACAGAGCTCTTCCACACCCCATACCTCTCCACACAAGGCTGTCCGCCATGGCACAATCTAGCCCTTTATTTGTATCAATGCAATGTACCTATTTTTATAACATTTTACCAAAATTGTTATTTTCTTGGACTCCATGTCCCCTTCCTGTCCACACCTTACTGCACCTGTAATTATTCTTGTCTCCCTATGTATTGCTGAATAATACAACCGATGACATTAAATAAAGCTAAGAGCTGGAATATGTCACTGAATTCAATCAGCCACTCATTCACAGTGTGCTCCAAAGGGAAGTGTTCAGTAACATTAATTCTTTATTATATCACTCAATAATTATTTCCTTAAATTATGCAAAGTATTGTTTTCTTTGGATGAATCATTCCCCTTCACCTTTTCAATTGCAGTTTCTATCAAGTGTTTCCTGACAGCTGCGGGAGCTTAACATTTATTTGATTAAACATGAAACATTTAATACTGCAACCAAACCCAGCTAGAGCTGTGGGAGATGTTTGGAAAGTAGCCAACAAAAAAAACACTGAGTCTGTGTTCAAGGTTTGCTGCATTTCAGGTGCCTGAGAGGAGGAATTTCACCCTGTGATGAAATTTGCTTCCCCATTCAAAGATTTTTCCCCACAGCTGCCAAGCCAGCTTCTCTGGCCAAGACCTGACACTCCTTATTTCCTTATTTATTTATTCCATCTTCTGGACTGTCCTATAGCTCACCACCTCCCCACTGCCTGCTGAGTCTTCATGAGGCACTGACAGGCCACTCAGACATCCCTCTTGGTTGGCTATTGTCCTTCATAATCTTAAGGCTCTTGTGGGGGCTCTCATAAGCAGCCTGACCCACCCTTCCATTGACAGGGTGGTGGAAGAGGAAGGGTCAGGGAAACCCTCTCTCTCCTGCTGTAATAGGAGGGCAGACTAGATGATGACAATGGTCCCTTCTGGCCTTGGAAGCTATGAACTGAACTGAGCTGGAAGCTATGAACTGGGGGTTGGTAGTATATTGTAAGGTCTTGAGTGGTGGAGTTTTTCTAGAAGCTTCTATGCTAGAAAGTGAAGTCCCATTATTGGTAGCATGCAGTTAGTTCCCAAGCTATAGTATTAGGCCATAGCTGCATCCTGAGGAATAGACCCAAACACAGCGAGAGGAGGAATTTCCTCTCCTCCTGGCCTACTAGGTGCTTCCTAACAACACTTTCTTGTAGGGGAAAAAGTGACCTGGTCTAATGCTCCTTCCCCAAGTATAGATTAGAGAGCAGCCCACCACAGCACTGCAAGGGCCCACTAGAGAGTAGGAGAAGGAAGGAGGTCTCCAATTTCTTGGCAAATGTAAACAAGGAGTCTTAGGATTTGATGAGGAGTGGCCAGTGGTAATGTGAATTCCCTTTGGAGACCGGAAGGCCTTGAGGCTCAAAGCCACTCTGAAGCGGGTGGACTGTGGCCAATCCCCTGCAAATGGATCTGCAGGGTTCAGTTCATGAGCACCTTTCTGAACTGAAAAGCCTGTGGTTTGCATGGCACCAGCATGCACAGAGGAAAGAAGTCCGCTCTCAGCCAGAAGCTGAGCAGTTGACTGTGTGCTCATATTTGTCAAGACAGAATAGTATCTACAGGTGAGTGAATGACAAATCAGGTGAGGAGAGGAAGATTCTTACCACATGCTGTGTGTCATTAAAATCCAGCCATGGGGTAATCTGGGGCATGCCGCTGAGAAAACCCCAGGTGTTCCAGGAGCATGTTTCTAAATAATTCTGCTCTGTGTGGGAGAAGGCCGGGTGGTGGTATAAATGAAGGGCCTTACCTTCTTGTTGCAACATGCACCTCATGAAATAACCATGCATTCATGCAACAGCAATTAATATAAGCATTTCCAGGGAGAAGGCCAAGGTGGAGCACTTCACCTTGGTTCCTCTTACTCCCAGATGAGAGTTTGATAAATGGAACTAGCTGCTGATTAACTAAAGCTAGCAGGTATTCACATTAGATGCATTGCCCATAATTAATTAATGTCTTCACAAAAAGCAGAGGTGGTTTTGTCTATAAATGTTTGGGGGAGGGATAGCTCAGTGGTTTGAGTATTGGCCTGAGCATTGGCCTGCTGAAACCCAGGGTTGTAAATTCAATCCGTGAGGGGGCCACTTAGGGATCTGGGGCAAAATCAGTACTTGGTCCTACTAGTGAAGGCAGGGGGCTGGACTCGATGACCTTTTGGAGTCCCTTTCAGTTCTATGAGATAGGTATATCTCCATATATTCTATTATTTATTTTATATTTTTTATTATTATAATAGCGGTGGGCCCTGATGCTACTCTTACACCAGTGCACGTTTTCTGACGTCAGTGGAGTTACTCCAGCTTTATATTTTAGAGAGGAAAGAACCTCATGGTTGTGCATCTTTCCAAGGACATGGATTTATGACTTGACTAATAGGGGATTTTTTAAAATCTCCAGTGTTACTGTGTGCTTCACTTATTAGCCTGTTTAATTTGTAATTAACTTTTAACTTAGTTTACTTATGAACCTATGTTTGTTTTTAATGCAGCGATAGGGAACACAGACTGCAAGGGAAATCCATCCACTTCAGAAAGAGGAGATTGAGATAGTGCATGCAAATTTACTAGCCATCTTGCTATGAAATCACAATTCTACCTAGTTTCAAGTGGAGACTAAAGAATGTAAACTAAAACAAGGGATAAGAGAGAGAGTGTAAGGAAAGAGGAGGAAGGTGCAGACTATGCTTAATTTGGTGTAGTTAGTCTCTAGCTGATATAAAGGAGGTGTTACTTATCAGCGCTGTATTCTTGGGGAACCAGGGCACAGTGGCCAGCCTGTTTGACTCATGGAAGATCTTCCCCTCCCCCAGCCTCTGCTTGAACCAAAACCAATCAGAAGAAAGACTTACAAAAAGCAATGAAAAGGCCGTGGGAGACACACCTAAACCCCTGGGATAAGGGTGACAGGATTAAGGAAACTCCCCTGGCCTCATTTGCATTAAAGATGGGACAAGGAGGCATCTCCATTAGCATACAGAATGGAGAACAGAGATTCCAAGGCAAGAACTGCACGGAACTCTGGGACCAGAAAAGCAGGGAAGCACTGCATGATGGGGAATCTCTGCTCCGGATGTTAATGAACCCACACCTGCACACACCCAGCTCAGTAGTTATCTGACCAATTCTAGCAATAAATCCTTTATTGGTATCCAAAATAGTGAAGCTCCCTAATTGCATTGTGAGCTCCCTCCAAGGAATACCACCTATAGCCAGGAATGATCAGTTCCTATTGCCTAGTCTGAACAAAACAACTTTGGTATATTCCCTTGAGCCATCAGTTTATCCATAAACAAATCTAGTGTTCTCCCTTGAACCATTGTTGTTTCCCTACAAAAACCCCTACCCACGCTCAAGTAAGTGTTCTGATGCCTGGATCCAAAATCTGCATCAGTTCCATTGGGACTTCAACTTCTCCTGACTGATCGTGCTGGGGGCTCTGCCTGTCTCCAGCACTCCAGACCCTCAGCTACCACCACCACCTGGGACCCCCGATTGATTCAAACTTCATGGAGCACCCAAAAATCCTGTGGGGTTTGCTCATCAAGGGGGTTACTATCATAATAATTGTAACGTGAAAGTGGGGATAGGGGAGTGCTGAACCTGGGACATATGAGGATGGCAGCTTGGAAGTGCTGTTCGACCCAGTCTGTTAAGTCCAGGAGCATATAAGGGTGGCAGATTGAAAGTGCTGCTCGACCTAGCCTTCTCAGGTGTACTCTATTCCGGTGCAGTGCCCATAGCATATGAGGGTGACAGCTTGGAGGTGCTGCTCGACCCAGCCTGCTGAATCCAAGGGCCTATGAGGGTGACAGCTTGGAAATGCTACTGAGTTCAGGGACATATAAAGGGTCAGCTTGGGAGTGCTAATTAACCAGGTCCTCTCAGAAGGGCTCTGTTTATGTGTGTGTGTTTTTGTCTGATTCTGGGGCTGGAGGAACCCAGCCCAGGGGAATCTAGGTCCTGCAGGATAGCTCCATTGGGAGGGAACTTGCAGAAAGGAGAAGTAGAGCTCTGTATAAGAACACAAGTGACACAAGCAGTACATTGATAGAATTACAGAAACACCCCCTCCCCCTCAGAAGAGTAACCCTAATAAATGAGCATACCCCCAAGTAACGGGCAAATCTGGTAACAGAGGAGTCTAGGTTTTTAAACATTGTCATTATAACTTAGTTTTTCATATGAGGTCGTGTTCAGGATATAGATAGCTGCTTGAAGGCCGTTCTCTGCTAAGGACCAAAGAATGGTGGTATGATCTGAGGAGCCAGAAATGTGTGAATTTCAATCCTGGCTCTGAGAGTCACTTGACTTTACTGCCTCAGTTTCTTCATCTGCAAAATGGGGCTTGTATGAGTTACTGTTAGGGCTAGTCTACACTGGCAACGCTAAGCGCTGCTGTGACAGCACTTTCACGTGCCTTATGTTGTCGTGGCGCAACACTGGGAGATTGTATGAGCTACTGTTAGGGCTAGCCTACCTTGGCAGTGCTTTAACGTGCCTTGTGAGCTCTAAAAAAAACACCTCCACGAGAGGCGTAGCTACCAGCTCTGGGAGCATGACTCCCAGCACTGGTGCACTGTCTACACTGGCACTTTACAGCGCTGAAACTTGCTGTGCTCTGGGGCGTGTTTTTTCACCCCCCTGAGCAAGAAAGTTGCAGCCCTGTAAATTGCCAGTGTAGACGAACCCTTAGTAAAGCTGCTCCCTACCTGTGGAATTATATCCTCCCAAATCTATGGCAAGCATCTTCACTCCTCTCAAAATCCACCTTGTTTAATACTACTGACTTCAGTCCTGTGCTGTTTATTCTTCCCCTTTTCTCCTGTCTCACTCCATATGGACACTATGAGGAATTATTTACATTGGATTGCTCTCTATTATTGTTTGTTCTAACTCTTGTCCCTTTCCTCGCTTCTTTTGTCTGAGAGTTTTCAAGATTTACATTGTATACACTTTGGGGTGGGAACTGGCTGTTAAGGAACTTTCTGTAGAGCACCAAAGCCATGGCACAATATAAACATTTATTAAGTAGCTATTACATTATTTTCTTAGAAATCATCACATTTTAGTTTTAGTCACTTCCCCCACCCTCTATATTCCATTTTTCTGAAACCTGGTCAATATAACGTGACACGGTATCTAAGGGGCATGTTGATATCAATATTTGCCTTTAATGTGGACTTCATTTCATCCAAAGTCGTCTTGCAACACTCTTTTGTAATCAGAGAGGAATATGAAAATGTAAACCAAGTTGCAGAACCTGCTACCAGCATAACTTTGTTTCACTTTTAGAGCTGGGAGGAAAATGGTTTCCAGTGCCATGAAAATTTTTGAGATTTTGAAAAATATTCCCATTCCTCATTGAGATGAAACTGAGACATTTAAATTAAACAAACAAACAAACAAGATGCCATCCATCCCAGGGTGACTAATAGCCTGTTGGTTATGGCACTCACCTGGAATGTAGGAGACCCACCTCAAGTCCCTACTCCAGAACAGGTTGAACATGGTTTTAACACATCCCAACTGAGTGCCCTAATCACCTGATTCTTGGGTAGGGCATGTGTCTATCTCATTTTGACCAGAAATTCCATCTTGGACCTGGACCATTTGCCAATGAAAGTTTCGTTGAAACTGCCATGTTCTTGTGAAAAGTTTCTAATGAGAAACCATTTTGTTGAAAAATTCCTGATCAGTTGTATTTTCTTTCCTTTAATCCTGTACCTTCAAAATTTTCTGGAATCCTAAAAGTTGTTTCAGTTCTTTTTTATATTATTATTTTTTTTACTTATTTTATATTTTTGCTATTCAACACACACATCACAATCCAAAAACTCCCCATAAAGTTGTAATTACCATCTGTAACTGTGTTAGCTTCAGGCTAAGTTCACAGACTACTTTAAAATCTAGGACTCACAAATTATCTTTTATATTAATTGTAGCTTAGACTGAGATTTTGTTTTTAGCTATGGAAAGTCTTGAAATCCAAGTCAAATAATTAAATGTATAAGGAGGATGATTGGTATGGTCTGTTAGGTTTCAAACTCTCTTCCAAAATAGTTTATTTGGGGCAAGAGAGTTGTGTCAAATACTTTCTATGTAATTCATACTAGCAATGTCTTTGTCATGTTCCCTGCTATGGCTGATCTACTAAAGGATAATAGCATACTACTATTAACAACTATGGAGTTACTTCCTTAGCTCAAGTGGTAGGGGTCTGTGTCATGGAGTTGAAGGTCCTGAGGTCAAAAACATTGCTGCTAACCTATATAGGGGTTTGTTATGCATACAGTTTCAAAGTTGATTATACTTGACCCTCGCACTGGCATTACATTTTGACTTGTATTCTACTTCATTTCAGGGGCGTAGCCACAAGTGGGCCTGGGTGGGCTGTAGCCCATCCACTTAGCATCTAGGCCCACCCAAATCTGAGCAGGGGTATGCAGCAGCCACACACAATGAAGTGGTGAAGGACAATGCTGAAGAGACATATTAGTGCCCCAGCTGTTCTGCTATCCTGCCTCCCCTCCCCCGGCCCGGCTGTACCATCGGGCTGCTAACGCATGCGGGGCAAGGAGAAGGATTGGAAAGGAGGTGATGGGAACCACCATCCTATGCACAGAGTGCATGGCCTGGGACCTCCCCCATGCAGAACACAGTGTGGGCTGTTTGTGCTGGGAAATCAAACCCGTGAGGGGTGGCTGCCATGTCTCCCCCCCGCCGCTGGAGGGGGGTCGCGGGTACATGGGGGTGCTGCGTTGGGTCCCTGCCTGGTTCAACAACATGCAGCACCACATCTGCGAGTGTGGGGGTGAGGAGGAGGTGCCATGGCACCCCCCAGGAGAGGTGGCTGAGCCTGGTGGAGACGGAGCTGCTGGCAGTGATTGCCTAAGGTGAGGCTTGGGCGTACCCAGCTCGGCAGGTGAAGCCCTGTGTTTGGGGGCACCAGGGCTAGGAAGAGGGTGTGGCATTGGGGGAGAAGCTGAGGTAGCACAGTCTGTCCTTGTCGGTCCAGCTGAAAGTCGGGGCCCACCCAAATTTCTACTCCTAGCTACGCCACTGCTTCGTTGCAGAAGATGATGGCTCATATAAAGTAAAACCACTAATAATGTAATGACAAAAGCACAACCAATTTCCAGTTCTCTTTACGAAAACTTAATAGAAACCTGCTATGCCTTCATTTGCCATGAAGTAGAATACAGTCTGGATGATTGGTTCAAAGTTAAGAAAAGCCATTTCACAAGTATGAACATCAGACCAATAAAGGTAACAATGTTTCCTCTAAAAGGCACTGTAAATTAATCTGTCCCCCATCAGATCAGAAAGTGCTTCCCATAATATATGAATCATAAAAGCAGGCCAGCCAATTCTGGGAACACCTGCCAGCTTAAAACAGAACCACAATGCAACGTAGTGTGACTAAAATAAAAGCACAAACCATCTGACAAATGTCATTGATGTCAGTCATTTTCTATGTGGGTGTGTGAGGAAGTGTGACTTCCTCTTCCAAGTGGGTCGTGGGTTGTCTGGGACACATGAGAATTATTCTGAGAAAGGCCCTTAGAGTCTCTGCAGATAATATTGAACAAATTGCAGTATAATTCCATGCTTGCTGAGGGAGTTCTCATTATTCTTGGGTGTAAGAGGCTACAACAGCACATCTGAATGTTTTCAACCAATTTGTTTTATAATTTAAAAGTCATATACACCTCTATCCCGATATAACGCTGTCCTTGGGAGCCAAAAAATCTTACTGTGTTATAGATGAAACCGTGTTATATCGAACTTGCTTTGATCCGCCAGAGTGCGCAGCCCCGCCCCCCCCAGAGCGCTGCTTTACCGCATTATATCCGAATTCGTGTTATATTGGGTCGTGTTATATCGGGGTAGAGGTGTACCTATGGAAGAGCCCTATAGTACTAGAGGTTGTATAAAATGGGCAAACCTGTCACGTTGCTGCTCATGGTCATTAGTATACTGCTCCCAGCCTCTTAAATAATTACTTTACATTGTAAAAACACAGTTACACCATTTCCTCCCGTGGATACATCCACAGACGGGCCCCATGGGGTACTGCAAACTGCAAGATTTACTTTGCAGAACTTCCTTCATGTTACCTGCAGTGGAGGTAAAGCAAACCCAACTCCATGGATCCCTGGGATTTCTGGGGAAACAGGCCTCAAGTTTATCCTAGTCTAGTCTCTGTTTGCTGGGGTCTGCTCCCTCCAGCAGCCTGCCTTCTGAAGGAGCCATGCAACAATTGGCAGACTTCCCCCAGGGCTGTGCAATAGCAGCCCTACTGAGGAACCAGCCATCATTGCTGCCTACTTGGATTTCCAAATGGATATCCATGAGTTCAGCAAGGGCATGGGGAGACACTGCGCCTACATGCTACCCCCACAGTGCCATAACACTCCGCTATCACAGAGCTCCAGAGAAGCTTCCATGGGAGTGCCGGAGAGCTGGGATCAGGCCGCAGAGCTAGCAGTCACCCTGCACCCATTCTACACCCTACATTGAATGGCTTTTCATATCTACTGCATGTGAGGGTGGCAGGGATGAACTGGCCCTTTTTGTTTTTAATGAGACATAGTAATAAAAACAAGGAGAGAAAGAGAGAGCACTATCATGATCTTAAAATATAGTATGCAAAGCCACATTAGGACTTTCACTGTGCTGTAGCAGAGTCCACATGGCCAGATACTGTGCGGCAAACTGGTGCGCTGTAGATTCATACCCTGATGTGCCATGCAGTAACTTGCTCTGTAGCTATGCCCTTTAAAAGGAGAGAGCTTCGTGCTAATTTTATCCACTACAGAATGGCTATGCTCTATATGTTTTAGTGGTTAATTTAATACTCCCCAGCAGTCTAGTTTGTGTCAGGTTACTAAGTGATGATACGCTGACTTGAGTTATGAAAATACTTAACACAAACTCTTTGTTAATACAGAAGCATGATTAGCACAAGCAAAGCAAAGGTGATAAGAAATGTAACTTCCTCTTTCCAGTGAACATTTCAGCTTTCACATATTCACTGAACAGATTTTATAATCCCAGGGTTTAAAAGAGTATCCAGTAATTGAGTCAACTACTTTCTTGTCTGATGTCTTTTGCAAAAAAATAATTGCCAGTAGGGTCTACAGAATTTGTTAAACATGTCCTAAATTTTCTAAAAGTCAAGTTTTTGACAAAATTCCAAATTTAGATGAAAAACATTGGTGAAGTTGACCTTTTTTCTGTGTTTTGAACCACTATAAAGCGAATCAAAACAGCATACAAATTTCATCAAAAATTCAAATTTTGGAGGAAAATATGCAAAAATGTTTTTCCCCCCCAGTTAAATTTTCCCTTGTTTGCATGGATTTTGAGGGGGATTATGCCGCACCTGCCTACTATGGGGTTCTCACACCTTCCTCTGAAGCATCTGATCCTGGTCACTGTCAGACACAGGATAGTGGATTAGATGGAATTTGGCTCTGATCTAGTCTCGTGATTCCTATGTAATTGGAAACTTTTGTTTACGCTGTTGTGAAAGAGATGAGAATTTCTTTTTTTCCCCTCACTGACCTTTCCTGATTCCTCCCCTCCCCCATTTTTAATATAGGCTCAACAAATGTGAAAGACATTAAAAAGGAAAAATAAAATTAGGAGAATATATATATATTTTCACACACACACATTCTATGACCAATGTAAGCACCTAGTCTATGTAAGTGTTTGATAACCAGGGTTATGTAGAAAAGATTAAATATAAGAAATTACTAGTTCGTAAAGAAATTGGACCACTGAACTCTGGAGAGACCAGGTTCAGCTTCACTGAGCCTATTACTAAGAAAAAAAGAGAAAAGAGCTAATATCTAAATTATTTACCTAGTATTTAAAGAGTTAAGTAGTAATAAGAGTGTGCATTTGTATAATTAATTGTGCTTGTGCCTACATGTAACCAGGAAAGATGTATCTATTCCAGAAAAGTCATCAGTAAAGACATTGTAAAGTGAAAGAGAAATGTCTGGAGAAAAACTCTGTAAAGTGCAGTTATATCTAGAACTATAGCATGTCTGAGGTGCTCAGTCATCACAAGTAGCTATCATTCTTGAGGAACACTTTCTTTTGCTTCCCATAACCGTTTGTCTCATTCTGTGAGTTAGGCTCAGGTAAACAATTGCTACATTCCTATGTTCATGTCTCTATCTGGAGCTGGTAATAGCAAGGAACTATACTGCAGCTGGCAATTGCTCATGAATGACTATTTGTTGAAAAGACTGTGTATGCATGCAGTATGTATGGGAAAATCTTCCCCTTTCTCCTCTCCCATGGTTATGATGTCCTCCTTTTCCTCCTCTCCCTGAGATCCTTCCATTCTCCTCTACTGGGGTTCAGGCAAGATGGCTGACATGCTATTTTCACTTCCTTTCCAGTCCAAAAACCAACAATTTTTGTTTTTCAGAAACCATGACAATTTTTAAAAAACAAAAAAACTATTTCCATATTGAAAACTTTGAAATTGGAGAAAAACTGAACCAGCTCTAGTCAATAACTATGATTTAGCTTAAATAATAACAATGGAAAATAGAGGGAGTCAGTGATAATTAAAGTAAATCACACAGGTTCATCCAAAAGATATCTTGATTGGAGCCTGTGGTGGAAAGGTTTTCTGTGTACGTGGGCGATGGGAAGGCGGAGGGGATTACCAATACAACGTAAGTAGAAAAACTTACATCCTGTGGTCAGCCACATTCTTCCTTTTTGGTCTCACTCAGCTCATGTCTGTGTCCCTGTGAGAGACAGTTCATGTGAGTTACCTCCCTTTACTTTCCTACTGGCTGGCTTTTCAAGTCCAGTTTCAATTAGCTCTTGAGTAGGGCCGTGACCACCCTCCAAACTCATTTTGATGACTTGAATTCCAATCTCTTTGAAATATGAATCCTTCCTAGAAACTGGCCTTCTTCGCCTTTATTTTAATAACTGAGCATTAGCTCTGCCAAATTAGTTATTGTTTATATCATGAGCCCAATGCTTCTGCAACAACATTAATCTGTGCAGCCATTATATTAGCTATTTCATCAGGCAGTAAATAAAATGATCACACACAATGAATTAGTTTATCACTTATCTCTGTCCAGTATATTTCTCTGCAGATGGTCACCCACACAGTCAGGCTGTGATAGAGGTATATAAAAGGCTGTGTGAGCGACCATCTGCAGGGTGTTTCCCAGTAGATGATTGGTGTAATTGGCTAATGCTGCTGCTACTAACCCTGTAGCAGTTGTGCCCTGGGCTTCTGAAAAGGGTGATGGTTACAGTAAGTAGTGTTGCTGCAAAGACAATGGAAATGACATTCTTTCTATTTGGACATGAGGCACTGGTCCATATCACACATTGCTGATCCAGAAAACTTTCATTAAGAAAAACACTTTTTGACATACTGACCTTTCTGAATACTCTTTTTTAAAATCAACTAAAAAACTAAAAATTCTATATTGCATGTGGAAACTCTCAACTTAAAAATGACTAACCCAAATATGTTAAATCAATATTAATTTAAATATACTCCCTTAACTCCTGCCAAAAATATAAAATCATGCTTCTGGGTGGCAATGCTGTTTTGAAGCTTGCGCCTGAGGATTAATTTTATGGTCAAGATAAGGAGTTTTGAGAGCAGACACTAATAAATCCTTTATTATAGTGGCTTTTTACTAGGCACTGTTGTAATAAAGATGATGGTGTCATTTCATCTGCAAATGCTCCCTTTTACCTTGCAACAGTGTTGTTTCAAAGGTTAAAGCAGTAAACCTAGGCAAAATTGCATGGCTTCTGATGCAGCATTGAAGGTTTTAAGTTATCAATTTTTGCACAAATTGTATGTTCAGAGTCCCCTTAAATCAGTGGTAATAAAAGCAGAGATGAGCTGAAGAGGCTTTGTTTTGGCTT
Organism: Malaclemys terrapin pileata; assembly: GCF_027887155.1. Lineage (NCBI taxonomy): Eukaryota > Metazoa > Chordata > Testudines > Emydidae > Malaclemys > Malaclemys terrapin. Next base: position 37,980,721 of record NC_071505.1, on the reverse strand, counting down.
TGCAAATCCTCATTTGTAAGGTTTGGTTTCATAAAACTAAAGCCAGCTGTCCATTTGATCTGAACCTCCAAACTCTGGGGAATCTCTAAATGTATTTCAATTAGCACAAAATCTTTTGCTGCAGTTAATGCCATGACTCTCTAGTGCCAGTTCACAATGAAAAAGCTACAAAGTCATTTGAATACAGTAGATGCCTCTTTTGGGATGCCTTCGTGGGTAGTTTTGAGACCTGCATTATTCGCAGAGCTGACTGAAATTTAGAATTTCTGTCCCATGGGAAATTTGAACATTTCAACATTTACTCTTAGGACAAAAAGTAGAAAATTTTGAAAATTTTCACAGAACGCAAATTCTAAAAAAATTCTATTTGGAAATGTCAAAATTATTTTGTTTTGACATTTTTGATCAAAATGAAACATTTTAACATTCTTGGAACTGAAATGCTTCATTTTGGTTTATTGAACTGACCCCAAATGCTTTAAAACATCTGCTTTCCAGGCTGCTCCCAGAGGCAATTGTGTTATTGGATGGGCCCATAGAGTTGATCACGAATGCTACTTACGTGGAGATAGACTAAGCCAATTGCCTCCAGTGGCAGGGTAATGTACGAGTCCCTAAGCACGAAAGTCCTTCATGTGCAGTTGGTGTGGAAGGTGCAAGCTGATAGACAGGAATAAGCAGTGTGCAGCTTTTTGTAAACTGTCTGCATGTGTCATAGATACCACAGGACTGTTATCTGATGTTAGAGGCACAAACAGAACACCATGAGATTGACACACTCACAGCCTAAGTCCTTATTAAGCAGCAATTATTGCTATCAAGTATCATGAAGAAATCACTTTCCTGGGAGATGTCCCAATTAATTGAATTTTCCAACTCAATTTGTCCTGTTTAAGTGGCATATATTGTACTAAAACTGGCAATTTAGTTGTAAACCATACTGTCAGTACACACTACATGAGGAGTCACGTAGTCTACTGGTCCAATCGTCCACCTTAGCTGATGAATCTATATGTATGATGTTAAGCTATAACCAAGAAATATGCGGCTGAACTGGGTTTGGAACAAGTGATCTCCTAATGGAACCTGACTCTGTGTCTTTTAGAAGGACATTAACTTGTGAAAGTGTTGTTAATTACTATTTTGTAGCAGAACGTGTGTTCCAAATATTTCACAGAAAACACACATTCATGGGCATGATGGCGCAGTGAGGAAATTACATACACAGGGTGGGAAAGGGAGGACATGGGTAAACGATAATGTGGCAGCTCATTTCAGCCATGAGAGGTTTATTTTTGTAAGGGTTTGCACACTGTGTGCGCAGGCAATGCGGCAGTAGTATGATTCTTAGTGGTGACTTGACTGAGGCAAAGGTGGAGACTTGATGTATAGATTTTGAGATGTTTTACTAGGACTGATTAGCAAAACAAAAGGCACTTAACTAAAATATCAGCCATATTATATCTATATATACTAAGCATTTCATTATATTTTAATTAGGGTCACATAATGGCTGGGAATATCCTATTGCCCAGAATCCTGGCACAAGCAGAAATGCTATCTGAGCAAGTCAAAGTGTCAGCTGTCTTAGCTGCCAGAAAAAGACACTAGGGGAAGCTGGGAGCAGGCTGAGTGTCAGGCATAGCGGCATTACCCAGCTAGTTGGCAGTAGGGCATGAGTGGGAACTGAGCTGCCTCTGTGTGGTGGTGGAGAAGGAGCTGAGCAGACCAAAAGCAGTGAGCTGCCATTCAGAGGGAAGATGTGGAAGAAGGAGGGGCTAAGCAAAGCACAGATATTCAGTGAGGAGGAAGGGGAGAATGTCCTACATTAGTGGTTGTCCCTGAAATACCATCAGGTCCACAAATGACACTGCACATGCATGTTTCACAGAGCTTTTAACCACCAGGCCACCTGCCTTTTGGGACATATTCCTAATGGTGGAAATACTGTGCCAGATCCGTGGTCCTATTCCATTCGCTTTGTACAGCCAAGCAGATTTAAACCTGGCTTAAAGGGCTAGTTGGGGATTCTCTCAAAGTGGGAAATATCCTGGTAATGCAGGGGCAGCATAGCAATTCTTACACTCTTCCTACCCCTAATATAAGCCATTGTCAGGGGAAACTGTGCCTTGGATGCAGGAATGGCCCCGGATGCAGGAATGGTAGCCAGTATAAGAAAGAGAAGCTTTAGGCTGCTCTTTTTTGTGCCAGGGGTTGCTGCTGGTGCTGGTGCCTGCCAGCCCAAGACTGAGAAGCTGTAAAGGTGGCTTCGTACACCTCAACCCCGATATAACGCGACCCGATATAACACAAATTTGGATATAACACGGTAAAGCAGTGCTCTGGGCAGGCAGGGCTGTGCACTCCGGCGGATTGAAGCAAGTTCTATATAACACAGTTTCACCTATAACGCGGTTAGATTTTTTTGGCTGCCGAGGACAGCATTATATCGGGGTAGAGGTGTATTACATTTTTCTCTTTTCTGGGATTGCACCAAGAACAGATCAGCCCACCTGGATCATACAGGCTATTGTTCTTGTCCTGCAGCACTGTAGTGGTAGAACAGGGGTTTTCCACACTAAACTTAAACCAAACAAGCCCACAGATGTATATGCAGCAAAGTTGGCAGAGATAAGTAAATGGCCAAATGTAGCTGCTTTCCAGCCTATTGTGCAGTGGTTTGAAGGAGGACCTGGGAAAAAGCATATTTGTGGAGAGTCACTGTAGAGGAGCAGACTCACCCCTGCAGCACCTCCTGCTGGTCTCTCAGGGAATTAGCTCGATTTCCAGCCTGGAGCACCCTCTGCAGGCTGGTGATCTACCTTGTCACTGGCCTCATGTCCCTCCCAGGACCCTGGTGCCCCGTTCTCTGGGTGCTGCCCCTTGGCAGTACCCACACATGCTGGGTCTCCCCTCCCAGGGGAACCCCCACCAGCTAATCCCACCTCGCCTCAGTGTAAGGCTACTGCCAGTCACCATCTAGCCCCACTCCCTGGGGCAGATGGCAGTATCAGCCACTCATCACAGACAAGGTTGGGTTTGGACCTGCTGCCTTTGCCTATCCCTGGGCTGCCCTCTGCAACCATCAGTACCTGTTGGCCCAATGCTAGGCCACAGCCTGGGACTTTCCAGGCTGGAACTCCCCAGCTCTTCTGCCTTTCCCCAGCCCTGTTCCACTCAGGTACTCTGACTCAAACTCCCTGCAGCCAGGCCCTTCTCTCTCTAAATGCAAAGAGAGACTCTTGAGCCCCCTGGCTCCCAACCTCTTATATAGGGCCAGCTGAGGCCTGATTGGGGTGTGGCCCAGCTGCAGCCACTTCCCAATCAGCCCAGCTTAGCAGCCCCCAGCCACAACCTTTCCCCAGGGCTGTTTTAAGCCCTTCAGGGCAGGAGCGGGGTAACCACCCCACTACAGTCACACTGAATGCTCAACAGCAACAACAAGCAGTGCTAGTGGAGGACTAACACAGTGCTATTCTGGATTGCAAACTAGTTAGACCTCATGCATGTCATTTATTGATGAGATTTTTCTACTTGGATTTGAAATAAATGACTATGTCGTCTCATTTCCGACTTGCAGCCTCAGACTGGTGATGACAGTAGCTTTTTAATTTATATTAAAAGAAGCAAAACTGAACATATAAAATGAAGTGAGAATCACACTATAGTAGACATAGGAACACTAGCACAAGAGTCCAAACCAGAAGAAGCAGAATGCAGAGGAATGCTTTAGCTAATCACAGTAGCCATCATATTTCAGTTGATTTATCTGAAAGAATGGAGCCATGGCCCCAAAATTAAGGGAAACATGTCTTCTTTATGGAAAGCTAAACACAAAGTTTTAAAAGTTGACGGAGAAGTGATCAGAATGTTTTTCCCCTAAGCTGGTCACAAGTGAGTGATAGAAACCCTTTTCATTTATAAGTACTTTAGGTACCAAGATACAGAGTAAGTCACATGGGTTAAACCAAGAACATTTTAATCATTTTTATACAAAAAGGAGAAAAAATGAATCAGAATAATCATACTAAAGCAATATAGCTTAAGAAAAAGAGAAGTTTGACCGATAAGCCAGCTTCCTGATCCAACTTCTTCTTTCAGTACAAGTGATGAAGGGTAGCTAAGTGTGTTGAACTTGTCATATGTATGATCTTTTTGGCTAGTCATTTTTCTATGGCTAAAAGTTTCCAAATGTTGTTACGCCATCTGACCAGTGTAGGGATAATGTTTTTGCTTGGTTTTCAGTAATGGAAGGGAAGGGCATTCAAGTTCCTTTAAAATTCTGGGTATATTAGCACATATAGCATAAATCTCAGTGAAAATCTCTTATTCAGAGTTTGAGAATAAATGACAAGGATTTCACTTTCACAGTATAAACAGTCATTAACTGGTCTGCTAAATAGTAATAATTAGAGTGGACAAAGGCTAATTCCCCCCAACTCTCCAAAGCCTTGCTCAGGCAGGATATTTTAGTCTATTCCAAATGGGAGTTAATGGGAAAATATTGAAAAAGACGTGTCTGATAGTTCAGCTAACCTAATGAAAAAATGGAAGAACCAGCCTGAAGTATTTCTTTGTCAATGTCTATGCTATCAGTAAGAAAGAAATTATATAACTGCAACAGAAGGGATGTTTAATCAAACTTGTAGTAGATACCTTGACACAATCATAATGAAATAACAAGTGGGATGTTTATTGTGCCCTCTGCAGAAAATAGAAAAGCTTAAACACATGCTAATGTGTAATGTGAATGTGACAATTATTGATCAAAACATAGCAGTGTAATTCCTGTAAAAGGGAAATAATGAGTGGAAGGACACATTTTCAGAGGAGTTTGTCATTGGGAGTTACCTGTGATAAGCAGAAGGGCAGAGGTTACAAGAGACCTTATCAGAACTTCTAGTATTTTTTGTTAACCCTGTTTCTTTTGGCATCTTTCCTATGCAGTTTAAAATAATCGTTTTATGCAGAAAACCCCCAAACTGTTATTGCAATGCTAAAGATGCAGAGTTAAGCTCCCCAATGTCAGGAAATGCAAACATTAAGGCTACATGTGCAAGGTTAAGGTGAAGGACTGACTTTAACGATGGCAGTGCAAGGTCCTGTGTGTGTGTCTCACTGATTTTCAAATCCAGCTCACTCAGTTTTCAAGTAAGAAGATTACTTTTCTACCTGATAAGCATGTGGCCTCCATCTGCAATTGGAAGGGCATTCTATGATCTTCTGGCTTGCATATCACCAGTTATAAACATTTTGGGGGCAAATTTAACTTGCAGTTAAACCTGTGCAACTGCATTGTCTTCACCTGGGATTGCCCATGCACAGCCAGAGGGCATATATAATTATGTATATAATATATGTATTGTGGTATGTATATATTTGGTGTGAATTCACTTTCCCTGACTAGTTATGCTTTGTGCAGGATGTTAAGTGGAATCTGGGGGATGGAATAGCCTGGGACAGGCCATGTGGTTGCAAAGTAATCCCTTCTGATGTACTACCCAGCTTACAGGCTGTAAGAATGGCCACTGACACTTCATATACACTATATAGAGTACTAGGGCCTCTGCTCTGATCTGTGTCACTGCAGATCCCCTGGACTGTCTTCAGCTGATGTTAAATCTATTTCAATGTAATGTGTCCTGCCTTAACAAACATACTGACATCAGCTGCTACTCCATGACCTGATCACAAAATGATGTTCCTATCTAGTGGCACAGTACAGTGAGCACAGTATTCATCCTACCCAACATTTTTCTATACTGCACTCAGTGGGTCACTTTCTCTGAGGGATACTGGTGCAATTGACATTGCAGTAAATCGGAATGGCATCCATGTGCCTGAGGGCAGAATCTAGCTCCAAGCATATAATTCTTCCTCACTTGTTGTGCCCTGCAGTGAGATGCCGCAGTGCTGACAGCGGGAATGGTGTCGTCTAACTGGAAGCACTTGAGTTTTAATTAGGGTGATCAGATGTCCCGATTTTATAGGGAGAGTCTTGATTTTTGGGTCTTTTTCTTATATAGGCTCCTATTACTCCCCACCCCCTGTCCGGATTTTTCACACTTGCTGTCTGGTCACCCTAGTTTTAATAGAAAAATTGGTATTTCTCAAGCTGCATTGGAAGTCAACACTGAAGCCCTACGTGCAATTTTTGTCCTGGGACAATTCTGAGGAACTGGTAAATACAAAAATAGGAAGTGACATTACAACATGGGGCTATTTCATCAAAGAACAATGAATGATTATGTCCTGTTGTAAAGGATCTGGTTAGGTCAGCATTGTCTTCCCTTTAAATTAGGGAAACAGGTATCATAGTCCCTGTTAGGGAAATGTGTTTGACGTAAGGCACGGAGAGGTTTCCTTGTTGATTGACTTCCTTTTTTTATGGGGTCCCTGAAAGTGAAGCCCCGGGGAAGGCTGGATGGGGGCTGTGTTTATTTTTTTCTGTACGAAAAGTGGAAGGATTTACACCCCTCTGCACAAGTGACCTTTAGGACTACAAAAGAGTGTGATCATGATCAAGGGTGTGACAGCTCTAAAGGAAGTAGCTAATCTAGGACTAAAGGCACAAAGAATGAACTGGGCACAATCCTTCAGTCTCTTATTTCAGTGGGACTTTTGTCTATGCACAGAGTGAGGGATTCAGCCCCTGACTTTCCTAGTTTTGTATCCCCAGTGTGAAATCCTGGCTCATTGAATTAATGGGAGTTTTGCCACTGACTTCAATGGGACTAGGATTTCAGCCCCTCTCTATACCTCAAACCGATGATGGCTTTGTTTTCTGTTCTCCTTCTGAATGGCAAAAATGTCAGTGCCAAACACATGAACCATTTAAAATGTCTAAAATACATTGTATTGCATGATGAGCAAGTATGTGATTTTTATAGAATTATACAGTAAATGTAGCCTGATGGTTAAAGGCCAAAAATAGAATTAGGAGACCTGGATTCTGTTCCCTGCTCTTTCAATGACTCAGTCTCTGACCTTGAGCAAGTCACTTAACCTCTTTATGACTTTGTTTTCTCATCTGCAGATGCTTGTCCACCCTTTGCTTTGAAATCTAGGGATTCATAGATTCATAGATTCATAGATTATAGGACTGGAAGGGACCTCGAGAGGTCATCGAGTCCAGTCCCCTGCCCGCATGGCAGGACCAAATACTGCCTAGACCATCCCTAATAGACATTTATCTAACCTACTCTTAAATATCTCCAGAGACGGAGATTCCACAACCTCCCTAGGCAATTTGTTCCAGTGTTTAACCACCCTGACAGTTAGGAACTTTTTCCTAATGTCCAATCTAGACCTCCCTTGCTGCAGTTTAAACCCATTGTTTCTGGTTCTATCCTTAGAGGCTAAGGTGAACAAGTTCTCTCCCTCCTCCTTATGACACCCTTTTATATACCTGAAAACTGCTATCATGTCCCCTCTCAGTCTTCTCTTTTCCAAACTAAACAAACCCAATTCTTTCAGCCTTCCTTCATAGGTCATGTTCTCAAGACCTTTAATCATTCTTGTTGCTCTTCTTTGGACCCTTTCCAGTTTCTCCACATCTTTTTTAAAATGCGGCGCCCAGAACTGGACACAATACTCCAGCTGAGGCCTAACCAGAGCAGAGTAGAGCGGAAGAATGACTTCTCGTGTCTTGCTCACAACACACCTGTTAATGCATCCCAGAATCATGTTTGCTTTTTTTGCAAGAGCATCACACTGTTGACTCATATTTAGCTTGTGGTCCACTATAACCCCTAGATCCCTTTCTGCCGTACTCCTTCCTAGACAGTCTTTTCCCATTCTGTATGTGTGAAATTGATTTTTCCTTCCTAAGTGGAGCACTTTGCATTTGTCTTTGTTAAACTTCATCCTGTTTAATGGATGAAACAGCCATTTGTAAGTGGTAAATGTGTCCTTGCTAGGAAGGCTGGTTTAAAAAGAAATATAAAATCTTCTTCATTAATTATCCTTACTATGAATAGTCTGTTGCACTGGGGGAAAAATAATCAAATTTGCTGTTTACCAAAACCTACAAACCTCTGCAGAGTTTTACGTTAAAGATAATCCTCAGCTGTCATGACTCATGACCACATATTGACTTGCTCAGTACCATTTGGCAGCAATATAAAATGGTATACGCCTTCTAGGATTTCATCTGCTCTTGCCAGTAAGTCTGAACCAAAAGAATCAACACAAGAGATTAGGAAGCCAGCTAACTTCCTCTAGTTTCTATTCTCCTTTTAGATACTCCTTTTTTGGGAAGAGAGAGCTATTACTATGAATTGGGCCACCACAGTGGCAGCTAATTCCACTGCATTAGAGAAGTTATATAAAATCCTTTCTGAATCAGCATTAATCCAGTAATCAAGATCAAATCATTTATGAAAAGCTTCTTTTGAAAGATTTATAAATCGACTTTGGATGTCTAATTAGAAAGCATCAGGCAACCAACCGAAAGTGAGCAGGTTGAGGGCTTAGATATACTGTTGGGCCATACATGCAGCTTGTTTCATTGTGCACATGCACTGGAGGGCAGAATCTGACCCTGTGCCTTCTTTTCTGTGCATAAGCTTCCTTCGCTGGTGCCTGGAGACGGCCCTGCCTGGAGGACCTGTTAATAGCAAATGCACAAAGAAAATTCTTTGCCAATCCCATTAATATGTCTCTGACATCCTCGCAAGCCTGATATGTTGATCCCTGCTCTCACCATTTCCTTGCATTAACTCCACTTCACAACTTGACCAAGTAGCAGCAGACTTCCTATTCTCTAGAGCCTCTCCTTCAAATCTTAGAAGGTTCTTCTGATTCAGGTGTATCTTAAATGGGATTGCTCTGACCTCTTCCAGGGAATTTGAAAATGGGTTTTATTCCAGTGTTTCATGTAGTATTAGAACAAATCTTGTCACACATTTCTGCCTTCTATCTCTCTGGTAAGATTTGCTGCAGTCTCACCCCCAATACATAGTTCTGTTGAACATAATTTAAAGGGAAAAATCACAAAAAGAGAGAGTAACTGTTATCAGGCTTATATTTGCAAATTCTGCAGACCATCTAGTTCTGGCCCTGAGACATGATGATTGTCTCCTTGGAGGCACTCAACTTTTCAACTCCCAATGGTATTTGATGGTTCTTAACATTTCCTAGGAGTGTCTCAGCACCTCAGATGAGTGGGCCTATATTCTCAAGTGAAGCTTAGCAGCTTGACATATACTACTGCTTCACATGCTAAAAATGCCACTCCTGTTATCTTTAGTGCCACTGGGAAACTGTTTGTGAAATAGAAAGCCCTGAGAAGCAGCATTGTATAGGGACTGAAGGCCAGACTGAATGGGCCAATGATATTATTCAGCACCACCATTGCCCTGCTGTTCCTTCCCCTCCATCGACCTCTTTAAATATACCAAACAGTCCCCCCTTATTATTAACATGTTCAAATAGTTGAAGAATGATGGATGACATGTCTGCAGTTAAAATAACCAGTGTAATGGTATGAAATGTTACATATGCTAATTTGGTAAAATTAAACAATCCTTAGTATAAATATTTATGTCATAAAGCCTGATCTAAAGCCTATTAAAATTAATGGAAGTCTGTTTCCATATGTTATAGGGAAATTACAAGCCAAGTTTTCAAAATCACAGTAGCTCATCCTTTGGGTGAAATTTCAGTTTGCTCAGGGATATGCAGTATAGTAACACTGCCCTGCCATCTAGTGGTTAGACAGAAGAATGCCTTTAAAACTATTCAGAAAATAATAATCATTAATTATTTAATTAATTAATATTAATATTTATATTAGACTGGCATACAGAAGGTTCAGTCAGGATCAGGCCTCATTATACCTGGTTATGACTAGCAGTTCTAAGTGTATAGAATTTAAGTAATAAGTGATGTTAGTAATGAAAATGATTTAACTACAGCAATCTCCGGAAGACAGCAGAGTCAGCCAACCCAACCCCCTTAGAATGGTTTCCAGCAAACTAGCTAATTCCACCTAGCATGTGCACATAGGAATTCATACCCATCTGTTATACAACAATCGGACTCAGCATATGAAGAAATAGGAACAAATCTCAGGTATAACGGTGTGAAATGTTTCACTCAGACTACAAAATTGTTAAAAAACCAGCCTTATTTTGAATCTGACCTGCAAACCAGCAGGGATTTGTTACAACTTTCTTCATGATCATGAGCTACTTGTTGAGACGTCTCTGTGATTTCCCCCCTCTATTTGAACATTCACCAGTATTGTGAGGCTGCTGTTCATTGGTGAATCTTGACTTTGAATTATCTTTGCAGGGAAAAGTCACAACAGGCAAGTCACATGGTATTTTCCTATATGGCCATGAGTCCCACTTCCAGTTACAAAGAACTAGTGAACCCAACCATGAGGGATGCTTGATTTTGTGTCAGCTGCAAGCAAGGGGTCGAAACTGAAGCCAGGACCTGCTATGCTGCAAGGGTAATCTCTGGCCATGCCTCCATTCAATACTATGCAAGTGGCAGAGAAGGGGAGTGGTGTAAGAATTGCTTTGTCAGATGTATACCACTAGAGGATTAGCTTTGCACTGGGATGATCCTGCCTGGGCTGGTTCCATTGGCTTTACTGCGCAATTCTGCCAGGGGTGTGGCACAAAGCAGCTGCCTGTACTGGGGAATTTCTGATCTTGCAGCTTCCTTTATAGAAAAGTCCCATGTAATTTAACAGGAATTTAACCAATTGTGTTTTATATGAATAAAATCCTACAGAATTTAGTAGAGCATTTTATCTTTGATAGATTATATTATAGACTGGTGTTTCGCAAACTGGGGATCCTGACCCAAAAGGGGGTTGCACGGGTATTGTAGAGGGGGTTGTGGTATTGCCACCTCTATTCCTGCACTGCCTTCAGAGCTGGATGAATGGAAAGTGGCGGCTGCTGGCCAGCTGCCCAGTTCTAAAGGCAGTGCCACTGCCAGCGGCATCATACAAGTAAGGGTGGCCTGGTATGGAGGGGTCGTCAATTTTTTGCGCGGGGGGGAGGGGGAGGAGAGGTCATCACAGCCTGAAATATTTTCAAAGGGGACCCACCAAAAAAAGTTTGAGAACTCCTGTTATATACCATCCAACAGAATTCTTAGCAGGAATATCATATCTTTCCTATAGATTTTTGAACCACCTATATCATTTAATAGAGAATTATATCCTATCTATGGACTATATGGCCCCCATTACTGCAGTATCTAAGCACCTCACAATCTTTAATGTATTTATCTCACAAACATCCCTGTGAGATAGGGAAGCATTGTTATCCCATTTTGCAGATGCAAAACTGAGGCACAAAGGGTGCAATCCACAAAGCAATCTAGACACCTAAACTCCAGAGTTAGGTACCTATGTCTCTTTGTATGGCACCACTGTGGTCCATGAAAACTCTCCTTATGCTGCTGCCTAACCCAACAGGTGCCTAAATTCACTCTGTGCCTGACTTTCTACTATAAAAGTTCCCTAGGCACCTACGTTTTGGAGCATGTGCGCTGCTGCCCTACTTTTGGCATCCACACACCTATCTCCTGTCTAAAGCCCAGAGTGATTCATTCATCAGCCCAGGGAAGACAGGCATCTGGCTGCCTAAGTCGCATATGTGGTCTGATCCAGTAGGCAGCCTCTGAGGACGCCTATCAGATCAGGACCTATCCAAAATCTGTTGGGGGGGGTGGTGGTGGAGGAGAAGGACTTAACTAGTCATTGGGCCTGAGAGAGAGAGAATGATTCTGTAGTCCAGTGGTCAGGGCACCAACCTGGCGGTGGGAGACCCTGGGTCTAGTTCTCTTGCTCCAATCACTCTTTCATTATTTAGCTATACTGGAACAGCTTCAACAGGAGAGACTGAGAGAATCCCATATCAGACTACCCCTTAGCTCAGTGATTAGAGTACTGAGAAGTGGGAGAACCTGGTTCAAACCATTTCTCCCCCTCTGGCAGAGAGCGGGGAATTGAACCTGGGTCTCTTACATCACAGGCAAGTCATCTAATCACTGCATGAAGGGTTCTAAGGTAGGCACCTCCCCTTCCTGCTATTTTGTGTGGAGTGAGGCAGGTGCCTATTTCATTCCCGTCAGCACAAGCTTTGATGTGTAACTCTAGTCAGTGGGTTCCTGTTGTGGATCACAAGGTGCATCTCCCTGTAGCCTAGATTTAGGCACTTGGGTGGGGCTTAGACAAACCCTCCCATCAGCATCTCCCATTGGCTAGCTTAGGTAGCTCCCTGCCTAGTTTAATGGCTTTTGTGGATTGCATTCTCTCCCCATTAATTGTATAGGAAGCCTAAGCATCACATTCAGCTTAATGGACTGCTCTGTTGCTCCTCCGATTGTCTAGGTACAGTGACACCCAGGCCTTGTCTACACTATGGGGGGAGATCGATCTAAGTTACACAACTTCAGATATGTGAATAATGTAGCTGAAATTGATGTATTTAGTTCTACTTACCACGGGGTCCACACTATGCTATGTCGATGGGAGACTCCGCTTGTGCTTCTCATTCAGGTGGAGTACAGGAGTCGACAGGAGAGCAATCAGTGGTCGATTTAGTGGGTCTTCACTAGACCTGCTAAATGGACCACCAATGCATTGATCGTCGTGCGTCGATCCCCCAGTAAGTGTGACAAGCCCTCAGTATTGCAACACCTAAGCCCCTATGTAGATCCCACTGAGAAAGATTTGTTCAAGGTCACACAGGAAGTCTGTGGTAGCTCAGGGTATTCCTGTAGGTTTCCTATAGCCCAGGCTGACTCACTAACCGCCAGACTATCTTTCCTCTCTAACTTAGAATGACATCGGTACTCTATTGCACTCTGCAGGGCTGGCTCCAGCTTTTTTGCCACCCCAAGCAACGAAAAAAAAGAAAAAAGAAAAAAAAAGAAAAACCCGATTGAGCTGCCGCCGAAGTGTCGCCAAGGAGGAAGACAGGGAGTGAAGAACCCGCCACCGAATTGCCGCCAAATACTGGAGCGGGCTGATCGAGCTGCCGCCAAAGTGCCGCTGCCGCCGACCTGGACGTACTGCCCGAACAATGGATGGAGTGCTGCCTCTTTCTATTGGCCACCCCAGACACCTGCTTCCTTCGCTGGTGCCTGGAGCCAGCCCCGGCACTCTGTATGGTAGGACATTTCTGTAAGAGGTCATGTTTGGAAGCATGGATCCTCCATTCTGAATGTCATATTGATGGTATGTATTTAGTAATCACTATGTAGACTTACTTCTGTAAGCCAATGATCTGAATGAGCTCTTCCCTGCCATCTACTGATGAACTTGAGGAAAAGACCTTATGAGCAGACCGTATTTGCAGAGACACACCTACTTTGCCTACGTGATCAGCAGACATACTTGCTTTGCCACAGTAATCAAGTTTGGCTGTTTTAGGTTAAAATTCACTTAAGTCTTGGATGAAGGAGAAATGAAATGTTATTATTCTTATTGGATGACCAAAGATCATCAGAACTATACTTAGTATACCCTAATCAAGGGAGGAGCACTGAATCTATAATGTCACTCACCGAGCAGGGGAAATGATGCCAGATCCAAGGGAAGGTTAGAGTCCTTGTTTCTGGTCAGTGATTATTAAAGCTAAAATCCCTGATAAGCTGGTCTAGGGCGTTAAGCTTTAGATGTGGTGGTGAAAACAATGTAGAGGAGGTAGTAGCTGTGAGGTTCTCCACTATCTGCTGAACTTACTAAGTACTGGGTCACGGGGAGGAATCTCAGAACACAGTAGCAATGCTGATGAGCAGAAATGGAAGCATCACTTGATCTCCCTGCACTTGCCCGGGGTGGAAGGTGAATCCACCTGAATACACCCCTGAACTCTGGGACTTCGCTGACCTTGGACAACAGACTGTGAGTGGGGTGCAGTGGAGGGAAAGGGGAGTGGTGTTTTAAAGAGACATTTGTCCATTGGACTTAAGAGTTTCAAGGTGGTAAAATGATGCAAAGAACTATTGCCAAGGTACTATAGGGTGAGTGTTTACTTATTGTTTACTTATGAGTTATTGTGGTGTTTTCTCAAATTAATGCTGTGTTTCCTTCCCCTCTGAATAAAAGTTTTCTTTTGTTATACACAGACTCAGTGCTAGTGGATGGGAAAGTATTGCCTCTTTGAGGCACCACGGTGGTGTTTAGTTTTCCCATGTTTCTGAATGGGACTCTGAGCTGGCTCTGTTTTGTAATGCTAAGAGGATCCCCTAGATATTGAACCTGGCCCTTGTTGTTTCTGACACTACTTGGCAGAAGAATTACACTTCTACTGCTGACTGTAAAAGGCTATGCAGGCCTGTTGGCGCGCATAAGAAGAACTATTGTGGGCCAGTAGCACCCAGCCCCCATTTCTCAAACCAAAATAACCAAACTCACATAGGTATCAAAAACAAAAGTCTGTAGCTGGGGATTGCTAGCTTCCTTCCTCTGCTCTAATGATGGGATAATGGGAAATAGCTGGCATTTACCAGAACACAGCCTGGGAAAGGAGGAGTTAAATCAAGAGAATTGGCCTCCTCTAAAAAGGAAAAGAAAGAAAAGAGTGTAACTGGAGAAAAGGTTTCCCTGGCTGGCTGACTCCTAAAGGCTGAACAAATACGAGTTTTGTTTATCTTTGTTTGTTATTGATTTGACTTGGGAATACATCTGAGAAATACCTGGTAAATGTAGCTCAGGGTTGTGATGCTTTCATTTATCAGCCAGATAATCTGAACTCAAGCCCTGGAAGGGTTATTCCTGTTAAAGATTAAAACTGATGTGAACTGTGTTGTGTTCTGGTACTAATTAATCTTGCTCCTTCTACAGTGATATTGGAAGTTGGCTTGGTTATTGTCTCCTTTAGGTTGGTCCAAATCACTGATAGCTCATTACCACTTGAGTAACTGCTCTTTATTTTTGGTTCATGACACCTTTTGAAAGTTAATTTTAGTTGTATGTTTTAAGTATTTGGAGGACTTCAGGACTGAGTTCCAAAGAAATGAAATTTCATTTTGATTAGTGATTGTTTAAAATAGTAGGTTCTCTTTGGAATGGCTTTTCCAGCTTACATAAAATATGTTACACACTGTGCCACCTAGTGGCTGAATGGTATAATACAGTTTAACATTCTGTTACACTGAATCTGCTGAAGGGAGTGGTTATGAGAGGATGAGAAGTAGACTGCATTTGGGTTATGGACGTCTATTATTCACGCATGGCAGACTAAAATGAAGTGAGCATTTTTCTCCAGGTTCTCCAGATACAATCTGAAGCTGGTATGTTCTTTAAGACAGGTATATCTTTTGACATTAGATTTTTCCCCCTCCTATGAATAATACATGTATTCTCACTGTATGCCCATGTAATTGTGCCACAGATGTATTTAGTATGAAATAACCTAAAATTTTCAAATGAGAACCTTATATTCTCACTTTTGACTTTTAATCAGGATGGTTTTTACTTAGTTATCACCTAGAAGCTATGCTTAATAATCCTAAAAAAATCTCTGTAATCCCATGTTTTTTTTTCTCTAGGCAATGTTAAGAACTGGGCGTGGGCTATGGGACAGAGAATTATTCTAATAGTGGTCTCAAATGCATTTTTACTACCTTAAAGTAAAATTAGGTTTATTCTGATAAATTTCCCCTCCTATCTTCTTCATGTTTTGTCTTTGTCACAGAATAGGCTGTCCCTTTAGGGGCAGATCTGTGTCCAGCCCATTCCTGATCCAAGTTCTGGCCCTTTAAGCTTAGGCATTCTGGGACTTGTAGTTCCCCAGAAAGATAGTGCAACAGCAAGCTGAAAGAAAGCTCTGCTGGGAAATGATGGCAGGACAATGTAAGGCAACTCTGTGCTCAGTCTGGGAGATTAGAGTTGAGTCAACAGTTGGTGTGCAGTTCTCTCCATTAAGAGAACTGGGGAGGGAATTGTAGTGGCAATTGTCAGAAATTGTTCTGGACAAAAGGCCTGGAAGGGGTTTGTTTTTGAGTCCAGAGAAGTGGCCTAGGTGATGAGAACTCCAGGAAGGAGTCCAGGAGAGCTGCACTAAAGCAGTCTGGGAAGGTGTGGGGGTGGGGTGGGATGGGAGACAAGTAACATAGGAAGTGACCCTTGGAAATGGGGAAGCTGTGGGTTTTAGGTGGAGGGTAGACAGTCCCCTTTCTGGTTATGGTCTGAACCCTGGGACCTTATGGTAAAGGGAAGGTACAGACCCCCCCCAACAGTGCCACCTAGAGAGGTGGTGCAAAACCCCCTGTGACTGAGGGTGAAATGCTTGGAGAGCCCTGTACTGTGGTGAAAGAAATACTGAACTACGTTGGGGAGCACCATGGTCAGTTTGTGGAGCTGGGTGCCGAGGGGTGAAGGTTGCGGCCCCTGGAGGACTAAGGATATGCTAGATCTATTTTGGATTTTGATTGAACCGGAAGAGGCGGGCTCTTGCTTTGCTGTGATTTAGTGCTTTGGCTCTGCAGCCAAGTGTTATAATCACCTAGCTGTCTGAGAGCAGGGAGGGGAACTGAGGCAGAGGATGCATCCTGATGCCAGACCAGATAAACTGCTGTTACAGCTTTGTATGGTTGTCGTGGTCTAGTTTGTGAGTGTGTAGGCATGAGGGGTTTGGGGCACAGGAGGGGGCTCAGGGCTGGGGTAGGGGTTGAGGTGTGTGTGGGGAGTGAGGACTCCGGCTGGGGGTGTGGGCTCTTGGGTGGGGCTGAGGGTGAGTGGTCTGGGGTGTAGGAGGGGGGTTCAGGGCTGGGGCAGGGGTTGGGGGGGGTGTGTCTCTGTGGCCCCTAGGCATATGGGCAGCCAGGGAGGCTCCACGCATTGCCCTCACGCCTGCAGGCGCTGCCCCCTCAGCTCCCATTGGTCGCAGTTCCAGTAACATTGCTGACCAAAATCTGAGGCCAGGATCTGCTCCCAAAGGTTGTTTTTTTTTTCTTAGATGAAAGAGAGAGAGATGGATAGGGAGCGAGAACTGATGGTGTTTTTGCCCCTCGCTTTTATGGTTCAATCACTCTTTGAAATGCATTTTCCTGAGGGTTATCCCTAGATAAAGTTCATTCCCACAATGAGAACAGAGACAAGGATTCGGTGGTGAAAAGGTTTGCTAAGGGCTTGCAGTTGTTTGCTAAGATGCAGATCTGTTTGTGCCTGCTCCCCTTCCTTGCCCACAAATGGCCACTTTATATGTGATTTCTTATCAGCTTTGATGACACCTCCCTAGAGGCATTAGCTTGTATTTTTTCTTTGAGAAACAGATTTACCCCCTCCTCAGAGTTGCTGATAAGCTGAAATCATGACTGAAGTGTGTTTATGTCCAAAACTTTACATATAATGTTGCTACACACATTTTACCATGATGTTATTGACCAGTGAGTTATTTTTCAAATGATACCTCACAAGGCATATTTTGTACAAAGATTATTACAGTAGTGTGTGGGGTCAGAATCAGGGGTGCATTTGATCACACCCAGCACCTTATATGCTCATAATTTAGTAGAAAGACTAACATTAACAAAATTCACTGATATGAAACAGTGCATTAAAATGATAGCAAAGGGCCAGCCTGCCTGTCACTGAGTCCACTAGATGTCCCTCCAGCTCTTAATATGGATAACAAATGGTTGATTTGCTCAAGCCAACCAGATCTAATTTTAAGAACACTGCATTTATGACCCCTTTTAATTCCCATATACATTCTCAGATTCCTAATGAAAGTACAATATTACGACTCTGACATAGTTATAAAATGAGAGAAAAATTGGTTTAGTTTCAGCAGGTGTAGTGATGCATCTTTTTCAGCACGCTAAATCTATTTTTGACCTTGAATTATTTAATTTTGTCACTACTGCATTTCTTTATGATCGAAATGATATAGTAATTTAAGTAGAAAAATGCAATTCCTGACTCTACTGATGGTAGGCTAGCTAATAAAGATAAGAATGTGTTGAAACAGTGAATCCTTTTCTAGCTTGACTGGTTCTGTACCTAAGAAGGCAAAGGTCAGATATTCCATGCTTAAGCCTAATAGCTGCAATTTCCTACTCTTCAAGTGGATAGAAACATAGGAATTGCTACTGGTTCAGACCACCTAGTCCATTACCTTGTGTCTGACTGTGGCCATCACCAGATCTTTCAGAAGAACCACCTAATCCCTAGTAGTGAGAGACTGGCTTAAACCCTGATGCATGCAGTTTAATCTCCCTTCCAAAATGTATTACATGAACTACTATAGCTCTGGTTATTTTCATCCACATAAATGTCCAATCCTTTTTTGCATCTTGCTTGGGTTCTTGGCCACAATGACATCCCATGTCAAGGAATTCCAAAGTCTAACTCAGTGTTGTGTGAAAAAGTATTTTCTTCTTCTCTTGAATTTGCCATAATTTTAATTTGATTGAATGTCCTCTTGTTTTTGTGTCGAGACTCCTAGCTTTTGTTATCCCTCTCTACCTTTTCTGTACCATTCATTATATTCTATGCTTTCATGATATCTCCTTTCTAAGGTAAATGATCACAATCTTGTCAGGAGTTTTTTTTCATGTCCCTGTTCATTCTCCTGACCCCTCTCTGACTCCTCTCCAATTCTGCAGTATCCTTTATTTAAGTTGGGGTGATCAGTGCTGCACACAGTACTCCAGATGATAGAGCAAATGGGGTTGGAGTTGAAATCTTGTTAGCTATTCAAAAGGCCACCAATCCACACAGTGCATCTCACCCTGTCAACAAAACTCATGAGATAATGACACCAAATTTCTGCAGTTTAACTAATTCAGACAGAACCTTAAAAGTTGGCAGAATGAGCTAAACAGCATACAAGAAAGTAGCATAGCTCCCTCTTCATGTTTTAGCACGTTTCATGTAAATTATTTACAACTGGGAGAGACTCTTTTTGTTGCTTGGGGTTAAATCTGGGTTGAAAACAAAGGCTATTCCTTAAGATGATGACTAGTTAGGAAGTACCTAGCCATGCTGTCATACAGCACTTTAATAACCTGTCTCATGTACTCATCTTTTAGAGAAAGGTGCTGTGAACATATAGCTAGCAGAGAGTAAATTCTACATACTAGAGTTGCCACCTCTGAGGTACAAAAAACCCCAGGACATCTGAGATCATCCTAAGCCCATAAAACTGGACAGCTGGAAGTGTGTACTGAGCACCCTTACAGATTTCCCAGGACAGTTACCCCCAAAAAGGGATGATCCTTGGAAGACCCAATGTACTACACACAGTGGCCATTCCATTAGTCCCTGCTTACTGTATATCCGTATTTCCCAAAGCAGATGTGCCATTACACACAATACTATCTAGCGGGTATATTTTGACATAGAACTCTAGCAATGTAACGAGAGGTCCCAGGAACAAGAAACTCAAAAGAATCTTGAGCTGGAGGGTGGCAACACTGTAAGACCAAAGAGAAAGCTAAGCCATCAATTATCCTGCAATATTGAGACGCCCTAAAAATAGCAGTTTCAAAGTAGAGAAAATAATATACCTGGAAAAAAAGTGTAATCCAGATGTTTATACGGCAGCATTTGACTTCGTTTGGCTCAAAGAAAGGAAGAGAAGCAGTGGGGAGGAGACATGGATTTTACTTGGATACTCTCTCTGCACACATGTACGGGGTAGGGTAGGGCAGGGCAACGCAACGCAGCTAGAAGACAGCCCCAGAAATGTCCAGAATAGGGTATGGCAGTTACTGGCCATGCTTAATACATGTAAAGGAAGTTTCATTGTGGACAATCCATAGAGCCTGGCATGGATACAAAATTTATAGGCGCAGATGTGAATATCCACGGATATAAAGCGGAAATCCACGGAGCTGCAGGGCTCTACCAGGAACTGCAGTGGTGAAAGCAGCAGCATGTCGGGCCGCCACTCACAGGAGCCAGCGCCCAGCCCTGCGCACTAGGGTGGGCACGAGGCTCACTGGCAGCTATCCCTGTGTGCAAGTGGCTCACACACTCCAGGAGAGAATGCACACTGCTGCGTGGAAGGGACTCCTGTCCGGGAACGTGCAAGCCACCTGCACACACTAACATGACCAGGGACAGCTGCCAGTGAGCTTGGTGTCCACCCCAGTGTGCAGAGCTGGGGGCAGTACAGTCACACCGGAGGAGCTGCCTGGACTGGGCACTGACTCCTGTGAATGGCAGCTCGACATGCTGCTGCTTTCGCTGCTGCAGTTCCTGGTAGAGCCCTGCAACTCCGTGGATCTCCGCTTTATATCTGTGGACATCCACATCCGTGGATATAAATTTTGTACCCGCGCAGGGCTCTAACAATCCACAATCAGTCACCCTCTGAGAGCTGAGACAATTGGAACTTGGGTGTGGAGGAGGGGAAGGTTACAAAGAGAGGAGTTACAGACAACCCTTTAGACTCACAGCAGCTGATTCATGCAGGATCAAGGGCTGTGGGCTGGGTCCCAATACCTGTGTCACTGAGGAGTACAGGCTACAGATTTATTTCACCACCACCTGACTACCAGTCCTCTGTTAACCCAAGAGCTGGAATGCTGCTGGCTGTCGGAAGCCCAGACTCTCTGTTTGCTGACAGGGTTCCGAAGTGTTTGGAAAGGAGCTGAGATGCTCCCATTCTTCTCAAGCTCTGAAGAGTCCAGGTGGCACATGTTACATATTATTGTCACACTACAAAGAGTGAGAAATCATCTCTAAAAGAAGGTCCGAGGGGAATGTTTTACGTGTGTGCTACAGTATAGCAGTGTGAATGTTATATTGAAATCTCACATTTGAATTTAAATACGTAACAGCAATGGGGAGGGGAAGAAGGGTGTCAGTATGAGGAACATCAGTAGACTACTGCCTAGCAGCTTTTGTTTAATAGTTGTTCATAGTAATGCCTAATACTATATACACTGTCTTCTGTGTGCAGTAAATGTTTCTTTACTAAAACTGTATGTTACCCTTTCTTTGAAGCTGACTGGGAACTATTAACACCTACGTATTAGGATTCTACATATCATAGCCCTGAGGTTTAACTCTGTGTACTGCTTTTTGGCTTGTGCTTCAGCAACCAATTAAGCTGAGATGCGGGAAGAAGAGTGGTACAATATTGCCTCAGCATCACCCTACCTGATTACCGAAGCACAGCAAGACAGAAGCACAGAAGGTGGTTTTCCCTCTCTATCTCCTGGTTAATCCATAAAAGAGGAGGTCCTAGCTTGCAGGATTCTAGTGACGTAAAAGGGACTGGGTGGCACAGCCCAGGAAATGAAGACATGAGCAATAGTTCTTCAGACTTGCGAAGCCATTTTTTCAGGAGGATAAAACCTCTCAGTGAGCAAAAGAGACCAGTGAAGCAGTCTGAGAGTAATGGGGCTGAAGAAACAGAAGTGAGACAGAGGAGAGGCAAGCTATTTCTCATAAGCGGAGGGGCTGGTTATCTATCTTTGTGTGAAGATCCTGAATGCCATCTGGCAACAACAACAAAAAGAGAGAATGAACGTAGAAGCAATAGGGGAGCTATGCTGATTTACACCAGCTGAGTATCTGGCCTATCAAGTTTAAAACAAAGCTGTAGGCACCTGAACCAATTTATAGAATATGTTAAAACTTACCTAAAACAGAAGGAAGTATTTCCATACTTGAATAAGTGGTAATGACCAAATTGATTGACTGATTTTTTCTATCTAAAGTTAAAAATCAAACCGCATCCCCCATTTTCTCTGATCACAAACATGGGTCTTCATCTTAGAAAAATGATTAACTCATCTAGGGGGAAAATAATCCAAACCACGGGTATTTAGTAGGGGAGAAAAGAATGGACAGGTCACCTAAAAGAGTTTTGCCATGCAAGCAAAATCTCAATATATTTTTGTGTGCTATTTATCATGTGAAGAGGGTATCTGTGTTCTGGTGAAGAGGGTATTTATATCATGGTAGACTAGAGGCCAGGACCTAGTTGTGCTAGGTATGGTGCAAAGACATAACACAGATGGCCCTTGCCCTGAACAACTGACACTCTAGGTCAGTGGTCTCCAAACTTTTTCAGTTGCCTTGCCCCCTTACCCAGTCTGTGTCCCCCCCCCCCCAGGAGCTGGGGTGGGAGTGAGGATGAGTGGGGCAGGACGGGAGAGGTGGAGCCAGCCATCGGGGGTGGAGGGATGATTGGGACAGGGCAGGGGAGGGGGAGCTGCGCTCGGGGCAGGACAGGGGAGCTGCCAGTATCTCTCTCGCCAGAGCCATCCCTTAGTGCTCCTCCAGGATCCAGCAGCAGCTGCTGCTCTTTCCGCCCACCAGTGGTGGAGGCCAGTTACTGTGGATAACCAGACGTTTAGTGTCTGGGTGGCTGGGGCCGCGGCTGGGGTTGGGGCCAGAGGGGAACTGGGGGTGGGTGGTGCTCCATCTCCCTCTCCTGGACTTTCCTCTGCACCCCCCATAGGGGAGCGCGCTCCACTGTTTGGGGACCACTGCTCTAGGTGGTCTCATGCAGTTCTGAAAATGAAATCCATGCTCATTCTGACCACTGGTGGAAGAGGGGCCCATAGCTCTGGCCCTCAGGAGTGACTGGTAGCTCCAGGATTCCTGATGAACTCAGATGTCTACATAGGTTTTTTATACCATGCCTGTCCCATATCAGTGGTGGCTAGTATTCAAAATAACTGGTGGGACTTAAGGAATAAACTTCCCCAAACTTCTCGTCCACTTTTTACACTCTGCAGAATGATCATGTTTTTCAAAATGAAAACTGCATCTAATGGTCAGGGCTGTTACAGGGATGGGAGAAGTGAGAAGTATTTTTCCCACCCCCTCCTCCTTTCAGAATGAAAAACTATGACACCTTACAGGAAACAGGCATGATGGGGGGAAAACTGTATTATCCCTTTAGTCCCTCTTACTCTTTTCTTCTATTCCCCCAGCTCAAATCTAGCATTTGCCCTACCTTTTCTCCCTTCTGCCTCTCCCCTCCCTTAATCCCATCAATACACCCTTGTTCACCAACTACTACACACGGAGATTATTCTCTATTATATAATTTTAAAATGTATGAAGGAGAGATGTTTCTTAAATTCTCTTCTCTTGAAGAGAGACCTCTTGAGGTCTGTTCATATTTGTGTAAAATTCATATTGAGATCATTGGGACCTGAAGATGGATTTCAAGATCAGGTTATTTTCATAACAATTGGTTCATGTCACAGAAGTGAAAAGCTTGGTGTGTATGATGCTATCTACCACTTTGGGTCAGGGATGCCAGTTGATGTACTTGTGATGCATTGAGGGTGTTATTTCCCATCTTGTACACATAAAGTGGGCTGCATAAACTTTTGTATTACTTTACAAGAGGAATTACACCACAGAACATCTGTCTTTCCTGGACAGATGGTTGTTGTTGATCATGTACAAAGAAGCACCAAACTAAGCAGGATTTTTTGTGTAATATACTTCATGGTGATTACCACAAAGAAATAATTCATTTTTAGTTTGAGGAAATGGCTCTTACTAAATCTTTTTCTTTTATACTCATTTTGCATGTATCCATCTTTGTAAAATCTAACACCATAGGCAAATAAGCAGAGCTAAGGTATGACTTTTTTCCAGTGAGAAGATGAAATATTTTGGGCTGACAGATCAGGATAACAGTACTTTTTTATTAGTGTTTAAAAAGAGAGAAAATACGAAATTGATCGGCTGATAACTTAGGGGACAAACTTCACTCTTTAAACTTGGACTTTTTAGTGGAGTTTCTTAAATTATTTACAAAGTACAAAGAGACATCACAGATGGATAGCTCATTGCAATACAGAAAACCAAAGTAGAAATATAAATAGGTATATTACAGTAGTACATGATCAATTCTACAATATAAGGACTTAACTGTATTTGGAGTCATGAAATTTAACTCTAAGCCGTTGTTCACAGCAACTAGAATTTCAGTCTTATATTGCAATGTGTTGAAATAAGTTAGGACTATAAGTGTCAAAGTCCCAATATTGACTTTCCCTGTAAAGTTACCTCAGGCCATAGGATAAACAGGAGAACTAATGTTAATAGCTTTGGGCCCCTTACTTGTTCCCTAGTAAACATTTCCTAGGCATAGTGAGCAAATGGTCCGTGACTGCCCTCTGACACTGCAACTTTAAAGAACACAAATAAGAATCAACCTACTGGTAGGCTGGATGTTAGGGTTTCTAGAGCTGATGGTTAGTGGAAAGCGTGGAGAAAAGAGTTTCCTCTTACAAACTTTCCTGAATATGACCATGCAGTAGCTTAGCTGAACTTCCAGTCAGAGCTAACTGTAGAGGAAAAAGCAACCTGCTTGCCTCGTCCACCTGTGTCTTTCCCTCTTGGGGGAATTATCCTAAGCATTGTGTGTGAATACATTTCACGTGGTGGGTCAGAGGGGAAGACAGTCTCTGTGGAAGCTGGGCCAGACCACTTAAGGGCTCTGTATATAGATAGCATCTTGAATTTGACCAGAAACCTGCCTGGCAGGCAGTATGGTATGTGGAGCACGGATGTAATATGTTTTTTGCCAGACCGTCATGGTTAAAATGCAGACAGTGACTATGTAACTTCTTGAGGCTTCCAAGGAGCCTTCACAGCAACTCACAGAGTAATGATGATGCTAGTCACCTTGATTTCAAGGACAACATCGACAATCATAGTTTGTACTAATGGGTCTTTGTGTGACTTCATAGACCAACTCGGGAAGAAAAAAGTTTATTGCACTGGCCACAGAGTCATTTATATAGTTGTGTTGATTGAACTGCATGTTCTTTCTGTGCCAGTTGCTCAAAAGTTGAGTCAGAAATATTTGTTTTGCAGTTTGTTTTAGGATGTCTTTGAAGTGTTTCATCTGACCCCCATGCTTATGATTGGTGGATCTTAATTCAGAATATAATACTCATTTTGAAAAATGGGTCTCAGGCATATGAATTACATAGCCAGTCTGTCTCATTTGGGCACAGATCAAATGAACCTTGATGCTGACTGAACCAGCTTTCACCAGGATTTCCGTGTTGGAAACCTGGTCCAGCCATTTCATGCCCAGCAATTGTAGCAGGTGTGGCAAATGGAAACTGTCAAGCTTTTCAATGTCCTTTTATCAAAAGCACCATGTTTCACACCCACAGAGCAATGTCCTGAGGAAAACGGTGTTGTAGACTTTAATTTTTGTCTGCAGATAGATTCCACATTACTTCTAAGTTCAATGATGGAGGAGACAATATGCAGCACTCGCTTTCTTAATTCTCACATCCACTTTGTAGTTGATTGTAGCTTTGTTGTTCAACATACTGCCAAGATATGTAAACTGTTTGACAACTTGGAGCATAATACCTTCCAACCTTATTGATGAGTCTTAGGCCTGGTCTACACTAGGAGGTTATGTTGAATTTAGCAGCGTTAAATCGAATTAACCCTGCACCTGTCCACACAACGAAGCTATTTAGTTCGACATAGAGGTCTCTTTAAATCGATTTCTGTACTCCTCCCCGATGAGGGGAGTAGCG
Source organism: Malaclemys terrapin pileata (assembly GCF_027887155.1). Classification (NCBI taxonomy): domain Eukaryota; kingdom Metazoa; phylum Chordata; order Testudines; family Emydidae; genus Malaclemys; species Malaclemys terrapin. The sequence goes on along the minus strand of NC_071505.1, from coordinate 37,955,254 downwards.
CTAAATTCGACATGGCCATGTCGAATTAGGGTAGGTGTGGATGGAATTCGACGCTAATAGCTCCGGGAGCTATCCCACAGTGCACCACTCTGTTGACGCTCTGGACAGCAGTCAGAGCTCGGATGCTCTGACCAGCCACACAGGAAAAGCCCCAGGAAAATTTGAATTCCTTTTCCTGTCTGGGCAGTTTGAATCTCATTTCCTGTTTGGACATCGTGGCGAGCTCAGCAGCACTGGCAACGATGCAGAGCTCTCCAGCAGAGGTGACCATGCAATCGCAGAATAGAAAGAGGGCCCCAGCATGGACTGATCGGGAAGTCTTGGATCTGATCGCTGTGTGGGGTGATGAGTCTGTGCTTTCGGAACTGCGATCAAAAAAACGGAATGCGAAGATCTACGAGAAGATCTCCAAAGCCATGATGGAGAGAGGATATAGCCGGGATGCAATGCAGTGCCGCGTGAAAATCAAGGACCCGAGACAAGGCTACCAGAAGACCAAAGCGGCAAACGGACGCTCCAGATCCCAGCCCCAGACATACCGTTTCTACGAGGCACTGCATTCCATTCTAGGTGCGGCCGCCACCGCTACCCCGCCACTGACTGTGGACTCTGATGATGGGGTTTTGTCGATGGCTGCTTCCTCAGAGATGTTCGCGGACGGGGAAGATGAGGAAGGAGATGAGGAGGACGAGGCAGTCGACAGTGCATACAACGCTGATTTCCCCGACAGCCAGGATCTCTTCATCACCCTCACGGAGATCCCTTACCAACCCTCCCAAGGCGTTAACCCTGACCCTGAATCAGGGGAAGGATCAGTCGGTAAGTGTTTTAAACATGTAAACATTTATTTTGATCAGAACAGGAATGGAATATTAACAATGGGTTTTTCATGATTACTTTGCCCTAGACGCTTTACTTTTTAGTCCTTGCCAGTGCAACTACTGCAAAAGTATCTCAAAATGTCCGGTTTTGCATGATTACTTTGCCCTAGGCGCTCTACTTTTTAGTCCTTGCCAGTGCAGTTACTGGAAAATTGTGTCAATGTGTCCGGGGATAGAGCAGAAATCCTCCTGGGACATCTCCACGAAGCTCTCCTGGAGGTAATTTGAAAGCCTTTGCATTAGGTTCCTGGGGAGAGCGGCGTTATTGCGTCCTCCATGGTAGGAAACTTTTCCGCGCCAGGCTAGCAGCAAGTACTCCGGGATCAGTGCCTCGCACTGCATGGCCACGTACGGTTTTTGCTGGCATTCACGCAGCATGCGGTCTTTCTCTGTGTCCGAGATCCTCAGCAGAGTGATATTACTCATGGTGACCTGCTTTAAATTAGGGGAATGTTAGTATTGGAACTGATTGCCTGTTCCTTTACATAACTGTAACCAGTGGTTTACAGCCACGCGGTGGAGGCGGGACAGGGGCAGCATACAGGGATCTTTCCCGGGGACAGCCGCAAGGGGGGTGGGATAGGGGCAGAGTTCATGCTGGCCGGATTGCCGGCAGCAGGAACTGGCCAACGCTGGGGCACTGCTTTGAACGTGAAAGGGAGGGCACTGCTATAAATTAAGCTTTCAGCAGCCAAAAGCTTACCATGTCCGCCTGCTAGCCGAATTCCACTGTCCTGCCCCGCTTGTGTGATCTGTACTCCAAGACCCCAGGCACTGAATAGGAAGGCTGAAAATTTGACCTTGTCCTGAGTGCGCATGTGATAGGTGCTGTGCATGGTCTTGTTCACAGAAAAAGGCTATGTTCATTGTTCACAAAAATGTATCTTTGTGAGGAATTCACTCCCTTTTTTCCATCCCACAGCTGCGACTGTCTCCCGACCTACCCCGGCATCCCCCTCCCAGAGGCTGGCACAGATTAGGCGCTGAAAGAGAAGGACACGGGACGAGATGTTCTCCGAACTTATGGGCTGCTCCCGAGCCGATGCGGCCCAGCAGACCCAGTGGAGGGAGAACATGTCGCAATACCAGTGATCACACAGCGATCGGGAGAACAGGTGGCGGCAGGAAGACCAGCAGGCGACTCAAATGCTGCTTGGACTAATGAGGGAGCAAACAGACATGCTCCGGCGCCTTGTAGATGTTCTGCAGGATCGGAGGCAGGAGGACAGAGCCCCGCTGCAGTCTATCTCTAACCGCCCTCCCCCCGCCACAAAGTCCCATCCCCCCCTCACCCAAAGTTCCAAGAAGGAGGGGTGGCAGGGGCCGTGAAAACAGTCACTCCACCCCTGCAGACTGCTCAAGTACTAGATGGCTCTCATTCCCAAAGTTTTGATAAGTCCTTTCCTTCACTCCAAAAGCACCTCACCCAAGCCCCCGTCCCAGTGTCATCCCCTAACTGTGTAGTTGTTAATAAAAAATACGTTTCTGTTAATTACTGTTTCCGTCAGGTTCTTTTAGAGGAGAGTGTGTTTGAAGGGAAGAAAGGGGGATTGTATTTGGAGAGGACAGTCACCTTTACCAGGGTACAGACACGGGGGCAGGTTCAGCAGCAGGTCACACACACATTGCAGTCACTAGGCACCCTGGTCAGTCTGGGAGGTGGTTTTCATGTTCTGGGGGGGGCTGCTATGTGAGTTTGTAGTGGGGGAGGGCGGTTACAGATCTTATGCAGTGGTCCTTAGCCTGGATGACAGAGCCACGCAGCAGGGGATCTGTAACCGTCCTCCCCCGCCACAAAGTCACGTAGCCCCCACACACAGAGTCCCGAAAAGGAGGGGTGGCAGGCTCCGTTGAAACAACCAGTCCACCACTGCGGACCGCTCTAGAAGCAGGAGCCTGTCATTCCTCGAGTTTAGAAGCGTCCTTTCCATCACTACACCCGCTCCTCACCACAGTGTGCGTCCCAGTTTCAATCCTTTACCACGAAACCCTTAATAAAGAAAATGATGTTAATGAACAAAGTTCCATTTATTTTATTTTTAAACGTGTGTTGGAAGGGGGGCAATGGGGTGAAGGGGGTATATAACTGGAGAGGATAGTCAACATTAAGTGGGTAAAGAAACGGGGGGCAGGTTCAGCTTCTCTTTAAACAAATTTAATAGTCACAGGTTACCCTGCTCACTGTGGAACCTAGCTTTCAAAGCCTCCCAGATGCACAGCGCGTCCCGCTGGGCTCTTCTAATCGCCCGGCTGTCTGGCTGGGCGTAATCAGTAGCAAGGTGATGTGCCTCAACCTCCCACCCCGCCATAAAGGTCTCCCCCTTGCTCTCACAGAGATTGTGGAGCACACAGCAAGCTGCAATAACAATGGGGATATTGGTTTCGCTGAGATGAGAGCGAGTCAGTAAGCTTCTCCATCTCCCCTTGAGATGTCCAAAAGCACACTCCACCACCATTCTGCACTTGCTCAGCCAGTAGTTGAAGAGTTCTTTTTCACTGTCCAGGGCACCTGTATAGGGCTTCATGAGCCAGGGCATTAGCGGGTAGGCTGGGTCCCCGAGGATCACTATAGGCATCTCCACATCCCCAACAGTTATTTTGTGGTCCGGGAAGTCAATACCTTCCTGCAGCCGTCTAAACAGACCAGAGTTCCTGAAAACACGAGTGTCATGAACCTTGCCTGGCCATCCGACGTTGATGTTGGTAAAACATCCCCTGTGGTCCACCAGTGCTTGCAGCACCATTGAAAAGTAGCCCTTTCTGTTAATGTACTGGCTGGCCTGGTGCTCCTGTCCCAGGATAGGGATGTGAGTTCCATCTATAGCCCCACTGCAGTTTGGGAATCCCATCGCCGCGAAGCCATCTATGATGACCTGCACGTTTCCCAGGGTCACTACCTTTGAGAGCAGTAGCTCAACGATTGCGTTGGCTACTTGCATCACAGCAACCCCCACGGTAGATTTGCCCACGCCAAAGTGGTTCGTGACTGACCGGTAGCTGTCTGGAGTTGCAAGCTTCCAGAGGGCTATAGCCACTCGCTTCTGGACAGTCAGGGCTGCTCACATCCGGGTGTCCTTGCGCTTCAGGGCAGGGGACAGCAACTCACAAAGTTCCAGGAAAGTTCCCTTACGCATGCGAAAGTTTCACAGCCACTGTGATTCATCCCAGACCTGCAGCACTATGCGGTCCCACCAGTCCATGCTTGTTTCCCGGGCCCAGAATCGCCGTTTCACAGCATCAACATGACCCATTGCCACCATGATGTCCACGGCGCGGGGTCCCGTGCTTTGCGAGTGGTCTGTGCCACTCTCAGACTTAATGTCTTCACCGCGCTGCCGTAGCCTCCTCGCCCGATTTCTCAGCATCTGCCTCTGAAAAAGCTGGATGATAAGGTGCGAGGTGTTGACAATGGCCATAACTGCAGCGATGATCGCAGCGGGCTCCATGCTCGCAGTGCTGTGGCGTCCGCGCTGTCACTCACCAGAAAAGTGCGTGAACTGATTGCCCGCCGGCACTTTCAGGGAGGGAGGGCGGGAGTGACGGTTGAATGACGACAGTTACCCAAAACCACCCTCGACACATTTTTTCCCCAGCAGGCATTGGGGGCTCGACCCAGAATTCCAATGGGCAGCGGGGACTGCGGGAACTGTGGGATAGCTGCCCACAGTGCACCGCTTCCAATGTCGACGCTTGCCCCATTAGTGTGGACTCACAAAGTCGAATTACTGTTCTTAGTGTGGATACACACGTTTGACTTTGTAATATCAGTTCCACTAATCGTAGTGTAGACATACCCTTAGTAAAGTTGCTGAGGAGCTGGCTGGTACATAACTTTGTTTTTTGTTCAACTGATGGTGAGGCCAAAGTTATGAGCCACCACAGCAAAGTAGTTTGTAAGATCTTATAAGTGGTGATTCAGTGTGCAGCATCCAGGCACAATCATCCATGTAGAGCAGCTCCTGGGTCAATGCTTCTATCACCTTGGTGTTTGCACTTAGATAGGAATGACGAAAGAGCTTACCAATGTGGAAGCATATAAAGATGCCATTTGAAGAGCCATGAAGGGCTTCCTCTAGTGTCAGAGCAAATCGATAAAAAAGGCTAGGGGTGAGAACACATCCATGCTTCACCCCTTTCGTGATTGGAAATGGGTCTGTTAAATCACCATCAAGACTAACTCTTCCGGACATGCCTTCATGGAATTGCTGAACAATGTTAATACATTTTTCTGGACATCCAAATTTAGTGAGTAATTTCCAGACGCCAGTGCAATTGACAGTGTGAAATGCCTTGGTTAGATCAAGAAATACAAAGAATGAAGGTTGGTGCTGTAATTTTTCCTGTAATCATGTCAATAGTGTATGAAAGCTGCACTGTGACTCAGATAGAATGTTGTAGATGATTTGGGTCAGGAGTCAGGTTAGGAGGATCCATGCTAGAATCTTGCCAGTCATGGAGAGCAAAAGAGATACAACAGTAATTACCATGGTTGCTCTTTGAACCTTTACAGTTGTAGATAGTGACGATGTTGGCATCTTTCAGTTGTTGCGGTATGATTTCTTGAAGAAAGACATGTAAGAAAAATTCAAAAGGCCTTTCAAGGATAAGATTTCCTCCATGTTTGAAAACTTCAGCTGCAACGGCATCAGGAGATTTGTTGTTTTTCATTACTAGGGCAGCTTTCAACACCTCAGCTCATGTGGGTGGACTGGGAGGTGCATTAGATGTGAGCAATTTGTGGACATTATCCAGCAACACATCAGAAACAGTAGATAAATAATTAAGCAGTGTTTGTGCTGCTGATGGTGGATGGCAATACGATATGTGATGAGAGATTCGCCATCAGCACTTTTTAGTGGTGTTAGGGCAGATTTGGAAGTGGCATACACAGCTTTGACTGCATCATAGGAACCTTTGGAGCCATGTTTATCAGCAAGGGCCTGTAGCTCATCTGCTTTATGGTCAAATCATATATTTTGTATTTGGCAGAGATTGTGTTGGAGCATGCTTCAAGCTGCTCAATATCTGGCCTTTTGTGACTCAGAGAGTGGGTCAGCTAAGAACATGACATGCACTTGTTGCTTGACATCAGAGATTTGATATTTCAGGATCATTATCCTCGAACCAGTCTGCATGACAGTGTTTTGTATACCCAACACAATCCACAAAGGATTTCTAGATTGTGCCATGCGGGAATACCTGGTCAGCAGATAAGTTACCACTGATTGTTGGAAGAGTTTCTAAAACAGTAGTTAGCTGTATTGAAGATTGTTCAGCAATTGACATATCTTTCAGCTGGGCAGTATTTACACACTTACCTGCTTCGTTTTCATGCATTTTTCGGTTGAATAGAGTAGAGAGTGAAAAATATGATCAGTGGTCAGTCCAACAATAAGCTGTGTGTAATATCGGCTCTCTGTGAGCTGAGGGGTGAAAACTGTATCTACTATCTGTTCTTATCAATTTAATATCTGAGTTATAGGCATATCTTCTAAGCTGTACTGTCGGACCAACACATAGTCGATCAGATGCCAGTGATGTGATTGAGGGAATTGGAAGGCAGTGTTGTAATAACTAGCTGGTGCTCAGCAGAAGTAGGCTGCTACTGTTCATCTTGCTGACATCATGTTTGCCAAGTATGCCACACCACACAGAATAAGAACATAAGAATGTCCATACTGAGTCAGCTAAATGGACCATCTAGCCCAGTGTCCTGTCTTTCAACATTGACCCATGCCAGATGCTTCAGAGGGCAATAATCAAATGATGCATCCCTTGTCGTCCAGTCCCAGCTTCTGGCAGAGATTTAGGGATACCCAGAGCGTGGGGTTGCATCCCTGACCATCTTGGCTCACAGCCATCGATGGACCTATCCTCCATGAACTTATTTAATTATGTTTTGAACCCAGTTATATTTTTGGCCTTCACAACATCCCCTTGCAACAAGTTCCACAGGGTGACTGCACTGTGTGAAGTTCTTCCTTATGTTTGTTTTAAACCTCCTGCCTAATAATTTCATTGGGTTACCCCTGGTTCTTGTGTTATGTGAAGGGGTAAATAACACTTCCTTCTTCACTTTTTCCACATCGTTCATGATTTTATATGGATTGTCACAGCCAACATGAGTGTTAGTCATCTAAAATAATGAACTTGTCTTCATAGGGAGTCAATAGAATCAGGTCATTTAGTTAAGAATAAAATTGCTCCTTACCATCATCAGGTTAGTCATTGTTGATGCCTAAGCACTGATCAGTGAACCATAATATCCACCTCTAAGGGGCAGTCGGAGCTTCATCAGTGTGTCATTTACACCACTGGATAGGCTCTTCAAACAAGAGACATGATTCTTTCTGATTGCAAATCTGACTTGTGTGTCACTTGGCTTGTTCTGTGGGCATGAGCGGCAGGTTAACCTCCCGTTTAGGGAGGCTAGCCCCCTGCCCCACCTCTTGCACCTGAGCCCTGGCTCGCCTGCCCACCCCAGCCGCCCCCAGTCCTGGACCACCAGCCAGCCTGAACCCCGGCCTACCCACCCTCTTAGCAAGGTGTGTGTGCCTCCTGTGACAGGCTGACACCCTTGTCTCCCATTGAAGTCAATTGGCGATGGGTGTGCCAACCCCTGGCACTTAGAATAAAGGAGGACACTCCTCCAAGGTGATAAATTCCCCAGGTTGGGAACCTGTCTCTTGAAAGTATCATGTATGCCTAAAATGCTAGAGAAATCATAGTAGCATATAATAAGAATTTGCATGAAGGGTGTTCATTGAGAATAGAAACCTAGCTGGCTACTCATGAATTAGGGTTCTTTAGAGAAGTCAAGGCCTTGTCCATGCTGCTGAACTTCAAGGAAAACTTTGTTTTCCATTTTAGTCACCCCATTTTCTACATATTTGTCCTTTCCTCTGATATTAATCATATTCCTTATGTACATTAGGTTATTTTGATCCCAGGTTGTTTTCTGTTTAGTTGAGTAACCGATAGAGCTGACTCCATGCTTTATTCCTGCATTGCATTTGCCTTGTTGTTTCTGCCCTGCTTTTCCATTCATACGTCAAAGATCTCTAGTTACAAACTGCTTCATATTTATTGGAAGTTCTGTGTCAGGGGGCCAAATTTATCCCTGGTGTATTTTCCATTAATATTAGTGAAGTTACACCAAAGATGAATAATGGCATGGTGGTTTAACCTAGTTACATTAATCTGGTTCTATTATTCTCATAGCCGTTGTAATATGTGTGTGTGTGTGTATGTGTGTGTATATATATATATTTTTTACATATATAATGATTATATAATATTCCAGTTAAGTAATATTAAATCTAATTACATTAGCTTGGTGGTTTTTTTGCAGTGATAGAGACAAGGAAATAAAATGTGGGAGTCACAGATCTAGGCTAGACCAGTTTCTGTCATCTTAATGCAATTATGACTCATTCTAGTGACCACCTCCTTTCAGCTTACTTTGCTGGCTAGTGCAGAGGGGGACGGAGAAATAGACTTTGGAGAAGTTAGTGCACTCAAGAGTGCAGAGGCTGCAAAATACATTTGGTCCTGTGTCCACCCTACACGGGATTGGAAGGGGTTAAGATGGCCAGGTTGGCTAATTAATTCCTCAGGCAGGCTGCACCTGGAGCCATGGAGCAGGAAACTAATTAATTGCACACAGGTTCACCTGTGCAGGAACAGGTGGGGCCTGTAAAGCTAGGAAGCTGGCTACAGATGGCGGGGGTGGGAAGGATGGACGGAAAGAAGGAAGGAAGGAATGAACTGCAGGAAGGCAGGGAAGTTGGCTGCAGTTACTCCCTTAGTGGAGGGAGTTGGGAGGCTAGCAAGCCCAGAGAGGGGAAGCCAGATGTGTAGGAAGAAGCCCAGAGAAACAGCAGCAAGGAGTTGGACTTTACAGGGACTGTGGCTGCTTGTTATAGGGTCCCTGGGCTGGAACCAAGTGTAGAGGGTGGACCTGGGTCCCCTCCCAGCCACTGGGAAGTGGTGCAAGGCATTGGAGACAACAGCCAGACTGTAGGTCTAGAAGGACTTTGAATTCCCTGGAAAGGGAGGATCTTAGTGACCTGGCTGGAGGGCCTAGTCACAAAGAGGAGGCTGCAGATTTGAGAGTGAGTGGGGCCACAGAGTGATACAGGACGGGGAAGATGCCTCAGGAGGGAGAGCACAAGCCTAGTGGAACTAATTCCCAGGATGGCCAGCAGGAGGTGCCACTAGCAGTGAGTGACAGGCTCTATACAGAAGAAAAAAGGGGTGCAAAATTAACAGCTATCTTTCCCTTAAACTAATTTTGTTTTGTTTTTTGTCTGTGTTTTGTCATTTGTCTGTGTTTTAAGATTGTGAAGTTGAGCATTGAAAGGTTAGGAAATACCAGAATTAAGGTTGCCTGTGCAACTTAAATTTGGCCCATTTGTGCATATGCATGATGATGAGGAGGAAAAAATAGTATGTTATCATCTAATTAAAGACTGTGTCATAATGTATACACAAAAAAGGGGTTGAATATAGGTTGCACAGGCGCAGCCAATTCCTGTTTTCTCTGACACACTTCAACTTATTGTCCAATCTGTGTTTCTGTCCCTCCGACCCCGCACTGTCTACCAATCTCCCTACTCCTGGGTCAGAGTCCCAGCCTTCTTGTCCAGCCAGTGTCCGCCTCTTCTCCCCACTAGCTTCCAGTCACAGTTGCCCCTGCCCAACTCCAGTCTTACCAGACTCCTTGTCCCAATCTACTCCTTTCCCGCCCTCCTGGTCAGGCTTTTGACCTCTCTACGTTTGAATTAGATGGCTTCCTCTTCCACACTGCCTGGGAACAAGCAGTAGGAGATGGAGGCTAATTGAGAGCACAGGATACACAGCTTCTGGTTCTCAGTTCCAGTGCGTGCCCAGCCCAACTCTGACTTTGAGCAGCCATTATTTAGAGAAATAAGTATAGAGCACCTCTATAGCCATGGGCTGGAAAATGCTCAATAGCTCTGTGGGGATGGTGAATGCACAGATTGTTCAGTGCTAGGAGCTGTGAGGCTGGAGCATGCTCAGTCAGGATGAAATCTTCAGAGACTTTAGCTGCTAAAAGTCCGTACTGAGCATATGTGATTGGCAATATTTCATAGGCTTATAATTTGGCCAAATTTGGGCAATTTTTTACTGGGAGGACAAAAGGCACATCCTTGACAAAAAGGCTACCCCTGGCCAAATTACAAGTCCCTGATCCAAAGTGGCCAGGGGTGGGGGAGGGAGTTCTAGAGCTTTAAAAAAATCACCAGGATGTTTTAACATGGGCAAAACAATGTGTTTTCACTTAACCTCATTCTTGGAAAAAGTTGAACTGTTTTGACTGACATTTTCCAAAAAAATTCAGCCTGAGGCAGACACCCCTCATGGAAAAGTCCAGCCCAAATGGTTAAAGTTTAGCAAAGTTATAAACAACTGAAAATTGGAAGTGCCGGGCAGCCTTAACAGGTGAAGCTACCAGCCCCACCTACAATTAATGGAGATACCAGAAAGATCTATTGCAATGCTTCTTGCTAATTATGTTTTCTAAACATATAGGAGTTCAGTTTTGGAGAACTGCTTGTCAGCTGTGATTCACTTAAAGTTGGTTCTCTGTGTGAATCTTTTTCTGCATGAGGTATTTATGGGCTTGTCTTCACTGGAAATTTCAGTGGTGTTAGAACACAACCTTGAGGAGCTGTTAACTAACACAATGCTAAACATAACTTTACAGTCTGGAACTATACTGGAAACAAAGTTTTGATCAGCTGCTGACATATTAAACATGACTTGTGCCTGTGACACTTGTGCTGACTGAAGTTGTGTTTAACATTGTGTTATCATACAACCTTGAGGAGTTGTTTTTTAACTAACAGAACCTAACTTTCTAGTGAAGGCAAACCTTTTCTTAATTTCTGTTGGGGTAGAGCTGCTGCCTACAAGCTACACAAACAAAAGAGTATATGCAAACAAACAAAACATATTGTCAAAGCATAATAGTTTGCAATGTTGTTAACTTATAATGGTGGATGGAAGAGGAAGAGCTTATACCCAATACAAGCATCACTTTGTTTGGAAGTCCCGGTATCTGCCTTTAATTGTTTCCTGTGATTTCCTTAAAGATTCATCTGCTCTTGACCAAAAATCATAATTGATGCCAAGAGTAACTTCAACCCTTAAATCCGTTCAGCAAACACTTGTATGCCAGGTAAACACTATATATAGGGGCACCACTGAACTATCAAAATGAATCCCAGAATAATACATTGTTGCTATTTGCGTAACACATGTGACATACAATCCTTGTTCTCTAAATAAAAAATTATCTGTTTAATAACTTCATGTATTTAAAATGGCTTTTATTCAAAGTCTTCTTTAATCCTCTTCTCCAGAAGGAAACAATGCTAGGAGTAAAAGTCAAATTGCTACAGGGAAAATAAAGGAGTGTGCCTGTTATGTAATCAGTTGTATGTAATCAGCTTCATTGAAGTCAATGGAATTACACCAGTTTATCCCAGCTGATGATCTGGCCCCTTATTTTTAAGTACATTATTCAGTGGATATATAGGGACATCCTTTGGATTTAGCATTTGCCATCTTATATTAATCCCATTGAGCCCAAGAATCCTCCACATACATAGCCTGCATTTTATTAAGTATCCTTGTAAGGAGCTCTAATTTTGTGTGGTCTCTTCCAAAAGCGTGTAAGCATCCAATCCTTTCTCGCATTTGACATTCTTATATTACATATTTTTATTGCATAAATAATAATTAACCTTATCCCAATGAGACTTGATCACAACTTGCAACCCATGTAAATTATGTTGTATAGAAAATGACAGTATCCCTTAATTCTGTAATTGACAAGAGCATAATTTGGATGGGGATGTTAAGAGCTCCATGTAAAGGGCAACAAGTTTAATTTCCAAAATGGACAGGACCCAGACTGTGTCAACCAGCACCTTTCACTGCTCTCTTAAACAGATATATATTTTTGAGCCCATGTAAAGCACAAAGGATAGGCTATTGCAGAATGCATTCCCTGCCTCTTTAATGCTTCCAAGGGATTTTAATATGTAATGTGCATAACAGTAATCTAGTGTGGACAACTGCCATGATACCCTCATCAGAGAAGAATCATAATCACTTAGCCAGCAAACGATAGGCACTTGCGACCACTGCAGTATGTGGGAATTTAGGAGAATCACCTATCTAATAAAATGACAAAATTAGGAACTGCTGAGATCTTTGACCTCCCACCCATCATCAGTATCAGGAATGATCATCATATCCATCTGTTTCAAAAGATTCCTTCCCCTCTCCACCATCATAACTTTCTCTGGATTAAATATAAATCATCTGTCTTTCACCCAAGATTCTATCTCAACTAGACACTGTGAAAGCAAGTAGACTGCAGAATCCTGGCTCAATAAGAAGGAAACGTAGAGTTGAATATAACACACATCCTAATGGACTGCAGCCCCAGAGTCTCATGATGAGTCTCTTGTGACTTCACATACATATTGAACAGGAGGTGTGACTAGAATAGAGCAAGACCCCACTTAGGAGAGCCTTTTGGGAGAATAAGTAACTGACCACAACAATCTTCTGGACTCTTCCCAAAAGGAGTGAACAACCTACTGTAAAGTGATCCCATCCAGGCTTAGCAGGACCCATAAGCACATCAACTGCACCTCCATGATCAAAGGCTGCTGAAAGATCCAATGAAATTGGCAGGGATATATACTACTTTGAAAAGAATGAGAGAATGCAGGAGTAAGGTATAGAAGTACAAAATATGGACTCCTGCCCATGAATGCTACTTGCAGCCATTAGAGAGACAAAGTGGGAAATGTCATATCTTTTATTGGGCTAACTTCTCTGACCAACCAAAGTTGGTCCAATAAAAAGATATGACCTCTCCCACCTTGTCTCTTGAATATCCTGGGACTGATCTGGCTACAACAACACTGCATACTTGCAACCATGTATTTCTCAGTGTGTGATTTCCAGCAAATTCAGATCAAGCACTGTCCTTGTTCACTGTGTCGATAGCTACCAGTATTCAAGAGAAGAAACTTTCATTTTTACCCTTATGACCTCTTGCAGGATAGACTCTGGTTTTCAATAGCACCAACATTTTACTCAAAGTATCTCAAGGTGCTTTACAAAATAAGAGCTTAACATTGATATGGTACTGACAAATGTGCTCTGACACAGCCTTTCATTTGAGAGCCTGAGAGAGCTGTCCGGCTATGCCAGATAATCATGTTATGTTTCTTATGTCATAAAGTCAGCCTGATGGAATGAGAATGTGATGAAAAGAAATGGCCATGATACACCTGTAAGTGGACTTTAGCAGATCACACAGTCACTGAACAATGGTCATTTGGATTATCCACAGATGGTTTGCGTGCAGTGATAATTCAATAATTGTATATTCCTGAAGTGGGATTGTGGCTTGCTGCTGCTGCTCAGAATGTATGTTAGTGTGCAATAAACTGCTTTGAAGTTGATTAAAGTTTTATGTCTTGGAATACTGGTGATTCAATGCGGAAGCCATCATTGATTAACAAAGATGCCAATTCCCAAAAGCTTATATTCATCCCCCATCAGCTTATATCAGTGTCATTTAGCTATTGTTTAAATATTTAAAACTCAGTTTTGGATTAGAAATTCAGGAATTAAAAAGATAAAAAAATGTGTTTTTATCAGCTGAACAGGCATCAAAAGATTGACAGTGCATTTTATTCTGAGATTGAGTGTGAAGTGGCTTGCTGATGAGGGTAGTGTGTTTCATCTACTAGTAAATTCTTTGTTCTGCTTATAGGTTTTGGAACAACATGTCCACATTGTAAATTCACTCCAATATACATTTTCTTGTCTCTGTTTTTCAAACTGAGATCTAATTCTCAGCATGAGCAACTATGAATCTCATAAATTTGGAAAAACATGATAAGCATTTCAAAAATCAGCCCTAATACTGTCAAATATTCCTCAGCAAAAAAGAGGGTATAATTAACTTACTAAAGCTTTTCACTTCAGCTGATCACAATTGCTTCATTCTTTTCAGAATCACATTCATGGAAGCATGTGGTATTCTAAGCTAAAGTGAAAAACCTAGCTGCTTGTGCTCTCATTTGAGCAGTCAGATGTACTACTGCATTCAGTAGGACTGTGATGCCGTATGGTTAAAGAGGACCATTTATACTATCGATATTACCACTTCTATACAATTACTATAAATCCACAGTCAACCTGTGGAACTCCTTGCCAGAGGATGATGTGAAGGCCAAGACTATTACAGGGTTCCAACGAAACTCATGGAGGATAGGTCCATCAATGGCTATTAGCCAGGATGGGCAGGGATGGCGTCCCTAGCCTCTGTTTGCCAGAAACTGGGAATGGGCACCAGGGAATGGATCACTTGATGATTACCTGTTCTGTTCATTCCCTCTGGGGCACCTGGCACTGGCCTCTGTCGGAAGACAGGATACTGGACTAGATGGACATTTGGTCTGACCCAGTGTAGCCATTCTTATGTTTTTATGTTTTTCTACAAAGTATATCATGTAAGATGTCAATGGAAAAGTTACAATCTATCAAGTATGATTATCCTGGTTAAATCCATCTTTGTATCTGAAGTTATGAGTATTGGCTATATATTTGTATCTTAAACCTGTGTCGTATTCCTGGGTGATACCCACCAGATAGAATTTACATTAGGACTAGACAGCTGTGTGTTGATGGCCCATCAAGTACTCTCCACTCTCACAGTTGCCCATTGAAGAAACTCATCCTGTCCAGATAGCTCTTTCTAAGGATGCCTCTGACAGCAAAGAGCCAATGGCCATCCCCTGAGATTCAGCAAGCCATGCAAGGACATGTGATATACTCATATGACCCTGGACTCCATCTTGGGACAATAATTTTCCACACACAGAGATGGTGGGATTTGTTTGGGACAGTAATTTTCCATGCACGTGGCAGAGAATATAAAAAAGACACTTGAGCCATCTACATGTTGTCTCTTTCCTGCTCAAATTCTCTGGACTGAGGATTTACAACTAAAAGTAGCATCTTGAACTATGGACTGAGGAACTTCCAATCTTTTGGAAATTACCAGGGAGACTTTACAAGCCAGCAGTTTATTCCCTCACTGCTACAAACCTGCTATAAGGACTTTGCAATCATTTGTATCTATAGGCTCTATTAACCATTTATAACTCTTTTCTTTTCTTATTAAATCTTTAGCTAGTTTACTAAGGATTGGCTGACAGTGTGATATTTGGGTAAAATCTGAGATTCATATTGACCTGGGGATATGTGTCTGATCCTTTGGGATTAGGAAGATCCTCACATATGGTGAAGTGGATTTTCAATAACCTCTCACTATATTAGATTGGGTTGCCTGGATGGTAGCCAAGGGCAGGAATGCCTAAAGGGAACAGTGTTTGGCTTCTGGTTAACCAGTGTGGCACTGCAGAAGCTCTTTTGTTACTGCTTTGGTGAATCTAATTATAGAGTAAACCACCAGTTTTAGGGGACTATCTGCCCTGATTTCTGCAGTCTGCCCTGAGTGTGGCATTCTCAGTGTGACCCATTCCAGGCACCCAGTCACAAGGATGTCCACTCAAGATATGTTAATCTTGATCCCTTCCTAGGGCGCGTTAGTTCTTAAATGAAAAACAGCATGTTGGAGTCTGCAGTCTTCAAAGTTAGTCACTGAGGTCAGGTTTGAGCCAGACAGAGGGTGCATTGCTGTGGCCACTCAGGGGTGGAAATGGGCCTGTTCGGCTGCCATGGCTATCTGGCATCCAGTGGTAGACAGGAGTCCAAAAGGATCTTAAGGCTGCAGATGCCAGACAGAATTATTAGATGGCAGTTGCCTCCCTTTATGCAGGAATGTTTCAGAGGAGACAAGTTCTTCAAAGTGTACCCCTCTTCCTAATAGCATCACCTATGATACATGGATTAATATCACTAGGGAGACCAGGAGAGGACAGAGACTTGTGGGAATTGACACAACTTTCCAGTTCCTATCCGCAACAAACCAATGAACAATTCTGCCTCTTTAAAATTAACTTAAACTATGTGAAAGTCATAGTCTGTCTAGTACAGTACATACATTGTTTCATGTACTGCATCCTGGGTGTTAATATGAGAAGTCCATGTTTCTAAAATTAAATTGGTTCTTTATTCAGAGAACTATTTACAGAGGCGCAACTAGTTTTCCAACCATGTGTGCAGAGACTGGCTTCCTGGTGCCAATTCCAAACTCTTCCCTCCTGCAACCTGTGCTTCTCCCTCTAGGAGTATGTATACACAGCAATTAAACACTCTAAATTCCGTGCAGGTCGCTACATCTTTTCTTTTAACAATTTTTGTTGGGTCTCCTGTGTAAGTGTTTGCTGACTTGCTGAGACTAGAGGTTACTAGTCTGTAGCCATCCCTAGGGACATGGCCTTTACCACTTCATAGTCCTTCAAGTGTGCTGGTCTTCGAATCAGTCTCTCACTTCTTGTTGGTGTTATCACTGTTGGTGAGGGATTTTTTTCACCAGTTGCTGCCTTCTTTCAGTTGGATGGCATCCTTTTCATCCTCTATGTTGCTCAAACATGTTGTTCCTTCGCCCCGTGCCACTTCCTGCAGCCCCATTGGCCTGGGACAGCGAATCGCGGCCAGTGGGAGCCACAATCGGCCGAACCTGCAGATGCGGCAGGTAAACAAACCGGCCCGGCCCTCCAGGGTGCTTACCATGGCGGGCCGCGTGCCAAAGGTTGCCAATCCCTGCACTAGTCAGTGTTTCTGCCACCAATAGTGACTATCCAGGCAGTACCTTATTTTTATATTTTAGTCATTACAGGCATGCCCATTATTTGCCCTGGAATCCAAGCAGATGTTACCCTATAGCGTTTTAGCAATTTCACAGTATTTCAGTAAATAACCTATCACCACTTGTTTTGAGTCCAACAAGTTCACATTCTGCTCTGTGATATTCGTCAAAACGTTCAGGGTTAAATACTGGCTTAAAACCACAGACTGCAGTATCTGGTATCTTGCCATCTCAGTGGGAACTACTGGAGGCATTGTTCTTAAGGCAGGCATGTTGTCCTCTGCAGCAAGCCTGAATTCAGCTGGTTGAGAAGCACTCTAGCATCACCACATAAGAAAAACTTTGGGGTAGTTATTCATGTACACTATTATGTGTGTTTTTTAAACAGATTCATTCACCCGTTAATGCCAAGATCATCTAAAGAGCTAAATTATTTCTCACAATGCTTTAAGACATCTAACTGCAGACTTTCAGCTTATTGATAGGACACTCTGCCTCCCCGCCCCCCAAATTAAAAGCCTTGGGTAGGGGGAATCAGAATTCTTTATGTAACCCTTCCCCCAGCCTGTTCCCCTCCTGCCTTGACATCCATGAGGGTTTTACAGATGACCTATTCTGTCCACAGTGACTCCTCTAATGGAATCTATTCCATTTGCTATGAATTATCTAACCAACACACATCTACTGAACAGAGCTTCACTTTGAGCAAGAATTTCCTGTCCTTAAAGTGTTTCATTAGTCAAGAAGCCAGAACAAATGTCTACATCTTCCTCTGAATTGAAATGTCAAGGGAGTAAGCCAGGGTAAAAATATGCCTCTAAATGCACAGTCTTGCTATAGCCTTCTTTATGTTATAACTTACTGTACATAATTTTACTTTTTTGCAACAATATTACAGTACACACAGGCTCCTGCAGCACTACTTCCTACTGTAAATTGAATATCACTGGTCATCTGAGATACTTGGTACAAAAGGTATGTATAACTAGAGATGGATACAGTGCCTTGTCTCATCACAGCACAGAGGACGCTTCTTTAAATAGAAATTACTCCTTATGTACAAATGTTTTTGAGAATAATTCAAATAATTCCATTGCTGAGAATCTTCTTTTCTCAGCAGAAATTCTGTAGGTCCTTATTTAATTATAGCTGTTTATTTACCTGAGTGTTTCGGCTCTGTTCTGTTATTTTTAGCTCCACCAACCCTCCTCTTATTCCTTTTCAAATAACTAGTTTTCAAACTCTTGTATACTTCCCTTTAGCCTGGTTTTTTCTCTGTTGCTAGTAAAACCATGCTTATTTTAAACGGAGGTTGTCTGTCGTACATGTTCTATTTTGTATGTATGTGTGGTACTTAACACAAAGGGGCTTAGTCTCTGACTGGAATTGAAATTAAAGGATGAAATTAATTAAAAAAAACTATAAATATAAAGGTTGATGTTAAGAACACTAGGCCTGTCTGCCTACATTTGGGACCTAAAATCCATAATTACACCACTATATAAGAGGCCCGATTTTTAGGGTTTCAGAGCACCTGCAGTTCCCATTGAAGTTTGGTTGTATTTTCAAACCCAAAATTTTAAACAGTTCCCAGAGTAAGCAGTAAGTGGTGATACTGGTTTTCTTTCCTTTCTTGTAATACAACAGCAGCAGGATGGACTTAAACATTCAAGATATCAATAATTAAAAAAGATTGTATTTGATACATTGATCCTTCAAATACTATACATAAATTAGCTTTGGATTGTTTGGACTTGATTCAACTCAGTTTTGCCAACTTTCTTCTGAAAAGGATTTAAAAAAGACAGATTTGAAGGTGCTGCATTCCCAAGCTTCTATACTCTGTTGATTTGTGTGCATGCACATACAAATTCTGTAAATGCCATTGCCTTAACTCTTTGGTTTGATACCCACTGAACCAAGGCATGATCAACACACACATTCCAGTGGTTTAAATAAAATTGGTTGTAAAACTTTTATATCTGCTTGCTGCTAGGTTATACTGTTTTGCTTGCATGGGTTTTTAGTGGGTACCCATCAACAGAAACATACATTTATCCATTGAACGTTGTCATTTTGCCAATCTTCAATCTTGGCAATAATAATGATGAATCTGTCCTATTCTTAAAATAGGAATAAAGCCCTCAAAGGAGCAGCTCCATTCATTGAGAGGCTCAGGGCCGGTTCCAGGGTTTTTGCCGCCCCAAGCGGCGAAAAAAAAAAAAAAAGAAAAAGCCGCGATCGCGATCGGCGGCAGCTCCACCGCGCCGCTTTCTTCTTCGGCGGCAGGTCCTTCCCTCCGAGAGGGACAGGGACCCGCCGCCGAATTGCCGCCGAAGAGCCCGACATGCCGCCCCCTCTCCTTGGCCGCCCCAAGCACCTGCTTGCTCAGCTGGTGCCTGGAGCTGGCCCTGGAGAGGCTCAATGGCTGGTGGACAACAGAAAGGTTTGAAAGTGCAGTTTTCCCTTCTCTAATCTGAAACTGATTTATGCGTTCCGCTTTGTTCCATATGTTTTAAATTTATGACATTTTATGAAGTCAGTCCTGTGGTCCTAAAGGAATTCAGGATTATGTTTGTTCACATTTATTGGACCTACAGGAATGTTTAAAATAAATGAAATGTGCTAATGTATTAGAATGTATAGGGTGTCCTTTTTGGGACAGACAAAAAAATAAAATACCTGTCCTGTACTCTGTAGTATCTGAGCAGTTTGCAATAGTTTCTTTCAGTAGCTATTTTTTCATCAAGAGATGACCTGGCAGTTTGGAGACTGGGACAAATTCATTTCTGGTGTAAACAGGTACAATGTCACTGGAATAAATGGAGTTGTGCCAGCTTAGATCAGAAACTATTCTGGTGACTATCTGGTACTTTTCAGGCTAGAGATTATAACAAACTGGCTAAAATGTTTTGTCTACCTCTGCCCTTTAGTCAGTAGAATCAGAACTGCCCGGCTCCAGTCCGAACCTGATCACCTACACTATAATTAAACAGCCCCTTGGCCCAAGCCCCATAAGGATGAGTCACCTGGCACAGGCCAGCCGTGGGTATTTATTGCAGTATATGCATAGCCTAGATGGCCAAAGACTTGCTACAATTGCACCTTGGTTTGAGTTGGTAGGTCTTTGTCATCCTATTAAAAAGTTGGAAGGAGAATAAATATGATACTAGGATATCCCTTCTTTGGACTGCATAACTCTAATCTCATGAAGGGCTAGCATAATCTAACTGGTTCTTGCTGAGAACTTCTGCACTGAGATCTATAGTAAGAAATTGGAAATAGGTGGTACACTGAACTTACTGCTGATACCACTCATTTATCAGAGACTTTGCTAGCTTGGAGAGAGTTACAATCTCTTCAAAAGGAAAATCAAAAGATTTGAGGGATCTGGTCTCTGATTTTAGGATCTATGGTATCACTAGCTGGTTATGGCATGTGTAACAGGTAGAAATGGGGCTGAACCAAAACTCCAGTTATGAGCGGGAGGTTTGGAATTACAATCCTAATCTAACTCTTGGCCCCCAACTTTCTGATTGGTAGATTCAAACACCCCCGTCTTCTCCAAAGCCTGAGTATTCAGAGTCTGCATTCATTTTCAAATTTTGCAGTCTGAGCCTAACATTAATATTGATTTAATATTAATTCTTTGTAATGGATTTGCAGGTTTTATCTGTTTGTTTGTAATTCCTGGTTATATATGTTGTAAATGCTACTCAATTCTTCCTCTCCTCATTGCTTCTTACTTAAATTAGAATGCACTTTATTATTTTTGAAACTGTAAAATTATGGATAATGGTATTCGATTTATCAAAGATCACATAGCAGATAGCAGAGAAATATTTATAAAATTAGCTCACCCATCCTCTACCCCTTTCCTGAAAAACATTCAATTTTTAATTAACATGAATCTAGGCATTTTAGATAGACAACTTGAGCTCATTTTCATTTTTCTAAATAAACAAATTGATACTTGTGCTTTACCTGTAGGTGCCATTAGACCTTTTTTAAAAATTTATTTCCAAGGGCACATGCTTCTGTTTATTAAAATGCCAGTTGGTGGCGGAGTTCAATTTTCCTAGCTGCCATGAGAGGGGGGTCATCAAGGACAGATGTTGAAGATTCTGAACTATAAGTCCTCATACCATGTGTGTGGAAACAGTCTGTCTTCCATCACAGCAGGGATCCCAGAATATTAGAAAAGATTAATTATAGTCAATTCTCTTCAGCACTTTGCAACAGTGACTGTGCTGATATGGAGAGAATGCTCATGTTACAGAATAGCAGATATATCACCATTCAAGATCTGGGCTTCTCATTCTGAAAGTTCAAGGCTGTACTCTTACAAGGTTCAGTAAACGTTTATGAAAGATCACTAAGCATTTTGTAGATGGAAAACACTTCCCAAAAGGAGCTTTGATGGCCTGTGTTGTTAGTCCGAACTGGGTTTAAAGTAGCAAAGGCCATGTTTATATTGAAAGTGAAGTTACTTACTTATGTATCTGTGCAGTTGCCACTGGTGAAATATTCGAGCCCAAAGTAATAACCTATTATGATTGGGCCAGAGGCCCCAATCCAAATCTGAGCCCCAGTGTGGTAGCACTTTTTTGCAAGTAACAAATTCTGGCTCACTTGATCCAGTCTTGTGCTGTCCTGAGAAGCTCCAGCTTTTCATGAGCTTTCAGACTGCCCGGGGGAAAACCCTGTTTGATTGGTTGCTTTCCCTACTTCCCTGTCTCCTGTGGAAGAGCTGTTGCTGTAGGAGGCAGCCAGAGCTCTACCCAACCCCTGAGGAGCAGAGAGAAGTTTTTGAGGGAAGAGAAGGGATAGAGGGAACAGCTAATACCATTGTCATAGAATCATAGAATATCAGAGTTGGAAGGGACCTCAAGAGGTCATCTAGTCCAACCCCCTGCTCAAAGCAGGACCAATTCCCAGCTAAATCATCCCAGCCAGGGCTTTATCAAGCCAGGCCTTAAAAACCTCCAAGGAAGGAGACTCCACCACCTCCCTAGGTAACGCATTCCAGTGTTTCACCACCCTCCTAGTGAAATAGTTTTTCCTGATATCCAACCTGGACCTCTCCCACTGCAACTTGAGACCATCGCTCCTTGTTCTGTCATCTGCCACCACTGAGAACAGCCGAGCTCCATCCTCTTTGGAACCCCCCTTTCAGGTAGTTGAAGGCTGCTATCAAATCCCCCCTCATTCTTCTCTTCTGGAGACTAAACAATCCCAGTTCCCTCAGCCTCTCCTCATAAGTCATGTGCTCCAGACCCCTAATCATTTTTGTTGCCCTCCGCTGGACTCTTTCCAGTTTTTCCACATCCTTCTTGTAGTGTGGGGCCCAAAACTGGACACAGTATTCCAGATGAGGCCTCACCAATGTCGAATAAAGGGGAACGATCACGTTCCTCGATCTGCTGGCAATGCCCCTACTTATACAGCCCAAAATGCCGTTAGCCTTCTTGGCAACAAGAGCACACTGTTGACTCATATCCAGCTTCTCGTCCACTGTGACCCCTAGGTCCTTTTCTGCAGAACTGCTAACTAGCCATTCGGTCCCTAGTCTGTAGCAGTGCATGGGATTCTTCCGTCCTAAGTGCAGGACTCTGCACTTGTCCTTGTTGAACCTCATCAGTTTTTTTTCGGCCCAATCCTCTAATTTGTCTAGGTCCCTCTGTATCCGATCCCTACCCTCTAGTGTATCTACCACGCCTCCTAGTTTAGTGTCATCTGCAAACTTGCTGAGAGTGCAGTCCACACCATCCTCCAGATCATTAATAAAGGTATTAAACAAAACCGGCCCCAGGACCGACCCTTGGGGCACTCCGCTTGAAACTGGCTGCCAACTAGACATGGAGCCATTGATCACTACCCGTTGAGCCCGACGATCTAGCCAGCTTTCTATCCACCTTACAGTTCATTCATCCAGCCCAAACTTCTTTAACTTGGCGGCAAGAGTACTGTGGGAGACCGTATCAAAAGCTTTGCTAAAGTCAAGGAATAACACATCCACTGCTTTCCCCTCATCCACAGAGCCAGTTATCTCATCATAGAAGGCAATTAGGTTAGTCAGGCACGACTTCCCCTTCGTGAATCCATGCTGACTGTTCCTGAGCACTTTCCTCTCCTCTAAATGTTTCATAATTGATTCCTTGAGGACCTGCTCCATGATTTTTCCAGGGACTGAGGTGAGGCTGACTGGCCTGTAGTTCCCCGGATCCTCCTTCTTCCCTTTTTTAAAGATGGGCACTACATTAGCCTTTTTCCAGTCATCTGGGACCTCCCCCGATTGCCATGAGTTTTCAAAAATAATGGCTAATGGCTCTGCAATCTCACCCGCCAACTCCTTTAGCACCCTCGGATGCAGCGCATCCGGCCCCAGGGACTTGTGCACGTCCAGTTTTTCTAAATAGTCCCGAACCACTTCTTTCTCCACAGAGGGTTGGTCACCTTCTCCCCATGCTGTACTGCCCAGTGCAGCAATCTGGGAGCTGACCTTGTGCGTGAAGACAGAGGCAAAAAAATCATTGAGTACATTAGCTTTTTCCACATCCTCGGTCACTAGGTTGCCTCCCTCATTCAGTAAGGGGCCCACACTTTCCTTGATTTTCTTCTTGTTGCTAACATACCTGAAGAAACCCTTCTTGTTACTCTTAACATCTCTTGCTAACTGCAACTCCAAGTGCGATTTGGCCTTCCTGATTTCACTCCTGCACGCCTGAGCAATATTTTTATACTCCTCCCCGGTCATTTGTCCAATCTTCCACTTCTTGTAAGCTTCTTTTTTGCGTTTAAGATCAGCAAGGATTTCACTGTTTAGCCAAGCTGGTCGCCTGCCATATTTACTATTCTTTCTACACATCGGGATAGTTTGTTCCTGCAACCTCAATAAGGATTCTTTAAAATACAGTCAGCTCTCCTGGACCCCTTTGCCCTTCATGTTATTCTCCCAGGGGATCCTGCCCATCTGTTCCCTGAGGGAGTCAAAGTCTGCTTTTCTGAAGTCCAGGGTCCGTATTCTGCTGCTCTCCTTTCTTCCTTGTGTCAGGATCCTGAACTCGACCATCTCATGGTCACTGCCTCCCAGGTTCCCATCCACTTTTGCTTCCCCTACTAGTTCTTCCCTGTTTGTGAGTAGCAGGTCAAGAAAAGCTTTGCCCCTAGTTGGTTCCTCCAGCACTTGCACCAGGAAATTGTCCCCTACACTATCCAAAAATTTCCTGGATTGCCTGTGCACCGCTGTATTGCTCTCCCAGCAGATATCAGGGTGATTAAAGTCTCCCATGAGAACCAGGGCCTGCGATCTAGCAACTTCTGCTAGTTGCCAGAAGAAAGCCTCGTCCACCTCATCCCCCTGGTCTGGTGGTCTATAGCAGACTCCAACCACGACATCACCCTTGTTGCTCACACTTCTCAACTTTATCCAGAGACTCTCAGGTTTTTCTGCAGTTTCATACCGGAGCTCTGAGCAGTCATACTCCTCTCTTACATACAACGCAACTCCCCCACCTTTTCTGCCCTGCCTGTCCTTCCTGAACAGTTTATATCCATCCATGACAGTACTCCAGTCATGTGAGTTATCCCACCAAGTCTCTGTTATTCCAATCACATCATAGTTCCCTGACTGTGCCAGGACTTCCAGTTCTCCCTGCTTGTTTCCCAGGCTTCTTGCATTTGTGTATAGGCACTTAAGGTAACTCATCGATCATCCCTCTTTCTCAGCATGAGACAGGAGTCCTCCCCTCTTGCGCTCTCCTGCTTGTGCTTCCTCCCAGGATCCCATTTCCCCACTTACCTCAGGGCTTTGGTCTCCTTCCCCCAGTGAACCTAGTTTAAAGCCCTCCTCACTAGGTTAGCCAGCCTGCTGGTGAAGATGCTCTTCCCTCTCTTCGTTAGGTGGAGCCCGTCTCTGCCTAGCACTCCTTCTTCTTGGAACACCATCCCATGGTCGAAGAATCCAAAGCCTTCTCTTCGACACCATCTGCGTAGCCATTCGTTAACTTCCACGATTCGACGGTCTCTACCCCGGCCTTTTCCTTGCACAGGGAGGATGGACGAGAACACCACTTGTGCCTCAAACTCCTTTATCCTTTTTCCCAGAGCCACGTAGTTTGCAGTGATCCGCTCAAGGTCATTCTTGGCAGTATCATTGGTGCCCACGTGGAGAAGCAGGAAGGGGTAGCGATCCGAGGGCTTGATGAGTCTCGGCAGTCTCTCCGTCACATCGTGTATCCTAGCTCCTGGCAAGTAGCAGACCTCTCGGTTTTCCCGGTCGGGGCGGCAGATAGATGACTCAGTCCCCCTGAGGAGGGAGTCCCCGACCACCACCCCCCTCCTCCTCCTCTTGGGAGTGGTGGTGTCTATTGTCATAGATGGGGAAGTTGGTGAAGAAAGAGCCTAGCAGCTCAGGATAGCTCTGCACCCTCTTCCTCTTGCCAAAAAAAAAAAAAAAAAAATTAAAAAAAATTGGCTTCTTTCTTCTCCTCTCCTCTTTTCTTTCCCTACACCACCCACCCTGAGAATGGGGAGAGGCGAACTCCCTTGGAGCTGTCCTCTGTCCAGGCCTATGGCGGTGGGGGATGCTGGTCATAAAGAACTTCTTGTAGCAGTGCGGACACACCACTTGTGATTGATGTAGAGATGCAGTCACCAAAATCATCGTTCTCACTATAAATTGGCAATACTAATTGTCACCCATGTTGGAAGTGGGGTGGGGGAATTAAAAAATCAGACAGCTCAAATATTTTTCTTTTAAATTAGTGGTTCTCAAAGCCGGTCCGCCACTTGTTCAGGGAAAGCCCCTGGCAGGCCGGGCCAGTTTGTTTACCTGCCGCATCCGCAGGTTCGGCCGATCGCAGCTCCCACTGGCCGTGGTTCGCTGCTCCAGGCCAAAGGGGGCTGCGGGAAGGGCGACCAGCACATCCCTGGGCCCATGCCGCTTCCTGCAGCTCCTGTTGGCCTGGAGCGGCAAACCGTGGCCAGTGGGAGCCACGATCAGCCAAACCTGCGGACGCAGCAGGTAAACAAACTGGCCCGGCCTGCCAGGGGCTTTCTCTGAACAAGCGGCGGACTGACTTTGAGAACCACTGTTTTAAATCATGATTTGGGGAGTGGAACTCACGAGTTTTGGGGTTGGCAATTCTGAAGTAATAGGAGACAAGGCCTTGCCTTAAATTGCTCATTATCTAGTTTAAGACAAGATATGAGAACTATGCATTCTGGCGAGCTGGGTGCAAAATTCTGCAGCATGGCCCTTTAGTTTCTCTGGCACTCTGCTGTGGCAGATTTAGAAATTCTGTGGCAGATTCATGTCAATTTTAAAAATGGAGTCTGCTGACAAAAATAAATATATGAACACAAATAACAATCAGTAGTGGTGATTTATATTTATATATTAATTTCAGCTTTCTTTTCCTTTTCTTTGGTAGGCTCCCCTTAGCTTAGTTACATACTGGGCTTTGCAAAGTATTCAGATGAGGTACATTATGCAAACTGTTAATTTATATTACTATCACTCTTTCTACTGTTAGAAGACCTTTTAAAGAAGAATACTGTTGTCTTGGGTCAATAAACCATCTTTATTAACTACTAAATCCTTATAACTGTAAAGCAAATTATGCTCTTATGTGGGTCTCAACAATATGATTCACTATCACCACTCTATTCTGTTTGTTTGATTAGGCCCAAATTTCAGTCTTCCCTCGCTTTAGCTAATGATTGCGGGGCAGCGCTTTTTAATGCTGTATTCCTCATACAGAACAGAGCAGCCAAAAAAAGTCTTGTATCAGGTGGGGATTGTTGAAGTTGTAGTGGAAATCTATGAGGCAGTTTAGGTTGTCTGTCCAAAGGATGAAAATTCCCCACTATGACAGGATAGGTGTTAATGCATCATTTCACCTTGAATGGTCTCTTGAAATACACCTCTACCCCGATATAACGCTGTCCTCGGGAGCCAAAAAAATCTTACCACGTTATAGGTGAAACCGCATTATATCGAACTTGCCTTGATCAGCCAGAGTGCGCAGCCCAACCCCCCCGGAGCGCTGCTTTACCGTGTTATATCCAAATTAGTGTTATATCAGGTCGTGTTATATCGGGGTAGAGGTGTATGTTGTTAATTACTTATAGTAAACAATCTATTCCAGCTCTGAGTACATTTCCCAGACCTGAAGAAGAGGTCTTTGTAAACTCAAAAGCATGTCTCTCTCACCAGCAGAAGTTGGTCCAAGCAAAGATATTACTGCACTCACCTTGTCTCTCTAATATCCTGGGACCAACGAGGCTAAAGCAACGCTACATGTATTATCATTAAAAGAAGAAAAAACAACAGTTTATTAACCTGTTCTGTAACTGTTGTTCTTTCAGATGTGTTGCACATGTACATTCCATGATCCACCCTCTTTTCCCTCTATGTCGAAATCTGTCTGATAAGAAGGAATTAAGGGAAGCTGGGATAGGTTCTACCCTTTATACCATCACACAGCAGCACAAGGCAGCAGAGCATGTGCACCACCCCAGTGGGTACCACTAAGGGAAAAATCTCTGACAGCAGTGCACCAGGCATGCATGCCCCTGAAGTGGAATGGACATGTGCAACATGTATTGAACAGCAGTGACAGGACAGGTTAGTAACCATTGTTTCCCCTATATTAAATACTGTATGTTTAAGGAGCACAAGGTAAAGAGTGAACATAGATTTCCAGAGTCAGCTGATGCTCACGCGTGTGAACTGGGAATAGAACTGGAATATCACCAAGACCTGTCTCCATTTTCAATCACTCGGAAGAGGGGGAAACCATATCTGTTCTGAACACCATTTCTCTCACAGAAAAGTAAAACGAACCCCCCCAAACATACAAAAATCTTCAAAATGACTTTGAGGTCCATTGAATAATAATGATATTATGTTCCCAAAAGGCTTCACAGCTTGGTGCAGTCAGTGGAATCAGTGGTGTGTTGTTGTTTTTTTTTTTTTTAAAGTTCTATGGAGGGTGTTCCATGGAACTGAGTAAATAACAATTTAGATCACACCTAATATGCAGAGTTGAATGGTAGTATTAAGAGCTTTGGAAAGGATCTATACCCTCATGTAAAACCTAGTACCTAGTTTCCAGTTAGGAGGAAATTTTCCCGTGGGGACACATTTTCCCACAACTGTCTATCGTAGGGTTGCTTCCACTGAAGCAACTGAGGTTGGCCACTGTCTAACTAGATGGACCATCAGTTTGATATAATACAGCACATTCTATATTCCGAGATTTGAGAGACTGAATCAACTTGGGAGGAATTTTTCTGTTTTACTGGGTAAATATATATTTAGATGATTAATCTGCATTTATGCACCTAATAGCTCCTAATAGTGGTTTACCCAGCAGACTGGAACAGATTCTAAACGTGTTACAGTAGTTAGGGAATTTCTTAGTATGTGCATATGTAACCAGTCAGCTGGAATGGCTTTTTAAGTAGGCTTTTTGTTCTCTAAGATAAGTACATGGCCACACTTAGACACTATCACTCTGTGAAATGTAAATGGCTCTTTAGAGCTGTTGTGGTTGATAGTGTAAATATGTATTTAGGACACATGCTCTCCACTGGAAAAATTTATAGTTAGTTCTTGGAAAAACTTTGTGCAGTGGCTAAACTGGAGGTTACTTGAGATTTCTGGTATGATTTTCATATGCTTTTTTTCTGTCTCTTACCTGCAATTAAATGATGCTTTTAAAACACATTCTAAAATAGTTTAAAAGTTTGGAAGTGAGATTCCCATTAGAGCCGAGCAAATTCTGCAATTTATTTTCCACAAATATGGGTTGAAATGATCAAGTAAATGTGACTGCTCGTCACTTGTTGTGATTGCTTTCGGTAAGTATTTGAAGACAAATTTCCCGTCAGCATGGAATCCAGATCAATATTAATTAACAAACACTTTAAATTAGAGGTCTGCTTGGGTCTAATTTTAAAGCCATACCTGAGCACAAGCCCACCTGGGCTCAAGTTGGTTGATGCATTTTTCAGACCTACCCCAGACACTCTTCCCCCCACTGCCACTGAGCCTGAGTCAGCACCACCACCTTGTCCTTGGGACATGGCTTGGTAGGGCAACCTGGCCAATCTTGACATTTGTGATCAGGTCCTGTTGAGTTGTAAGGCTCTACCTCCAGTGTTTGCCACAGTGAGTCTGCCACTTGCAGAGCTTCTAACGTACACCATCGTGAGGCTCTCATACAAAGAGCCAAATGATCTTCTATATCCAAGCAGACTTTCTTACAATGTGCATGAGGAGCCCTTTACTCTGCCCGAGGTGTCTGTATTGACTTGCAGCACTGTATTCTACAGTACTGTTAGCTACACAACTGAGACAGCCACATGTACTTTCACAGAGAATCCTTAGCTGTGCATTTCATAAGTATTGGGGCTAGGGTAGGTGGGTGAGGTGGGGAGGGGACAGAATCCACTGCTCTTTTTCAGGGGCTCAGAAGTTAGTGAAATCCAAAACCAGTTTTCTTCGAAACAAGTTACCTCACTTGGGCCAGATCCTGAGCTGGTGTAAATGGGAGTAGCTCCACTCAAGATCACTTCTTTAGTTTGGTTTGTTTCCATGTCAAAATTCTCACCTTTCAACCCTCACCAGTTTGGCTCTAGAAATGTGCAGAGAAAGATAGTTTATTTATTTTTTAAATGGAGTAAAGTATGCTTTTTTCACTCTCCTACTCAAAAACAGTTTATCTGTTTGTGGTCAAACTTTCCGAAAAAGAGTCTGAGACAAAAGGAAGGCATGGAAAATTATAGCCCCTGAAGCTGAAAGCTGCACAAAGTCATAGGCAATTGAAAGAAGGTTAGAATGAGAACTGTCGTGTAACCTTGACTGTGGTGGTCTCTACTAGCTACTGGGGCCCAGTTCTACAATTTACTGAATGCCCTGAACTCCCATTGAAGTCAATAAAAGCTGAAGACATTCAATACCACCCACTTGGTGCTCAACACTTCCAGGCATTGGATTCTTAGTTATAATTAATGTAATGTTTTGGCATCCGTACCATTTGCAAGGAAAACAATCTAGAGCATGGCATGTATTACAAAATGAAATTGATACATTCAGAAGTAGGAATTCATATTTTGCAATCAATTCAGGAATTATAGCTGACACTTAAAATCACAGCACAACTGAACGTATAAATCTGGAAGCAAGGTGTGGATTGGGTTGACGAGGCTGCTCTTTTGAGTGTGTGCCAAAGAGAAGGGAAAACTAAACTGTAAATCTTGTAAAGCTGCTGCTTTTCATCTTTTTGCCCTATATTTACACTCGGAAGAAAGGTAGTTCAGTTTTGCAAAAGCTGTGGGTATGGATCCTAGGGGAGGGATTCTGCCTCCGATACTGCCCTAGATTAATCGATTCCAAGGCGAGAAGGCCATTTTGAGCACCTAGTGAGCTATATAACATAGACCACAGAATTTACCCAAAATAATTCCTAGAGTGTATCTTTTAGAAAAAAACATCCAATCTTGATTTAAAAATGGTCAGTGATAATCTGTCACAACCCTGTTCCAATGGTTAATTACCCTCACTTTTAAAAATTTACACCTTATTTCCAGTCTGAAATTTATGCTGCAGCAGAGGAGGCCCTCCAGTTGTCACTAAAAGCTTCTCTCTAAGAGGACTGGAGAGGAAGCACATCTTAAAGTAATCCCCTTGAAGACTCCACAGAAGATCAGATGACCCATTGGGCAGAACTAGTAGGCAACTGGAATGAAGCTTGAAGATTGTTCCTTAAAGAAACTGTGTCAGGAAGAGGGAATTGGGCCCCACAGGTTTCCTTAATCTTCCCTGCAGAGAGGTTGATATGGGGAATAGTCCCTTCGGGTCACTTACATACAGGGCCGGATCTAGGCACCAGCAAAGCAAGCAGTTGCTTGGGACAGCACATTGCAGGGGCGCAAGAATCCAGCATGGGAGCTGAGAACCAACAGGGGGCCCTGGGAGCTATAGTTCCTTGGTTAGCGCCCTGCCTATAGAGCCAGCCCTGGAGCAGGGAAAGAACTACATTTCCCAGCATTCCTTCGGCCGTTAGTAACAGGAAAGGGAGGGGGAAGGAGTATGGAACTGAAACCTGCAGCTTGCTGTGAATGGTAGGGACAGAGCCAGCTCTAGGTTTTTTGCCACCCCCCACCCCAGCCCTGGGCTCCCCCCTCACCCCTGTGTTGCCCCAGCCCTGGACTCTCCCCCGCCCACACCCCCTGCTGCCCCAGTTCTGGCCCCCACCTGCACTACCCTGGTGCCCCAGCCCTGGGCTCTCCCTCCACCCGCACCTCCTGCCGCCCCAGCCCTGGGCTCTTCCCCCCCCCGCACCTCCTGCCACCCCAGCTCTGGCCCCCACCCGCATCTCCTGCCGCCCCAGCCCTGGGCTCTTCCCCCAAAGAAAGAATTGGGTGGACTAAATGGACAGTGCACCTCTCTATCTGAAGCCTAGCAAGGGAGGTACATGGATCCCACTAGAATTTAAAATGAAAAGTAAGGGACGGGAGGCTCTATTAGGCTGGGGAGCTTTAGATACAGTACCAGGCACGTAGGAGGATTTCCACTTCTGAGCCGTGGAAGCAGAAATTGACTTTTCTTTTCCAGATTTGAACACCCTCAAAATTCAGGCATGCTCAAGCTCAGTTTGGGCAGCTGTTACTTCATTTCTCCCATATCAAATACACTGATCCACTGTAACTTGCTGTAGAAAAAGTAGAATAAATTGAGCAAGAAATGCTTCCCAGTGGTTATTAGGACTGGAATTACTATTTTCAACAGCCATTGCTTATTTATTTTATTTTTTTTTTAGTTTTAGTTTTATTGTTTAAAAGGAAGACAGTGATATTGCATTGGCAAATTCCCCATAGAAACAAAGAATGGAACAAAAGAATAATAAAGGCACCTCAACTTTTCCTCATTTGTGTAGGACAGTCTTATAATACGCATCCAGATATCCTCCAATCAGACAAGCTGAAAATTGTTCCACTTTACTGCAGTTCTGTAACCATATGGGAACGAATTCTGTCTGTGTTCTGTGCACATCCAAAATTCCTGCTGAATGACCCGCTCTGGGAGCGAGTTACCAGTGACCCAGGGCTGGGACGGAAGGAGGGTGCAGTTGGGGCGCGGGAGGGTGGAGAGCCCAGTGCTGGGGTGGGGGGCAGCCAAAAATATTTTTGCTTGGAGCAGCAAAAAACCTAGAGCCGGCCCTGCTTACATAAGTCAATGGACATGTTTACACGAGCTGATAGAGCTCCAGGGGAACTGGTGTTGGCGCTGCTGAGAAGCTACTCCATGCTATGTACTGTACTAACCTAATCTGCTTCAGGATAGATAAGGCTGGTATGTTGCTCCACATGTGAGAATGAAGTGTCTGGGCACCTTTCAGCACATACCCATTGTCCTTTTAAATTTTTATTTAAATACATACCAGTATATCACTATTCTGTAGATTGTATCATACAGTCTAGTTGTAAATCCTTCTTTAGAAGACACAATTCCACATGCTTTACCGAGTGCCAAATGAGCTTCCATTTGCATCTTCATCAAGTTGATGTAAATTCTCCTTAGATGTCATTTGACATTGGGAAATATCAGTGTGCTGAAGCCTAGAGGGCCGGATGCTCAGCTGGTGTTAAGAGAGCTAAGTGAATTTATGTCACTTATGGATCTGCCCTTACATCCTGTTTCCACTGAATTGTGCACCATGCTGGCTTGCTCATGGAAAGAGAAACAGGAGCTGAATAATAGAGATTTAAAGAGGGTGGGAGTGGGTGAATAATTAAATAGTTTTGAATAAACCCATGATACTATTACTGGAGAAATAATAAAAAGTATGATTACACAAAACACTGGTTTGTATGGAATTATTTATATATTAACACACTGAAATCCTGGAGGAATTCATTAGACATCGAATCACACTTGCATAGAGAACTGTAGTTTCTTCAGATTTTAACAAATTATACTTAGGATTCCTCCTTTTTTCCCCCCGACCCCCTCTGTTGATATATTCGTTATTTTCAGGATGAATGCCAACACTATCACAGTCTTCTCAAAGATTCATAATAAATCAGATATTTTGAGCTGTGGCTTTGATGGGATGAACACATTGGAAGTGTGATTCCGTAGCTAGCTTTTTAGTAAATCTGGCAGACTACACACTGTTTTGAAATACACTGATGAAAAGTGAAAAATCTATTAGACGTAGATTGATAGGATACACATGACCCGCTGACAGGTTGTGCATATACTTTATGATTCCAGACACAGAGAATCAAATTCTCAATCATCTATAAAGAACTGCAGAAAATGTCATTTGTAGAATGAACAAAAAGACTGTTCTGGAAGAATTAGGTTGCAGGAGGTGACTTTTAAAAAAATTAAAATTTGATTTATGGGGAGTTTGCCAAAATTATGGTCACAAATGGACAAACAGGACTTGTGATATGCTGTTTGTTTCATTGCAGGAGAGCTGCTTCAATACTATCACCAAATAAAACCTGTCAAGTGAAATGTTTCTCAGAATGTGAAAACCCTTTCATTTTCCAGTACACGAATTGTAGGTTTAACTTTTTTTAAAGCGACTAGTGCTTTTAGGTTCCCCTTTTTGGGTGTCCAGCTTGAGGCACTTTTAAAATGGTTTGGTTTTCAGAGGGCAAGGGCTCAGCACTTTTTTTGAAAATTGGCTCCTTCAAGCTGTCTCAAGTTTAGCTTCCAAAAATGGAGACAGAAAAATCACTAACAACTTCTGAAAATATAGGTCTAGAAGACTATTTTTTTTCCATTTCATTAGGGGGTGCTCCTTGCTCACAAACATTGGTCTTCATCAAACAACAGCCCTCTAAATTTTCCCATAATTGTTTGTAACTTTGACTCCATAACCCTGCTGTTTGGTTCCTCAAAGTGTCACTGGGTTACCCTGCCTCCTTTTGACATTCCTGTACTGGATAATGGAGTATTACAGCAAATACTACCAAAAATAATCAAATGAGCAAACAAATCCCACATCCTTTGCAGGAATACAGGAGTAGATCATACATTTATGCTCACCTTGTAGATCACTATGACAGATGATGACTCTGTTATATATGTTGCAGGTGTGGGCCCCTCTAAGGCTTTAACCTGTCTGGTCATTCAGTGACAGACCTGCGGGTGGCTATATTACAACAGAAAAACTTCAAAAACAGACTCCAACGAGAGACTGCTGAGCTAGAATTGATATGCAAACTAGACACAATCAACTCCGGTTTGAATAAGGACTGGGAATGGCTGAGCCATTACAAACATTGAATCTATCTCCCCTTGTAAGAATTCTCACACTTCTTAACTGTCTGTACTGGGCTAGCTTGATTATCACTTCAAAAGTTTTTTTTCTCTTAATTAATTGGCCTCTCAGAGTTGGTAAGACAACTCCCACCTGTTTATGCTCTCTGTATGTGTGTATATATATCTCCTCAATATATGTTCCATTCTATATGCATCCGAAGAAGTGGGCTGTAGTCCACGAAAGCTTATGCTCTAATAAATTTGTTAGTCTCTGAGGTGCCACAAGTACTCCTGTTCTTCTTTCTAAGGCTTTTGGCATTTCAGGTGAGGTGAATATTCTTAAATTGATACTATGGGATTTTTTTTAACCACACATAAGCAGGGTCTGAATGAGCTCTCCCTTGCAATCTAGGGACAAAGTGGGGAAAAGACTTCAGGAGCAGATTGTATTTGCATAGACATACCTACTCTGCTTAGGTGTTCAGCAGATAGGGCTGCTTTGCCAAAGTGATCAATTTTCACTCATTTTGGGTTATAATTCACTTTGGTATTGAATGCTGGAGTAATTTTTTTTTTAAATTAAATGGAGATATCCCATCTCCTAGAACGGACCTTGAAAGGTCATTGAGTCCAGCCCCCAGCCTTTACTAGCAGGACCAAGTACTGATTTTGCCCCAGATGGCCCCCTTCAAGGATTGAACTCACACTGCTGGGTTTAGCAGGCCAATGCTCAAACCACTGAGCTATCCCTCCTCCTGAAATGTTGTTATCCTTACTTTATGAGTAAAGGGCAGCAGAATTGTACTTAGCATGCCCTGATTGAGGGGTCATCTTAAACTGAACCTCACTTTCAAAGCAGAGGGTACGGATGCCAAATACCACTGGAGATGACAGGGGGTGGGGGACTGGTGTTCCTCTGTGGTGTGGAGGCTATTGAAAAAAGATCAAGATACTGTTTGATTCTCCTGTCTCTGGGACTTAATGATAGACCTGATTAGGCTCAATTGGGAGTCCTTGTTTCTGTTCAGTGATTACTAGAACTACAATTATTGATGAGCAGGGCTAAGCCTTAGACCTGGGGTGAGGACAGTCTTGCAGTGATAGACAAGACAGACACTGCACTAGCAGTGAGGTTCCCCGCTACCCAGTGGAATCACTAAGAGCTGGTTTAAGTGGCAGAACCTCAGAAGGCAGCATTGCAGAAGTGGAAGTAAGCAACCAGCACCAGCAGAAATAAAATGCAGAGGTGCCAGTGAGTGGCAAGCAGCAGCAGCAGAGGCAACAGCAGCCACAGTGAACCAGCTGCAGAGGCAGTGGTGGTAGCAGTGGCATTGCTCACTCCCCACCTTTTTTGGGGTGGTAGGTTAACCCATGTGAATGCACCTCTGAACTCTGTGTCTTCACTGACTAAGGACAACCAACTGAGTGGGGTTCAATGAAGGGAAAGGGGAGTGGCGTATTGAAGGGACATTCGTTTGTTAGATTGTCACACCGCAAGGTGGGAAACTGAGGCAAAGGACACTATCCAATGTACGGTGGGGTGGATGTTTGTTTATGGTTATGTGCTTTTAAATCAGGGTGGGAAACCTTTTTTCTATCATGGGCCAATGACCCACAGAAAAAATCAATCGCGGGCCAGACACCTGATCCAAAGCCCCCAGCCCCGCTCCTTCCGCCCCCCCACCGGAGCCATGAGCCCCCACCACTACGGTGGCCACTGGCCCCGAGCCCCACTCCAGGCTAACCCCAGAGGAGCGCCAGGAAGGCTGGGGGCGCGCAAACCTCTCCAGCCCCGCAGTGCCAGGAGGGTGGGCGGGCAGCGCGGCCACAGCACTCCCAGCCCCAGCTGGAGCACAGGGGGACTGGAGGAGCTGCATGCTGTATGGTGGTAAACGGGGGAGGGGCATGGGCAGGGCGGAGCGTGGGCAAGTCCATGCCTGGCTGTTTGGGGAGGCACAGCCTCCCCCAGCCTATCGGACCTGCCACCCATGTGTGGGCTGGATGAAATTAAGCAATGGGCCGGATCCGGCCTGAGGGCTGTGTGTTCCCCCGTTTTAAATCATGGTTGTAGTGTTTTCCCAAATTAATACTGGGTTCTCTTTCTCTTTTAATAAAAGTTTGTTATACACAGACTCCGCACTTGTGAGTGGGGAAGTAGTGTCTCTTAGAGGTGCCTGGGAGTGGTGTTTAATTTGCCCAGATTACAGGGTGGGGGCTTGAGCTGAGTTTCTGTTTTGTGTTGGTAAGAGGAATCCCTAGATATTGAACGTGGCGCTTGTTGCTGCTGGCATTACCTCACAGAAGGGTTCCATGCACAATTCCTATTGGCATTGAAAGGAATTGTGCGTTAAAGATGTGATACTGTTCCCCCAACTGCACTGTTGAAAGAGACATTCCTGTTTGAGTGGGAACATCAGCATGGTCTGGGAATTTCACAGATACTATATTGTAAAGAATAATTTGATATTCTATATTTTAAAACAGTAAATTATTCCCCTGTCTGGTATGTAACACAAATTTTGCAGCATTGCACTAGTGCATGAGAACAAAAAATGAGTTGCATATTGCTTCTTCAATTAATAAGTAGCCTAGTGCAATAAAGCAATATTTTCAGCATCCATGTTTTCATTTTTATTTTATGCAAACTTAACAGTCACTGAAGATGAAATATGAAAGAAAAGACTAAAGAAACCTTCTTCAATAGCTACAAACTACAGTTAAATTTAGGAAGGACATTTAAAAAATATTATTCTCCAGTGTGTGGTCTTGGTCCGTAACAGTTGAACTTGAAAATACCAATTTTATTCCTTTCCTTTCTGGACTGGAAGTAGCTGGAAATATCCCAGAATATCTTCAAACTGAAAAGGAGCTGCCCAATCAGTAACGAATGATTTCCTACTGGCTGTAATTTGGTGGAGTTGGAAGTTTTATGGCAGCAAGGGCTCCCTCCATCCTTGGAATCTAGCAATGGAAGGGCTCGGGCTACTGTTGTTGGATACATGTTTAGGAATGTTCTTCGGAGAAGAAGAGATGGGACATGGGGAATATGGTCCTCCATGAATGCTGTAGGTTTAGAGCCTTTACTCTTTTACACCTCGGGTCCAGGTTTCTAACCAGAACAATCTGTCCTGACAGGAGCTGTTGTGGGGTGAGTGATAGGACAACAAGTAAGAAGAAACTACGGTAGATGCCGGCTTTTACAGTACGTGTGGTAGGGGTGGGAGGGAAGGAAGTTTACAGTCTTAAAATAAAGTTTTTAAAAATGTCCATGCTCTTCATAAATCATTGAGAAAAACCACTGTCTTTTATGGAATACCTTCAGAAATCCGTATCTAATCTAAACTTATTTTCTAGGTCACTAATTTGATTTCTGAAAACTAGTTTAGAAAAGATAACTATGTTGTTTGCAGTGTTGTTGTAGCCATGTTGATCCCAGGTTATTAGAGAGACAAAGTGGTTGAAGTAATATCTTTTATTGGACCAACTTCTTTGGTGAACAAGATAAGCTTTTGAGCTTACACAGAGCTTTTCTTCAGGTCTCTAGAGAACCAAGTCTCTCACCAAAAGAAGTTGGTCCAATAAAAGATATTACCTCACCCACCTTGTCTCCCTTGTACAAATAAGAATACTTCATTTAAAATAGCTAAGACAAAAATTGAGAGAATATTCATTCTCATCCTTCAGGGCATCAGCTGATAGAAAGACTGGATGCCATTCAGGTACTCTGATGTGAAATGGACATTCTCGAAATGTACCACTTCAAGATTGCAGAATAGTTTGAGTCAGGAAGGTATTGGACAACGATCCACACAATATATATTACCTTTATTCCTTCCTCTCAAGTTTCTAACATAGGCTACAGCCAGAGGCCGGATACCAGATAAGATGGAACATTTTTTCCCCAGTATGGCAATTCCCTTGTTCCCAGTATTAGTTAGAATAATATTGTGTCCATCAGCATTACCTCCATGTCTTTATACTTTCCTTAAGTTTTCTGCAGTCTTGAACTGGCACATTCTAAGAATGCCTATTTGAAAGCAGTGTATCCTGAATGGCATCCAATCTTTTACAAGTTTGAGTACTTAAAAGCATCGGCGTAGTGTGACTGCTATATTTGTGGGTGGGGAGGCAAAGCATATACACACACACTGAAGCCTGTTCCCCAGGCTCACTGGCTCTCTCCCCCTGCTTGGAGTGGTACCTGGGCTGGTGGTGCTGCAGGGGCCGGGCCGGGGGAGCCCTAGCTACTGCTGCCTGGTGGCCACTCTGGCACTGGTTGCTGCAGCAATGTCACTGCTCTGGTGCTGCTGTGGTCACCTCCCTGCTGGGGCTGCTGCTGCTGGGCTCCTGCTTCCCCCCCGGCCCATTACCATATCCCCTTCTCTTCCCCATCCCCCCCTCCTCCCTCTGTCTTGTGCCTTATCTCCCTCCCCTTCTATTCTCCCTGCCCCATCCCACCCCCTTCCTCACTGTCTCTTCCCTCCACACACACCCCTGTGACGGGTTGGATCACAGAAACCCCCTTGGGAGCTGCCACCCAATGTGCAAAGACTACCCCTGCTCCTGTTTTCCCTACCAGCTCAGGACTTCAGCACCCTGTCTTGCTGAGCCAGACACTCCCGTCTGGCTCCAGACACAGACCCAGGGTCTGAATCACTTGTCCCAAAGCTGCAAGTTTACCTGAAAACAGCTCGCAGTAGTGTGCTTGTCTTTAGCACTCAGATGCCCAACTCCCAATGGGGTCTAAACCCAAATAAATCCGTTTTACCCTGCATAAAGCTTATGCAGGGCAAACTCATAAATTGTTCGCCCTCTATAACACTGATAGAGAGATATGCACAGTTGTTTGCTCCCCCAGGTATTAATACATACTCTGAGTAAATTACTAAATAAAAAGTGATTTTATTAAATACAGACAGTAGGATTTAAGTGGTTCAAAGTAGTAACAGACAGAACAAAGTAAGTCACCAAGCAAAATAAAATAAAATGCGCAAATCTATGCCTAATCAAACTAAATACAGATAATCTCACCCTCAGAGATGCTTCAGTAAGTTTTTCTCAGACTGGACATCTTCCAGGCCTGGGCACAATCCTTTCCCCTGGTACAGCTCTTGTTGCAGCTCAGGTGATAGCTAGGGGATTCTTCATGATGGCTCCTCTCCCTCTCTCTTCTCTTCCCCCCTTTATATATCTTTTGCATAAGGCGGGAACTCTTTGTCTCTCTGGGTTTCCACCCCCCCTCACTGGAAAAGCACCAGGTTAAAGATGGATTCCAGTTCAGGTGACATGATCACATGTCACTGCAAGACTTCATTACTCACTTGCCAGCACACACATATACAGGAAGACTCACAGGTAAATACAGCCATCTGCAGACAATGGGAGTCATCAAGATTCCAAACCATCATTAATGGTCCACACTTTACACAATTACAATAGGCCCTCAGAGTTACATTTTATATTTCTAGTTTTAGATACAAGAGTGGTACATTTATACAAATCAGATGATCACACTCAGTAGATTATAAGCTTTGTAATGATACCTTACAAGAGACCTTTTGCATGAGGCATATCCCAGTTACTTACATTCACTTATTACCGTATTTTCTCTAAAACTATCTCCGTTACATTATATTGACTTATTATCAAGTTTTTATAAAACCATATAGACTGCACAACGTCACAACCCCTTCCCTTGCCCCCTCCCCAGGCACTCCCCGTTGTAGGTGAAAGGGGCGGGCACTAGGACCCAGGAGGCGGCATCCAGCTGCCGAGGCAGAGATCCGGAGAACAGCTGCTCCGTCCGGCCCCCTCGCAAGTCGAAACCCGAAACGTGCTGGGGGCAGAGGGGGAGGCGCAGCTTGGAAGGGCAGAGCTCCCCTTTGCCCCCGCCCAAGCAAGCTGGGCAGGGCAGCTCGGCACGCGCAGAAATTGGGGGGAGGGGGCGCGGCACATGACCACACGTAATGACCCCCACACACCTCGCTTCTGTTTGGGATGGGTGGCAATGCCCCCCTGCACTCCCCAGCCTCCCAAACTCTGCCCTGGCTTACAAATCTGACATCTGATGTGTCCAATTCACAACTCCTGATACTGGGAAGATGTAAGCAACAGGATTAGTAAAAATTATTTGTAATCCTTAAAGGAAATGTCTGAAAACACTTAGGGTTTTTTATGCATTGTATAGTAAAACAGTCTTTTTAGTAACTTGTATCACTATAAGAAGAACAGGAGTACTTGTGGCACCTTAGAGACTAACAAATTTATTAGAGCATAAGCTTTCGTGGACTACAGCCCACTTCTTCGGATGTATCCGAAGAAGTGGGCTGTAGTCCACGAAAGCTTATGCTCTAATAAATTTGTTAGTCTCTAAGGTGCCACAAGTACTCCTGTTCTTCTTTTTGCGGATACAGACTAACACGGCTGCTACTCTGCAATGTATCACTATAATAAATTCTAAAAAAGGAATGTAAGCAGGAAATATTCTCCAACTTCAAATACATGAAATCCTCATCCTTAAGAGTGAGTTGCTATCTTTATATACAAGTTCCTTTGCAAAGAACATGGATGATCTTGAATAGCAGAGGTCAAGCATTACATTCCAGGAATTGAGAGAATTCCTGGATAAATTCCCCAACACTGGTATTTAAAAGTAGAAACAAACAAGGACAGGCTTGCGTCTATTGATTACAGAGCCATGGAACTAAGCACAGCTATATTTTTCTCAAATTAATTGAGGAGAAAGCAATAGTGTCTTGGTCTTTCATTGCCTATATATTTAGTAATGTACACAGCCATAAAGAGATTTCAAACCCAAATTAAATACAGTACTATTGGGGTGATCATGTTCAAGTGCCTGTATAATCAAGAAGATATATATAAAAGTGGGGCAGACACAAAAGCACTTTTGATGTATCCTCCTAAAACAGCTTAATTAATAGATTGCTATGGGGCTTTGTAATGTCAAAAGGTCTTTTCAGCATCTAATAAGGTACATTAAGGGATGCCAAAACTTATTACTCTTTGTTGGCATACTTGGATGATATACTGTAGTTTCATTCCTAGCATCAATTAAAAAGCCCATTTAAAACCTAGCTCCTGAGAGCCTAATTCTTGTCTGTAACATTCATAAATCCAGAATAACTAGTTAAGGGAGTTATGGTAGTGTAAAAGCAATATAAGCAAAAGGAGAATTGCACCCTTT
Source organism: Malaclemys terrapin pileata (assembly GCF_027887155.1). Taxonomy (NCBI): domain Eukaryota; kingdom Metazoa; phylum Chordata; order Testudines; family Emydidae; genus Malaclemys; species Malaclemys terrapin. The sequence goes on along the minus strand of NC_071505.1, from coordinate 37,914,047 downwards.
ATTCCCTGACCTTAAACATCATTGGGCTTTTGCTGTGTGATATCTGTGCAAGACTGTCTTCCAAAGCAAACCCCTTGATGCTTCAGAGCCTTGTAGAGAGGGTTATGATGCACAACTATGCTATGTCCGAATGTAACAATAGCCTGCTGTCAGGCCCACGGACAGAAATTCCGGGCCCCAGGGCCAGGGCTGTCCCTGGCAGAGGCAGGGCCGAGGGTAGAAGTGACGAATCCGTCACTTCCGGGACTGCCCGTGGGGTCCCCCAAAGCATGGGGCCTGGAGCAGTTGCGTACACCTAGGAGTCCTGTGGCCAGCCCAGGCAATTTAAAAGGGCCTGGGGCTCCTGGCCCCCATGGCGGCCGGGGCCCCCCGGACCCTTTTAAATCACCCAGGCCCCTGGGCAATTGCCCCTTTTGCCCCCCCACCCCACCCCCCGTCGGCATGCCTGCTGTGTGTTTGCATATCATTGTAAAGTAGGTGACCAGATGTCCCAATTTTATAAGGACAGTCCTGATTTTGGGGGCTTTTTCTTATATAGGCGCCTATTACCCCCCACCCCCGTCCCGATTTTTCACACTTGCCCTTTGGTCACCTTGTTGTAAAGCTATTCTGAAAAACATAGTAATTGATACTGTAGACTAGAGCAGGGGATCTCAAACTGGGGGTTGGGATGTCTCAGTGGGTCATGAGGTTATTACATGGGGGGTCACGAGCTGCCAACCTCCACCCCAACCCTGCTTTGCCTCCAGCATTTATAATGATGTTTAAATATATAAAAAAGTGTTTTTAATTTGTAAGGGGGGGTCGCACTCAGAGGCTTGCTATGTGAAAGGGGTCACCAGTAAACATGTTTGAGAACCACTGGACTAGAGTAAGCAGCCTTGACACAACAAGGGCACCTCAAAGTGGTGCAAATAGGTTTCTCAGGATTCAAAGATGTCCAGGCAGTGTTTTAACACCATCTGGTTCTAGTGCAGTTGTTCTCCTCGAAGCAAGTCTATGGATGCTTCAAAGGCTTCAAGCTAGGTAACAATGATGATGCCACACTGTCCCTGAATGCTTTCATCGCCAAACTGCTTAGGGGATGTAAGCTGTCTCCCCTTAAAACACAAATGTTGATACTCTGGAGCCCTGGAAGATGTGGCATCAGTACAGAGCTGCACCATGATGCATGGGTTTGGTAAGACTGATCTCATAGCATGTGCCTTATAGCACAATGGCTCCTGACTCAAAAAGCATTGACACGACGAAGCCTTAAAATTAGCAGTTTTATTTGGTACTTGCCCTACGAGTTGACCAAGCGAAGTTAGAGAAGAACCTCTTTTTATTTTTCTTCCCCTCTGTTAAAAGACAGGAAACCGTGATTGCAAATCCAGAGCAAATGGTGAAGGGACTTCCATGTAGGTGTAAAAATTCTACATTAAACTCCCTCCTCACCCCCACTTAAACTGATACTTGCCCTGATCCAAAGCTCACTGAAGTGGATGCATCTTTCCATTGATTTCTGTAGACTTTGGATCAGGCTCTAGATTTCAAAGGGGCTGTGTTCTTTTTTTAAGGAGCATTAGATTACATTACATTTCAAGTAATGTCTGCTGTTGGTGATGTAAGCTGTCATTTTGATTACAAAAAGAGGCTCCACGGGGAGCTGCTAATAGGAGCTGTGATATAGTGTCAGGCCATAAAAGACCAGAAGGACCCAATGTAAAATTTAATTGTGCTTAATTTACACCTGTTGTTTTACAAAATGTTCTCCAAGGGGTTAGTTCAAAACAAATCATTCACACTGCTGCTCTTTAAGGAATGGTGCCATGGAGCAGAATGCAGTACTATGTTATAAATTGTAGTAATTTCCCTTTTTCAATCTCATGCAAAATAGTACTCAAGTGACTAAAATAAGTATCTGGAAATTAAGAATTGTAGGGGCTGGAAGTGGAATCCCTCAAACATTCAAGCAATGGAACATGAGTTCTTCCTTTATCTCACCTGGTGATACCAGTGTTAAAATAACAGTGCTTGGTTCTTTTCAGGGAGGCAGTCTGAAAGCTTCTTCCATTTGTATCACCGATCTAAGGACAATGCAGAGTGGGTGCTCACTGAACACACATAGTTTGGGAGACACTTAAGGCTAATATCCATAGTTTGTAATATGGCAGACTGCTTTGATGATAGAATCTGAATATGATACAATATAAAAAAGGGGAGGGTCTGGCTTAAACTCAGCAAAAATCCATGTTTAGCTAAAATCCTAGCTTCCCACATGCTGACATGGCTTTTTGCTCCTCTGTTATGGATTAAGCATAAGAACAGCATCTCATGTCAATTTAAAAACAATGACATGAAGCACTGTGTTTTATGAATACAGTCCTTTGCAAGTGGCCACGGCCACTGTCAAACAACTAATAATTTCTCAGTAATTGATTCATACCCCTCACTTTCTATACAGAAGAGGAGGGGGTGGGAAAAAAAATCTGAAGAAGCACACAAGTAAGGCCTAGTACAGGGATAGGCAACCTTTCAGAAGTGGTGTGCCGAGTCTTCATTTATTCACTTTAATTTAAGATTTCGCGTGCCGGTAATACATGTTAACGTTTTTTAGAAGGTCTCTCTCTATAAGTCTATATTATATAACTAAACTATTGTTGTATGTAAAGTAAACAAGGGTTTCAAAATGTTTAAGAAGCTTCCTTTAAAATTAAATTAAAATGCTGATCTTACGCCGCCAGCCTGCTCAGCCCACTTCCAGTCTGGGGTTCTGTTCACCTAGGCCTGCAGCGGGCTGAGCGGGGCAACTCGAGGTCAGGGCAGAAGGCTGGGGGCTGTGTGGAGGTGTAGGGCAGAAGGCTGGGTGTTGGGGGGAGGTGCAGGGCACAAGGCTGAGGGGGTGTGGGGGTGCAGGGCAGAGGGCTGGGTGTTGGAGGGAGGTCAAGGCAGAGGGCTGGGGTGTGTGTGGGGGGGTGCAGGGCAGAAGGCTGGTGTGTGTGTATGGGGAGGATCAGGGCAGAGGGCTGGGGTGTGTGTGGAGGTGCAGGGCACCAGGCTGGGTGTGTGGGGGGGTTCAGGGCAGAGGGCTGGGAGGTGTGTGGAGGTGCAGGGCAGAGGATTGGGTGTGTGGGGGGGTTCAGGGCAGAGGGCTGGGGTGTGTGTGGAGGTGCAGGGCAGAGGGCTGGGTGTGGGGGGGGGAGGATCAGGGCAGAGGGCTGGGTGTGTGGGGGGAGGATCAGGGCCCAAGGCTGGGTGTGTGTGGGGGTTCAGGACAGAGGGCTGGGGGTGTGTGTGTAAGTGCAGGGCACAAGGCTGGGTGTGGGGGGGGTTCAGGGAAGAGGGCTGGGGTGTCTCTGGAGGTGCAGGGCAGAGGGCTGGGAGGGTGTGGGGGTGCAGGGCAGAAGGTTGGGGTGTGTGTGGGGGTGCAGAGCAGAAGGCTGGGGGTGTGTGGAGGTGCAAGGCAGAAGGCTGGGTGTTGCGGGGAGGTGCAGGGCAGAGGGCTTAGAGGTTGTGGGGGGTGCAGGGCAGAAGGCTGGGGTGCTCGGCTCGTGGGGGTGCTCCCAGCCCCCTGCCCTGAGCGGCTCATGGCCGGGGGCTGGCAGGGATATGCCCTGTTCCACCCCCAGGCTCCGTCCCTACCTCTCTTTGCCTGCTCTACGGAGCAGCGAGCACTCTGCCGCTCGGCTCGGCTCGGCTCCCCCTCCCCCTCCCCCTCGCAAGGGCAGTCTACGGCAGGGAGAGGGGCGAGGAGGAGGAGGAGGGGCTGGAATGCACCACGGAATGCACCCGGAATGCCGGGACCCCCCCTCCACCGCTCTCCCCTGCAGGGGCAGGAGGCAGAAGCTTGGTCCTGCGGCAGCCAAGCTTCCCCCTCCCCCATTTCTTCCCACATTGTGGTGCTTTCCAGCCCCTCCTCCTCCTCCTCTCACCAGCCAGGCAGCGTGCCACTCAAAATCGGCTAGCGTGCCGTGTTTGGCATGCGTGCCGTAGGTTGCCAACCCCTGGCCTAGTATATCCATGCTGAATGTCAGTATAACCCACTAAAATGAATTGTCTTGCACAAAATTCCATTCCCTCTATGCACTAAGGCAGTAATTTAAGTTAGATATTGAGATTGAAATCAAGAGCGCATGCTGTTTTAAATCATCTTGTTATGATGTTTCTTTCTTCTTGTCCTTCTTTCCAGTGGTGAATTAAACTGAAGGTTGTTTTATGTAATTTCTAACATACTCTGTCATTTTTAGAGATTCTACAACTAGCGGTAAAACAGCTAAGGAAAACATATTAGAATGAATAAAATGATTCCTTGTTCTAGTCCAGGGGTAGGCAACCTATGGCACGCGTGCCGAAGGCGACACGCGAGCTGATTTTCAGTGGCACTCACACTGCCCAGATCCTGGCCACTGGTCCAGGGGGCTTTGCATTTTAATTTAATTTTAAATGAAGCTTCTTAAACATTTTAAAAACCTTGTTTACTTTACATACAACAATAGTTTAGTTATATATTATAGACTTATAGAAAGAGACCTTCTAAAAACGTTAAAATGTATTACTGGCACGCGGAACCTTAAATCAGAGTGAATAAATGAAGACTCGGCACACCATTTCTGAAAGGTTGCCAACCCCTGTTCTAGTCCATTGTTTACTCATTATAAAATGCTGTACGTTAAAAGTAAAGCTATTTAATACTCTGTGGATTTTCACGGAAGATTGACCCCAAGCCAAATAATATTTTTTCCTGTAACTGAAATGCATAAGAAAAAGTGAGTATTTAGTAGCATCTTACTTTTTACTGCAGTTTTACATTCTTTTTTGAGAAAAAAAAAATGGGTAGGGTCGCTGGAAGGGAGGAGTGAAGAAATTTGTCATGAGAGTGAAGACTAAGTGTTGGCTACAGCAAAGCAGTTTTTCACCATATAGTTCCATGGTTCAGCCGCTTCCCAAGTATGACTTATTTTTCAACAGCAACAGTCTTGACAAACTGGTGGTTTTCCAATATGGACAAAGGTGCACAAGGGCCTGATCAAAAGTCCATATAAGAGCACATAATGTCTTTCAATATTATAAAATACATGTGTAGGAACAGGACTATTTTAGGGAAGCAACCAAGCCTTCAGTTATGGATCCCTGTGTCAGTTCTTGCAACCGTTCTCTTTGCTTTCTGCTAGTATTCCAAAGAATAAGTTAGATGACAGAAATGTTTGCTGAGACAGTGAATTTTAGGTTCTAGTATATTTTGCTATTTTTAACGGATGTAGTATTACTTATTATAGGAGTCATTCATTCATCCCTATTCGCTATCCTCCACTTTAGTTACTTCTCCCAGTCCATCATTTCCCCTTAGGGCTAGCCTTCCTGAGACCAAGTCAGGTAAGTGCTAAGGGTGTGTGTGTTTAAGTAGGTAACTTGGCAGTAAATGGCATTGCAAGAGATAGCTAAACAGATGAGTATTTATCCCAAGAGACAATAAAAACAGTAAATATACAAAATCCATACAAATGTAACAAGGGCCTACGAGTTAGCACAATAAGCATGGGAAAGTGGGCTCCTCAGGAATATAAAGTGGTGAGCAGTGTGCGGTGCTGCTATTGTTGGTTGTAGCTGTAATAGTATTACCTTAGAGCAGGGGTTCCCAAACTGGGGGTCGGGACCCCTCATGGGGTTATTACATAGGGGGTCGCGAGCTGTCAGCCGCCACCCCAAACCCTGCTTTTCCTCCAGCATTTATAATGCTGTTAAATATATAAAAATGTGTTTTTAATTTATAAGAGGGGTCAAACTCAGAGGCTTGCTGTGTGAAAGGGGTCACCCATGCAAAAGTTTGAGAACTAGTGCCTTAGAGCCTAGGAACCCCAGTCATGGATCCTATGATACAAGGGGCTGTACAAAAACAGAGTGAAAGTTGGTCCCTGCCCCAAAGAGCTTACAGTCTAAGGATAAGACAAGACAACAAATGGATACAGACAGATGGGGGAGTACAAACAAATAATGAGACCATATGAGTCAGCATGTAAAACTGTGGTCTCTGCACACCACCAACTCAACTGTTGTCAAGTTTTTTGTAGGCATCAGGGCAAAGAAGATTTTTGAGAAGGGATTTGAAGATGGATAACGAGGCAGCTCTGCAGATGTTTACAGGGAATGCCTCCCAAGGGTGAGGGGCTGCATGGGAAAAAGCAGAAGGGTGCTGGTTTGAAAATTTAAAAATTCGGCAATGAAAGTTGGTATCATGGGTCAACAGGAGGTGAGCATTGACAATTCAGTAGCAAATGAGAGATAAGTCAGGTGGGGATTGACTGTAAAAGGCCTCGAAAATGAACACAAGTAGCTTATGTTTGCTACAGAGAAAGAACAGCCTTTTCACACCAATAGGCACATTTTGCATATCAGATCTGTATTAAAAATTGTATGTAATTGGTAATTTTTCCCTCCAGAAATACACAACCAGTGCAATGTGTCAGTAAGGCAGTACCTCTTGCTCCCTGAACACCTGTCATTAAGGAGGCTATTTAAGGAAACCTGTGGGCACCCAAGCAGGGTAGGTTTTTCTTTTGGGCATTTCTTTGCATTTCTTTTATTGATTTGTTCCATTTCAAATTCAGCATGAGTCCGTGTGCTGTTTGGAGCTCATGTATGAGGTTGGTGCTTCATTGGATGTTAAAGATTTTCTTAATAACACTGGAAATATTACTGTAGAAAATAATAATTTTTGGATCACTCTTGCACACCTCAATAAAAGCAGCACAGATATTGGAACATTGCTCCTATGGGAGACCTAAAGGTGTGCATTAATCTTTTAATAAATCATTTAAAAGAAAAATGATTCCCTTTGTGCATATGAGCTAATAGTTAACAGGGTGATCAAAATGAAATGTGAGGAATAAGAAAGCTGGTCTAAAAGAGCTGGCACAGCATGTTATACCTGTACTTAGAACTCATATTCTCTATGCAATTAAAATTCATTACATCTTTGTCTAAGAGTTTATTTAGGAAGTCTAACACAGAGAAATTACATGAGTAATATGACTTACCACATTTTTATGCATATAGTAATCTTGGAAGGGTTTTCATTAGATAGTTGTCAACATTCAGAATTAACAATAAATAGTTTTGCCTTTAAGTGCGAAGTGCAGCAGTAATAATGAATTCTAGTATTTTTTTCCAGACAAGCTTCAGCTTTAAATGAATTCTTAAAAATATGAACATTATTTAAAAATGCTACCATTTAAATGTTGCCAGACTGGAAAATTACTGGATGGAGTCCCGGAAAAAAATGCCCCCACTGGGAATGTTTCATGTAAGATGTTTCCAGTTTTGTTAGAAATTGAGGGCTCTATCCCATTGTAAATTTTCATGGACTTCCAGAATTGACCATCAGGTAGGAAAGAACCAGCCGCCCACTCCCATGAGTGCAGGCTGGAGTAATTCCCTGTATGGATTTTGTCTTTTCATTTCTTTGTGTATTAGCCTTGTCCTCACTAAGGAAAAAAAGGCGGGTTGACTAACATATTAACATCTTAGTGCAGACAAGGCAAGATCTAATTTTAATGTGGTAAATTTTAGGGAGAGTCTCGGATTTACCTTGACCAGCTAATGTATGATAAGTACACCTTTTTCCTAGTGTAGACATGGCCATGCAGGATTAGATTGAGGCTTTTTTTCACATTGAATACTAGTACCTTACTCCAAGTAGTCTCATTAATTTGAACAGTGCTATTTGAGGAGTAAGGTTCTACTCAAAGTGAATAAAGGCATCACAATCTGGTCCTCACTGAGCATGTTTGCCACACTGTATGTAGTCCCTTATGAAGAATTTTCCTGGAGAGAAAACAAGTTTGATTTCAGGACCCAAAACAGACTAAGTTTGGGCTTGGGGCAGAGTTCTGTCCCTTTTAAATTTTTCGTATACTTGTATTCGTGTCCCCTTTGGTCATTTATGTTCATAGTGCTGTGTTACTTATTGAGGCCCCAGTTCTGCTGTGAGCTCAACACGAGTGGACTCCTCTAGGCATCTGGAGCTGCTTGGAGGTTTGAGGCCTATGGTCTGATGCAGCACCCACGGAAGTTGGTGGAAAGACTTCCACTGACATAGTGAAAAGCATACCACAGTAAAATAGGTTTACATGGAAAATTAATTTTTTTGTTACTAAGAAATTAAAATTTGCTCTGAAAGCACAGTACACAGAACTACAAATTAGTCCAAATTGTGTTGAGAGTCAATAATTGAGATACTAGTGTGGGACTAGACAGAAAGCTCCTTCCCTCCCCACCCATTGGTCCCCTCCTACTGCTCTGCACAAACCTGATTGGTTGGGGGGAGTGCTACTCCAAAACCAGAACACAAAATTAACTCTGACCACTGGGAGGATTTGAGTGAATGAGCAGATGGGAGGTGAGATGAGGAGTGAACCCAGGAAAATTTGGAGAGGAAACAAAGGGAGAACCAGGCATAGGAAGCAGGAGCCCTGAGCTGCGGCAGAGGGGGAACTGCATGAAGGAGAGCCAGTGGCTAGGGTTACCATATTTCCACAATCAAAAAAGAGGACATTGGGGGGGGGGAGCCCCGCCCTAGCCCCGCCCCCACCCCATCCACTCCCTCCCACTTCCCACCCCCTGACTGCCCCCTTCAGAACCCCCAACCCCCCCTGCTTCTTGTCCCCTGATTGCCCCCTCCTGAGAACACCCCACCCTAACTGCCCCCTAGGACCCTACCTGTCCCCTGACTGCCCTGACACTTATCACATGGGTGGCAGGTTTGTAGAAATTTTGATGGTGCCCAGAACCTACCCTCCCACCTGCCTAAGGCTCTGGGAGGGGGCTGGGTGGGGGGAGGAGGTCTGGGATGCAGGTTCTGGGCTGGGGATTAGGGTGCAGGAGGGGTGCAGGGTGCAGGCTCTGGGCTGGGGCAGGGAGTTTGGTTGCTGGGTGCAGGCTCCGGGCTGGGGCAGGGAGTGGGTGTGCAGGAGGGGATGAAGGGTGCAGGCTCTGGGATGGAGTTTGGGGGTGGGAGGTGGTGCAAAGGGAGGGGGTACAGGCATTGGGAGAGAGTTTGAAGGCAGGAGGGGGTGTGTGGGAAGGGGGAGATGGTTTGGGAGGGAGTTTGGGGATAGGAGGGGGTGCAGGTATGAGGGCTGTGGGTCTGAAGATGAGGGGTTCATGATGCAGGAGGGGGCTCAGGGATGGAGCAGAGGATTAGGGTGCAGGGGGATGATGGTTGGGGCTGAGAATGAGGGGTTCATGATGCAGGAGGGGGCTCAGGGCTGGGGCAGAGGATTAGGGTGCAGGGGGATGAGGACTGGGGCTGGGGATGAGAGGTTAAGGGTGTTGGAGAGGCTCAGAGCTAGGGTGGAAGGGCAGGGTAAGGGCAGCCTGCCTTGCCATTAGCGGATGGGGGGCACTAGGACCCTGGGGCAGTAGACAGCAGTTGTTGCCGGGAGGGCATAGGAATGTGCTACTCCGGCAGCACAAGCAGGCATGGGAGAGGGGCGCACTGCTTTCTTTCAGGCAGGGACGGGGGACCTGTGGGGGCGGGACGCGTGGAGGGAGGGTGGCAGGTGGAGGCCGGGGCCCGCTCCAGGCAGGGCTGGGGGAGAGACCCAGCTCCAAATATTGCTGGAGCAGGGCCCCCAGCCCTGGATATTGCTGGAGCTCGGGCACCACAAAAGAATATAACCCGCCACCCCTGCACCCCATATTCACACCCCCACCCCCAGACAGGCCCATCCTACCCTCCCCCTGCTCCCTGACTCCCCCAGGACTCCCCTTACCATGCCCATGCCATTCAGATGGCTCCACATATAGGCAAAACACGCTGCCAGTGGGGCTGTTTGTGTCGTTACACCCGGCTGCAGGCAGCAGGGGGGGAGCAGGGGAGGGGCTCTGGCTGCTGGAGGCCAATGGGAGCAGCTCAATCAGGCCCAGCCGCCCAATCAGCCATGCCGCACTCTGCATGGGAGGGGAGGGGGAAAAATCTCGGACCTTTTAACCTTGTTACCGATTCCTCCTGGACGGCTATTTAAAGACGCAAAAGCCGGACATGTCCGGGGAAATACGGATGGATGGTAACCCTACCAGTGGCTAGCAAAAGGGGTCTGTTATAAATGCCTAGCCTGAAGCTCACAAAACGGTTGAGATCATGCAACAGGCCCCACCATTCTGAGCTCACACCGTATGCCAGTGTAAAATACATGGACAGGTTGGACTGACCCAAAGGTGTGTGTGTGGGAGGGGAGGGTGAGGATTGCATTGGCATGGAGCAGAGAGCCTGTATGTGTCTAGTCAGGCATGTGGGGGCAAGCTGTTTTGCTGTATGCTGTGACAGGGGCAAAGGAGTTTGTGTAACCCCTGCTGGAGATCCTGACCTGGATCTACTCCTGGCTTGCCTGGGTTAAATAAAAGTGTTGTTCTGTGGTTAAGTGTGGTGCTTGTTTCACATGTTAACTCTGACCCCCGAGGAGGGAGGATTGGTGTTTGTGCAGAGGTGCATAGCTGGGACCTGGGACCTTCTCCCAACCCTGGGAACACCCCACCTGCCACTGGGCATGATCAACAAGACTGAGAGGACAGCACAAGATTTTCAGAATGCTGAATCCCTGGCTTTCTGAACCTACTGACTGTTGGCCTAATTATGATAAAAAGGCAATTGAAGACACGTATACGCGGTCAGAGACAGTCCACATGCTCACCTGCAGAATTTTCCCTTCACATACTTTTTTTAATTGAGAAAAACTGAGGTATTAAAATACAATAGGACCGTCACCATGGACATTGTAACTTGCTTTAGTTCTGCATATACTCAATAATTAACAGTAAGCATTGGTGCTGTATAGACGCTTTTACTGTAGTCCTGCTGCTACTAACTTGAAGCTCTCTATTGGAATTTGAACTACAAAGTCTGGGGCACTGAAGCAGCTGCTGTTGTATGGATCCTTTGTCTGCAGAACCTAGTCTGTTAAATTAACAGCTGTGATGTGTGCACAGAATAGGGATGAAGGAAAATTTGTTTAAGTTTACTTTATTTACTCATTTTGCTGATTGGGGTGGTGTTCCAGGTGTTCCATAATAGAACCTGTGCAATCGAATGCCAAGAGGAAACACTTGGTGCCAGTTAAGAAATGCTTCGCCAGCCCACAGAGTAGAAGCGAGTGTATGGTACCCTTCAAATAATTTGAGTGCAATAAACAAAAATAATCAACTGGAGACAATCAAAAGAAAGGCAAGAACACAGAGCAGTCTGCCAAGAACTTCACTGAAAATGAAAAAAAAAAATCCTACTATAAGAAAAAACTGGTTAAGAACTTACATGTATTAATTTTGATCTTGTACAACTATATCTTGTGAAATGCTGATAACCTCTTTGTTCGATGCTGTGCACCCTCAGCTTGACAACAGTGGAATAAATATACTAATAAAGGATTTTAAAACTTGCTTTACAACATTAAGAGTTGCAACACAGATAGCAGTAAGTCTGACTTGGAGGTTACATGGTTTATCCATGCCCAAAGTGAGTCAATGGCAGATGCTGGAATGGAACCCAGGATTCCTAACTCCCAGCCCTACCTATTGTACTTCTCTCCATCCTCATCCTTTATGCACCTAAAATCTCTGAATCAGACAACTGAAAGGACTATATTGTTCAAACTGAAAAAGCTGATATGCATCACATATAAAAATTGCATCTATTTTAATGGGGTTTTGACAGTGTGTCATTGCTATTAATAAGTCTGTAAAGAAAAAAGGGGGAAATGCACAACTTGACTTCATTGAAGCAGGTGAAAAATCTCTAAAAGTTTGCATTTCATCCTCCAAATGGAGTAGGTAAGAACCTGAGATCCATATGCTGATGTTTTTAACATTTCCTGCTGGTTTTCTGCTGATTTTTGTAACATTCACAAATTATTTATAGAGGACACTGAGAACTTATAGCCTATTCCGTTAAAATATTTTCATATATATTTTTTGTCTTAGCTGTAGGTGGAAATAGAGCTTTCCTCTAAATTATCCATTATGATTCATAACACTGGAGGGGGGGAGTATTTCAAAAATGATTCTCTATCAGCTTTTTCTAACTGTAGCATATTGATGCCCTTCTATTGCTCTCTTGGGGTTTGTAAGCGCGTGCCAGAAATAAACAGCTGACCTCAAGAAGGGAATTCTCCCCTGTGCACCTACTTGGGTTATAGGTTTATGGATGTAACAAGCTGTGGAAATCAATCTTCTGTAATCTCTGCCCTTTATGCTTTACTTAGAGGGCTGCCTTCACATCTATAAATAATCCATTTGTGGTTCTGCTTGAAGATAAAAGGGGTTGGCATGCAAAAAGGCTTTGCCATGTTCTCCAGTTATTTATCCAGAAACGAATGTGCAAAGACCAGAATAATTCGAGTTCACCTTATCGACTCAGCTGTTCCTCCCTACAAAATCCTGTTAAAGTGGAGTGTGCTTTCAAGACAGGCCTTACAATCTAGGCAAGACTCGAAATTTATATAGGCTGTGGAAATCCAGTAGAAGAAACTTGTCTAACTCTGTGTGGTAAGCAAGTGAACAGAGACAGCACAAAGGCAAAATAACAACCTGTATGCACATCTGTATGTGTGCGTACTATGTACTCTCTGTAGCGTACAATGCTCAAAAGGAGAAGCAAGGCTCTGTGTGGAAAATATTACACTTGTTTAGCTTTTATTATGTAGCCTTCCCTTAAGGAGTTACAGCTGGTTTTTTGCCTTCCTTCCCGTTGCCTGCTTCAAAATCCAGTAACTTAAAACTTTAAACTCTTTTTTTTAAGCTCTGATCCATTTCCAAAACTGCCTGTGTTCTGGTTTTTGGCTCATACATATTTATAACCATCTCCAACTTATTAATCTTTTAAAATCATTCCCATTGTTCTCCCTGACCATTCTTTAGCCTGTACAGTCACCGCTTCTGCCCCCGCCCCCCAAACACTTATGTCTACTTTAACAAAACAATGAAAGTTAATAAAGTGTGCCAGAGATAGTAAAGGTCTTAACCTCCGCTGCTTTCTCCATTTCTGCTCTGCTGTCCAGGAAGATCAGGAGTCTTTCATAGGCTGCTCCACAAGAGACTGGGGGCAGTCAGAGGGGGACAGTGCTAAGAGTCAGATCTCCCTCATTGTTCCTATCTGCTAGAGTGGAGAGTGCAGCGAGCGCCTCTCAAGACTGCCCCCCCCATGTCACCGGCCCATAATGATGTGCACTACATTTATAGGTCATTTCCCAAGAAATGCTGGGTGAGTGGCTCTTCCCCCCTGTGGTGGGGAGGCAGGAAGTAGAAGGCTGTAGGCCTTGAACCCCACTGTGTCTTCTGTATGGGGTTGTGGGAGGCGGAGGGCTTCAGTAGCTGGGACCCCTGCCGCTAATTGAATTGCACCCTTAGTAAATTGACATACTGTCTTGTACCACATTCATTGCTCCATGAATGCTAGGATTTTATGGATATGGAATTTGCCATTTGACCCAGTTGACTCATTATTTTTATCCTGAGGCAATGCTCTCCGCTTGCCTTTCTTTAATTTTATAATTCATTAACGTTTCTAAATACAACAACTATATCAAAATATCAGATTCATCATAATACACAAAGTAATTAGAGGGGGTTCGGATAAAGGGAAGGGAGGGGGAAAGGACGTATCTATCTTCAGGGTCTACACCAATCATAGACTTCTGAAAAGTCAGTCCACATTGCTTTGAATTTTTTGGGCATTTCCTTTCTGTGGAACGCCAGTCATTTGCTAGGTGGGAGGTCAGCCATGTCACTAAGCCAGGCATCATTATTTGGTGAGGACTGACTTTTCCATTTTTGCAGGATTATTTTTTTTAGTGACCAAAGCTACACATTGGACCCACACTGCCTTGTTACCTGTCTGCTTGCCTTTCTTGACTTCCCTCATAAGCTATTACATTCAACCTAAAGTTAGTATATTCTGACTTTTGGTCACTTATAGGGTAGCCTGAAATGTTACATTAATATAATCCAAGAAACTGTTAGATATCACTGACAAAGGGTCTGGGTTTGCATTTAAAATAACCCCTGGGAGTTACAGTGTTTGAAGCTTTAAGAAGTGTGGTGTCTGCAGCTGGCCACTGCACCTTTTAGGTCTGGAATATTCAGAGTTCTAATGACTTGTCAGTAGCAGTGTAGCTGAGTTAGTGACCGAACCCAAGAAGGCAATGATGCTGGATGTCACTTTTAAATAACAACCCACTCACTGTACTAGCTTGATTTATTTTTGTTATGTTGTTTTTCCGGTTGTTGCTTTCAACCCAATTAATGTCGTTAATTACAAAGGCATGCTTGTGGAGAATTTTGAGAGACATAACAAAAAAAATGGTTGGGATGAGGATGAGATCATTTAGAACTCAGATGATCAGTGTAGTTGCAAGGACGGAAGAGGTCTCTAGTGGGAAAGAAGAAAAAAGAAATTGAAGTTGGCTTTTTTTATGCCAACCACAGCAAAGAGAGTCACAAGGGAAAAGAACTATGCACATCATTAATGTAACCACAAAAGGGCCAAATTATCCAGAGCAGTAAACCAGGCATACGCTGCACTCTGAGCTCTGTAAAAATGTGTTGAAATACTACAATTGTTCCCATTTTTCTAAGTACTAAAGAAATCTTCATAGAAGGATATAATTGGATTTGTCATCTTCTGCGGTGGTAGCATCAGCGTCGTCCTCCAATACTATTGTGTTTAGTTAGTGCTGTGTGGCAAGTGCCATATTACTGGGGTGGTCTTTCTTTACCAATTGCATTCTTTGTAGTAAGCAGCTTGAACAGTGTCTGAGTTCTGCCTCATTACAATGAAGCCACTGTAGTGACACTGTAGAAAGCAATTGAAACTTTAACCAGAATGAGCCAGTTTTGGACTCCAACCTCCTCCAATTCTGAGAAAAGAAAATCATTCTCTGTGAATTTTTTTCTGGGTGGTCTTCTTCCAAAGGGAAATATCACAGGAAAGTTTGTGAGAAATGGACAAAGCATTCCTGTATGATGAGAGGTCTAAAAATTAGCAATCTACCATTTTTGTAAAGTTTCCTAACCTTTTGTAGAGTGTTGTTTTCTTAAAAAATGGGTTGGTTTATTCACTTGTCTTCAGTGGCAGTGCCTGCTCAGGCACCAGCTTAACAAGCAGGTGCTTGGGGCGGCCAAAGGAGAGGGGCGGCACCTGCGGCAATTCGGGGGCAGCAGGTCCCTCACTCCCTCTAGGAGCGAAGGACCTGCTGCTGAACTGCTGCCGCTGATCGCGGCTTTTTTTTTCCCCAATTGCCGCCGCCAATCGCGATCGCGGTTTTTGGTTTTTTTTTGCTTGGGGTGGCAGAAATGCTGGAGCCGGCCCTGTTCAGTGGGGGCTTGTTCCCTCCAATATTTTGTGGATGTGTGTATGGCTGATTGTGTAGTGTGTTGCAATCATTTTATACCATGTTAGTGATCAGTTAGGTAGCAAGAAAAAGGCGGCAAATAGTAGTGTCTTCCATAACAAAAATAACTTTTAGGAAGATGAGTTATAACTAGAGGAGGTAAACCACACAGAACAAAGAGACAGGATATTCCTGGAACAATTAAAAACAAAGTATCTCCCAGCCCTTCCATGGGGTCAAGGAGTAAAAGGAAAGATGATTATACAGCCCTTAAGAAATTTTCAGAATTGCAGAAACGGAATTATAAAAAAGCAAGGGACAAATAACTGGGCTCTTCCCATCCACAAATGAACAAGTTGGTTGTGAGTTCAGCAAAACGCCTCCACCTATGTCCTTGCTAGATCATGTTTCTTTCCTGTTAATTAGAAATGGGTGTACCAGTTTTACTCAAACATCAATTCCCCAAACCTACAGCTGTTTTTTAAAGTACCAAACCTTTCTGAAATGTTGGAATAAGAGGTTTTTACACTTTTGGGATAAAATCTTGCTTCCGTAGAAGTCAATGGGAGTTTTGCCATTGACTTCAATGGGGGCAGAATTTCACCCCTGGTTTTCTGCTTCAACCAGAACTGCTAGTACAAGAAATTTCCCAAGGAACTCTGGTTCTTTTGAGATCTGCAGCCCATTTTTGTAGATTAAAGAGGTTCACATACCGGGATAAGTTTTAGATAATGAGTACCTAACTTCAAACCCCTTCCGAAGATTACTCATCCCAGGCAGTATTACTTTGAGATTATTGTATATTTAGTATAGCTATTGGTTTTAATGGCATACATACCTGGAATAACTGTTTAGGGAATAACTTTATTCTCAAGATCTTATAGTACCCCATAATAAATTAGAACACAGCTGGAGGAAATCTATACAAACACATCCTGTTTTGCTGCTGACTTTACAAGGGGAGACATATGGAACTTAGTGTTCCTAAAAGAACGTGTTGGAATGAAAATGGAAATACAGAAGGGGGGAATCCAGACAGTTAGTTTCCATATTACATTATGGAATTAGAAAAATACTGATACCAATAGGAGCTGTAAAAATCCATCAGATCCTTGGACAGAGATCATAAATCATGGACTTTTCAAGGTTATTAACAAATTCTGTGCACATCAGTAGACCTGTTTTTAAAATACCTATGTCAGCTAATGCTTGTACAATGTTTAAAAAAGATATTCTTCCTTCCCAAATTGTTTCTATGCATCAAGCTTACTTAATTCCATACTTAAACCTATAGCCTCCCCCCAATTCTCTTCTGTGATGGATTTAAATGTACTGACATATGAAGTATTCTTTAAAATCAGAATAGAATATTGAAAAAGGTAAAAACTTCCTTTGTATACAATGATATTGTGATGCTAGCCCAAAATATCAATGTTCAGGCTGATCTTGTACTTTGTGTTGACAGAGAAATTCTAAAAAGTGTGAGGCACAGACGCAGGGCCGGCTCCAGCATTTCTGCCGCCCCAAGCAAAAAAATAAAATAAAAGAGCAATCGCGACCGGTGGCGGCAATTGGGAGGAAAAAAAAAAAAGCCGCGATTGGCGGCGGCAGTTCGGCGGCAGGTCCTTCGCTCCTAGAGGGAGTGAGGGAGCTGCTGCCCCCGAATTGCTGCACATGCCGCCCCTCTCCCTTGGCCGCCTCAAGCACCTGCTTGTTAACCTGGTGCCTGGAGCCGGCCCTGCACAGAGGGAAATTAGGGTTGATTATCTTGGTATTTACTGGTGTGCATCTTTAAATGAACAAAGTTAATTTTAAGGGTGTTCAGTGACCAATTATAAAGGCAGGATTACAAAAAAATAGTTCTTACTCTAGTGATCTCATTTGGCCAGATTCTGTCACCATTATGTTGGGAAGCAGCTAGTCCCAGTGTGTGGAATCTCTGGGTTCTCTGGCTGGGGCTTTCCAGGTGGTGAGATCATGCCAGGGATGCAGACCCTGGGAGCCTGTCCCAGGGCTTCCAGGCTCCTGGATCTGTAGCAGGGAGTATAGAGCCCTTTAGGGCTCTGGCTCAAATTGGAGTTCTTAAGGATTCCAGGTTACTTGTTGCAAGTTCAGGAGCCAATTTCTGGTTTCAGGCTTCTGGGTTCACAGCAGATATTGTGGAACCCTTGGCATAGCTGCGTGCCCCAGAGCTGTGGATTCAGGGAGACTTGGCTTTCCAGCCCTGGGGCAACCCGCATGGTGGGGCTTCCCTGGAGCTGTGGATCTTGGAAACCTGGGCTCCCTAGCAGCCTGGCAAGCTGTTAGGTTTCCCATGGAAACCTGTTTTTGTTTAATCAAACCTGAGATGTTTACACAGAACACTTGGGGTTTGACGAATCGGCACTTTTTGATGAAACGATTTAATCAGAAAATCTTTGACTAGCTCTATTATTAATCCCCCCATTTTGCAGAAGGAGAAACTGAGTCAGAGAGAGAGAAAGTGATTTTCTCAAAACCATATCGGAAATCCTGCATCAGAGCCAAGAAGATAACTGAGGATGTCTTGGGTTCTAGACCTGAGCTTTTAATTACTAGACCATTTTTCTTCTGGTGTGACTTTGAAGTCAGTCAGTCAGCACAGAGATAACAATTACTGGGGAAAATGCCATTTCAATGTTAAGATCGGAAGGTAAACCTAATGCTTAGGCTGGAGTAGAGTAAAGAGGTGACTCTCCCAGTGAAGGTATGGTGCGCGAAGTGTGCTGCTGGCCCATGCAGTACTAAGTTTGGTTAATTAAATTTACTGAAGAAAAACTATGCAGTAAGTTTGAGTGAGCTTTCCAAAATTATGCGAATCCAAACATGTGACTTACATTCTAAGGGGAAAATTCTCATGCTAAGTTTCAATAGTCATGGCTGGCACAGGAACTGAAGGAATTCTCCTCAGAATTTCACAGAGCTATTGAGCTTCCACTCATGTTGCCATTCAGACAACATTTCTAGTAGTGGATCCTCTTGCCGTGGACCTGTGCAAAGAGAAACCCTGTAGAACTGAATTCTACAGTATGCATGGTTGCAAACAGCAATATTTTCCCATTTCCCTTCCCACCACAGTTGCATTATACCAGTTCTCCAATAGTCAGGACTATTTGCAGACATAGGAATGGGGGCAGATTTGCCCTTGAGAGATGCTTTGAACCAAATAGTCAGGTCCTGTATCCAGAATGGAGGCTTATAAAGCTGCAGATGTTCCTGAACATTGAGAATTAAAGCCCTCTCCAACAGAGCCCTGGCTATCTACTGGCTGGAAAGAGGGAAGATGTTAGCGCACAAACATTACAATGTCATCCCTGTTTTCTCCCTTCACACCTTTACAGCACTGGCGCTACCAGCTGAGGCCCAGATTTTCAGAAGTTCTCAGAGCCCAGCAACTCCCACTCAGAACAATGTTCCATTACATTCAGGGTCAGCAGATGCAGGTTTTGGCTACAAGTGTTTATGTCATTGCTCTCCCACCTTCTCTGAAGGAAATGCTCTTCACAGAAGCAAATGGGAGAGACCTTTCCACTCTCCTTCTCCTTCAGGACCCCCTCTCCTGGATCAGCTTTGAGCTCCTTATGCTTTCTTCTATGGGGTATTTTATGTTGTCCTGCTATTTGGAACCCAGGGACAGATTCTCAGCTGGGGTCCACATAGCAGTCAGTGGATCTATGCTGATTTAGACCACCTAAGAATGTGGCCTGTAGTGTCTGCACACTCAGACTGAGCCACAGAGAGAGGAATTATATTCTCACTTTTACATGCTCACTTGCTTTTTTTGTGGCTCAATAAAGACAGACTTGAAATCCACCCAGTTGGGCCTTCCAGGTCCAGGCTAGGATATGAGATTGTCCTGATAGCTGGGGAAAATAGCTTGGGTTTGCAGCCTCCTTTCAGTTTGGAAGGTATCAAACTAGAGAAGTGCAGATGGAAAAAATTCTGGATGATGTTTAGCTGTTGTTCTGTCTGTCTGAGTAATTGAGGAGGAATCTATCATTTGCCCTGTTTTGACGTAGTCAAAAAACTAGATTAGTCAGTTAAGCGAGAATGTTTTTTCAGCAGTTTTATATGAGGCCATAGGGGCAATTTCTTCTTCCAGACCCTCTTCCCCATCAAACAGTTCAATCTCTGACCACTGCTAACTCCACAATCCTAAATTAAAATCAGGACTGCACAACAAATCAGGCCCACATTTTGTCATCAAACCAGACTTCCGTTCCTTTTGTAGTGTGTTTTGCAGCTCTCAAAAGCCAGTTCTGGTGATTGAATACTTATGCAGAAGATCTAAATGTAAACATCTGTGTGCCTAAGTAGTGCATGCAAACCCTTCCTCCCCCCTAAAAAACCCCAACTTTTGTGGGTGAAAAGTAAAATTGAATGAGCAATTTCAAATAAAACAACTGGGAAATACTCCAGTCGGCACGGACTTTAGTGCTCTTTGTGGTAACACTTTTGGTTTAAATGCTTGTCTAGTTTTATAACTAATAAATGTTATTGGTTTAAAAACATGACAATGTATTTATGTTTTAAAATATATTTAACCAGTAGAGATTTTGGATTCTGCAAAGCATCTCATATTTAATATCTGCAGATATGCCAGACTGTAATACATGTTAATTCCTAAGTAAAATTTTGATAGAAATTTACCATGATAATGCTGAAATAACCTTAGCTTCAGCGAAGCACATGTGCTAGCTTAATTAATTGTGCTTCTGTATATTTGAATCCTAACACAGCTCATCTTTTATGTTTTAAATGTATCCATGTGTTTAATCAAAACAGCAATTTTGATAAGTTCCTAAGTGTCAAGATTTTAAAAAATGGTTAGATTTTAAGGATTTTTGAAACTGCATTAAAAATAATATAAATTGCTTCAGGGTAACATAGTTTGCTCCAATTTTCTATGATTCTAGTGCACAACTTTTCTGTATCTAAAGCTGATTTTAATATTTTTCATTAAATCTAGTATATTCTTTCTTCCCCTAAACCCTGCCTCTTCATTATAACCATTTCCATCAATGACAAGATCAGAGAGCACTTTTAATCTTAAATGGGATAGAAGGCTAGAAATTAGTACTTAAAGGGTGAAACCATTAGTATTTCTGAGTGCTTCTCTGTATTCATCACTGCTCTGATACAGATCAGTATTAATAAAGGGAGCAGCCAGACATAATCCATCTGCTGGATATTCCTTTTCTTTTTCTGACTGACTGCCTCATCTCTTTCTCTGCTCTGCTCTCCAGACAGGAAATCCAGACGTGGCCATTCATCAATGCTGCTATAATCTGTCTGATTTTATTAGCTTTTGAATTTTATCACCAAAACGAAAAGAGAAGGGGAAAAAGTCCCTAAAAAACAAAACCTCCGGCAGTATGACTCTTCCTTACCTATGCATTCTCTTCAGCATAGCAGGCTGGTACAAGTCAAAATTAAAAAGTGAAAAGCTGTTTGGCAAGTTTCCAAGATTTGGTCGTTTCTCTCCCTCCCCCCCACCCCGAGAGATCTTGGTGTGGTTTTATTTAATTTCTTCTGTACTAAAATGAATGTGAGACACTGCATTGCCAGCATTTCTTGCTCTTTGATGATATATTTTTCATTTTAAATATGAAATGTATATTTTATATTTCGTTTTGGCTTGAGATCCATCACAGTTTGTTCCTTGTTTTTGGGAGCAGAGCTGAACGGCAGCTTCTGAAGTCAGAGTTGTTTTGGTTGTCTGCTGTTATACTGGATGCCTTGAAATAGGAGATGAAGCTGACGTGGAGGAGTGCCAATGTTGGAGGACACCTGACAGAGTAATGGAGTGAAGCATTGGAGCAGTCTGTGGCCAAACTATCCCCTCCCTGACTGCTGGCAGAAGGCCCCAAAACTAGAGGGTACCCAGTAAGAAGTCACTGAAGGGATTCAGCTGTTGTGGTGGCATCTCACTTCTCTTTCCCCCTCTGCCCAGATTCTGGAAATCCACCTGGGGATGGGTTAGGCTGTGAGTGAGGGGGGTGAGGGTGCATTACCCTCATCTGAGAAACAAAGAAAGAATCAACAGGAATGTTAGTGCAGATTGAGCTGTGGAATGTGCATTTAGGTGGGTGGAATGTGGTTTTAGGAGAAACATTCTCTGAAGAACTTTAGTCCTCAGTTCCAACAACCTGAGGATTTCAGTGTATCTGCTGAAAATCCTGCTTATTTTGTAGAGGGACAAGCCCCACCTATCAATGGAAGAGTCAAGTGGAAACCCCATAGGAAGAATATCAGGGAATTTCCTGTTCCCTGTTGGATTTTTTTTCACATAGACAAATGATCTGGGCCCTGCTTAAAAAACACTCAACACATCTTTGGGTGGAACATGAGTGTGTGGGTCATTGCTGATTGTGCTGAAAACTGCTAAAGGAAGATGGGAAAGCAAGGGAGTTGCCTTTAGAATAATTTGTTCCACATGGCTCTGAAAGATGAGACTGAGACCATTGGATTCTTCTGTTTTGTCTCCTCAAAAAGAAAAAAAAAAAGAAAAAAAGAAAAAGTGTGGCAGTAGCCATTGCAGCATGAGGCGGGATGATCCTCCGGCTACTAAGAAGATACTCCGAAGTGTTCACGATAATGAAGATAGCACTTAGCACATCTGTAGCAATTTACCTGTTTGAGGCTTGTTAGTTAACCCTTAGAAAATCCCCATGAAATAAATCATTACTATCATCCCCATTTCACAGATGGGGACACTGAGAAGACAGGAGGCCCGGTTCATCCTCTCTGGCATAAGGAGGTACAATCTGAAACTCCTTACATGAGTCTAGCCCCTTACACCCTGGGATATTCACCCCTTTAAAGAAGGGCAGGCAGTACTTTCACCATCACCCTCCCATGGTTGCTCTGCTAGGGGACAATAGCTTTGTTTCACCAGGGATTCATAGAAGCTGTGCATGAAGAGAAAATGGGAGGAGTCCCTGGTCTTGCCCCGCCCCCAGGCCTGTGCTGCCCAAAGTGGGAGATGTGTTGCCTGCCTGTGGATGGTGCTGCAATCTTCTCCTGTGGCATTTAAACCACCAATGACCCTCTGCAAAGGTATCTGCACCAGTGTAGATTGTAGGGAAACTTGGCCTAGGGACACTGTGACTTTTCTAAAGCCACAGAGTGAATCAGTGGTAGAGGAAGGATTAGTATTGTGGAATTCCTGGCTTGTGACCTAGTGTTCAGTCCATTACGTTTCTCTTGACAAATCATGAGTGTGAAAAATGTGTTACTTAATATGTATTATTTTATAAAACTCAGCCTTTTAGAGTATGCACATATTAGGTACCCCTTTATGTTCAAAGTAAGTCAGTGACTTTAGTGGAATCTGTGTGGCTAGGTTCTGTGCAAACCTCTGAAAATGTAGTAAAGGGAAGTACCTCAAGCTGTTACCTAAGGATTAACATATGCCACTTGGGATCTAATGTCTCTACCTATAACTTAGACTGCAAGCAATCCAGTGTCTTCATATCTGTAGAGCACATCACACTGCTTTGGGACAGGAGCTCAAACCAACAACCATGCCCATGCCCATCGTTGAATGTGAGTGAACTCTTCAAACTATACAGTTTGAAAGAAGTTTGTTGTTACAAGTCATTTTACTTTTTGATAGGTATTTTGACTTCTACACCATAAAAACAATTGTGTTACTGAAAAAGCCATTCTAATTATAAAATAAATTGCTGAGCTGGGAATAGAGTACAGGTTTCCTGAGTCCCAGTTGAGTGCCAATATTTGTAAAATTGAGAACAGTAGAGAGAAGTTGACAAGGCATGTGTGGTTGTCAACAAGATAGGGTGTTTTATAGCAAGTGCCTGGAAAACTCAGGGAGAGCTCTTGGTTAATCAAAATATCTTTCTAGGACAGCGGTTCTCAAACCACGCCCCGTATGTGGCCCAATTAGCACACAGCTGCGGCCCAGCTCAACTGTGCGCTAAAGGCTGTGGGCTCCAGGTTCCTAGCTGCCCTGCCGCATGTTGGGCTCTGGGGGTCCAGGCTGCGGGCTGCCACTGGCTACAGGCTGCTGGCTACAGGCTACTGGCTGCTGGCTACAGGCTCTGTGCGGCAGGATCCGCGCTGCAGGAAGCCGGATACTGCTGGATCCACATGGTGGGCTCTGGGATGCCAGTGAGCAGAGGGCTGCGGGCTGCCAATGGGCGGCGGGCTCCAGGCTGCCGGCTGCTGCCTGGCCCCGCACAGTGGGCTCGGGCTCCAGGCTGCCACACGGCTTCGCATGGCGGGGGTCCAGGTTCCTGTCTGCCGGCTGCTGCCCGGCACCAAACAACAGGTTATGGGGTCCTGGCTGCTGCCTGGTCCCGCGACACAGGGTCCGGAGTTGTGGTGGGATCCGGGATCAGGGTCCTGGCTGTCCCCTGGCCCCGCGCACTGCAGAGTTCGGGGTCAGGGATCCTGCCACCTACCCTGCGCCCGGCTCTCTGCTCCTCACCCCAGTCTGTGGAGGGGTCTCTGGGTGGAGGGCACTGGGCACAAACAGTGGTTTGTGGAGGGGGTTAGTTGCGGGGCACTGTGGTTCTCAACCTGCAGCAGTAACTCAAATTTGAAATTGCAGAACTACTAACTGTGATATATAATGTATTGCTTAAATCAGTCTCGGTACCAGATGATTGGCAGATAGCTAATGTAATGCCAATTAAAAAAAAAAAAAGCTTCAGAGGCAATCCTGGAATTACAGGCTGGTAAGCTTAACGTCAGTACCAGGCAAATTGATGGGAACTGTAGTGAAGAACAGAATGATCAGAAACGTAGATGAAAATGGTGTGTTGGGGAAGAGTCAACAAGGCTTTTGTAAGGGGAAATTGTGCCTCACTAGTCTATTAAAATTCTTTGAGAGTGTAAACAAACACGTGGACAAGGGTGATCCAGTGTAGTTGGACTTTCAAAAAGCCTATGACAAGGTCCTTCATCAAAGGCTCTTAAGCAAAGTAGACAGTCATTGGATAAGGGGGAAGGTCCTCACATGTATCAGGTAACACTTTGTGGGCCGCACAATGATAAATAGGTTGAGAAACACTGCTCTAGAACACTGGTGCTCAGTCTGTGGTGTGATGTGTTTACTAGTAACCTTTGGCTTTCCCAACTTCAAAGGAAGAAGGAAGGGTTGGGAGATAGAGCACTAAGGAAAAGAGTGATGGGAGGAAGAAGAAAGGGCTGTGTGTTGGGGTTGACTAGATTTCTTCCAGATCCAGTGGCTCAGGGAGCTGCTGTGACCTCAGCGTTGATCTTCACATTGCCACATGGAGCAACGTGCCCAGACTCTTCAAATGCTGTGACATTTTTGCTTAGCACAGGCACTTTCAGAAAGGTAATATAGTAGCAACATATAGAAAGTGGAGTGAAACTTCTCAAAATTACTGACTAATCAGGCACTCAAGTTTATAACATGATAGCTGGAGTTTCTGCTGTCACTCAGGCATACAAAAATTACACATATATAAATATATACTAACCCAGATTCTCTGAAATGAAAGGGAAAAATGTTCTGTCTCCTTAAGCCAATTATCAGTCAGCTCTAAGCATGTGCTGAAACTTGCAGTAAACTCTTTTCCCTATCATTTGATGAAGTTGAAAAATATCTGCAGAAAAACTTTGTGCAGGGAAAGTAAATGCACCAGCAGGGTAGGCTGGCAAAAGATTGATTCTTTGTACTGCTGGAATAGGAGGTTTTTCATGTAATAAATCAATGCTGCTTGAATTCATGAGAACAAGCATCCAGATGACTTGATAAGAGGACTCAAATGATCCTTCCATACAAATGAGTAGACTGTATGGGGCTATTATATATGGAAATAAACAGAACAGTGGATTGTCCAGCTTTGCTTGGATTCTAAGACTGGAATTTAATTCCGGTGCTACATAGTCACTATGGATAATCCGTCCATCAGGTTATTGTATTGTAGGACTTCAGTGTTACACCTTCTGTAGGGATTACATTAAATCACATCAAAGTGGGGAGATGAACAGTAATGTTGTTTCAGATTACAGGTCTGAGCCAGGAATTCCTGTGTTAACTGCACAACAGGACCAGATGGTATTCATCCAAGAGTTCTGAAGTCACTCAAATTTGAAATTGCAGAACTACTAACTGTGATATATAATGTATTGCTTAAATCAGTCTCGGTACCAGATGAATGGCAGATAGCTAATGTAATGCTGATTTAAAACAAAAATAGCTCCAGAGGTGATCCTGGCAATTACAGCTGGTAAGCCTAACATCAGTATCAGGCAGATTGGTTGGAACTGTAGTGAAGAACAGAATTATCAGATTTCAGAGTAGCAGCCGTGTTAGTCTGTATTCGCAAAAAGAAGAACAGGAGTACTTGTGGCACCTTAGGTCATTATGCAAGGCACTGCATTTAGCCGTATGGAGTGGAAATCCATCAACCTCATGAAAGAATTATCAGACACATAGATGAAAATGGTTTGCTGGGGAAGGGTCAACAAGGCTTTTGGAAGGGGAAATTGTGCCTCACTAATCTATTAAAATTATTTGAGGGTGTAAACAAGGGTGATCCAGTGTAGTTGGACTTTCAGAAAGCCTTTGACAAGGTCCCTCATCAAAGGCTCTTAAGCAAAGTAGATAGTCATCAGGTCTTCACATGTATCAGTAACTGGTTAAAAGACAGGAAATAAAGGGTAGGAATAAATCGTCAGTTTTCACAGTGGAGAGAGGTAAACAGCAGGGTCCCCCCAGGATCTGTAGTGGGATGAGTGCTGTTCAACATATTCATAAATGATCTGGAAAAAGGGGTAAACAGTGAGGGGGCAAAGTTTGCAGCCGATACAAAATTACTGAAGATAGTTAAGCCCAAAGTTGACTGCGATGAGTTACAAAGGGATTTCACAAAATTGGGTGACTGGGCAACAAAATGGCAGAAATTCAGTGTTGATAAATGCAAAGTAATTCACATTAGAAAATATAACGCCACCTATACATATAAATCCTGGTACGTCCACACCTTGAATATTACGTGCAGTTCTGGTCACCCCATTTCAAAAAAAGATATAGTAGAATTGGAAAAGGTACAGAGAAGGGCAACAAAAATGGTTAGGAATAAAGAAAAGATTCCATATAAGGAAAGATTAAAAAGACTGAGACAGTTCAGCTTAAAAACGAGATGATGGGGGGGGGGGGAGGAGGGAGGGCATGATCCAGATCTATAAAATCATGAATGATATGGAGAATGTTAATAAGGAGGTGTTATTTACCCCTTCACATAACACATGAACCAGGGGTTACCCAATGAAATATATAAGCAGCAAGTTTAAAATATACATAAGGAATTACTTCTTCATACACTGCGCAGTCAACCTGTGGAACTCATTGCTATGGGATGCTGCAAAGGCTAAAAGTATAACTGGGTTAAAAAAAGAATTAGATAAGTTCCTGGAGAATAGGTCCATCAATGGCTATTAGCCAAGACAGTCAGGGACACAACTCCATGCTCTGGGTGTCCCTAAACCTGTGACTGCCAGGACCTGGGGCTGGACAACAGGGGATGGGTCACTCAATAAATTGCCCTGTTCTGTATATTTCCTCTGAAGCATCTGACATTGGCCACTGTAAGGAGAGGATACTGGGTTACATGGGCCATTGGTCTAACCCAGAATGGCTGCTTTTTATGTTTTTATGTTCTTAGCCTTTGTGGAGTTGGGCAAGTTCTTAAGAGTAAGATTGACTCCTATGGGGCTCTTTAGGAATAAGGGTCTCCTCAAGATTAATAAGGGTACCAGAATCTGTCCTGTAACCTCTTGACCTCAATTTTTCCTATCTGTAAAATGGAGATATTTATCTACCTCACAGGAATACCAAGAGGTATAATTAGATAATATTTACAATGCACAAAATTAATGTGCTTCGTGATGAATATGTTGCCTCTATTGGCTATTATATTGCTGCCCTTCAGAAATGTGTGTGGTCGGATGCAGTTGTTTAGCTCATCCAGCCTGCTTACGAGGCACACTCGAATACAAAGAACAAAAGGAAAGCTGGGACAAGGGTGACATTCGTAGAAAAATATGATTGTACTAGTTCACTGGAATGATTACTTTCTAGAGAGTAGCATTTCTGCATGAAAAACTTTCATTTTCTCTGCTTCAGAGAAGAGAGCAAGAGGATATATATCATATTTATATATTTTCTGATTGGGATCTTGTCCTGCTGGTGTTAAATTTCTGACCATTACAGTGGGAAAAGTTTTTTAACATACATTAAGACACAGTAAGCCACCCACACCCATCTTAATTTTCAGACACTAGACAAGGGCACAACCAGTCTGCTAGCAATCCATGGCTGGAATTGGCTCAAAAAAAAAAATTGAATTAGACTTCCTGAAACCAGAGGCCTAGATTCTCCATTATGCGCTCGTCCCTTTGTGCCACTCAAGTTGCATAAAGAGGCTGGATTCTGGCTGTAACTCACCAGTGGCAAATTCCCTCAGTGGAGGAGAACATCTTCATAGCCATAAGCTGGTGTGTGGGGGGGTGTCTTATGCTGGACACTCCACTTCCAATACTCCAGTCTCAGGGGGTGCTAAGGGATGGAGTGGTTATGGAATCTGGTGGAGCTTCCCTTCACTGCTCTGGTTCTCCCCTGAGGTAAGGTCACTTAGGGGTTTTACCTTAATAATATCAGTTAGAGCAGCCTCTGTGCTGCTCTAACTCATGCTAGTGTTACCCAGGGCTTTCAGAACCCCCTGCAGTGGTAACTTAACTCTTTCACTCCAGGCAGTGTCAAGACTAAATCAATGGGAGCACAGCAATTCCATCTGATGAAAGATTAATGCAAGTAAACGTGCTCTATCTAAAACTGCAGTTTATTAGATTTAAGCACACACAGACATAACCATTCGGTTTAGAACATACCAGATATTTACCTAACATCTGGAACGAAATTGAGTAATCAACATCGGGTCAGCACTGGCCAAATGCCTCCCTGCCAGGGAGTAAAGGTGTCAGAAAAAAAGTCTCTTAAGATGGCTTCAGAAGACTGCTCTAAAGTACACTGTGTTAGCTAATTTTTTAAAACTAACTCAGGGGTTCTCAAACTGGGGTCAAGACCCCTCAGGGGGTCACGAGTTTATTACATGGAGGGTCGTGAGCTGTCAGCCTCCACCCCAAACCCCGCTTTGCCTCCAGCATTTATAATGGTGTTAAATATATAAAAAAGTGTTTTTAATTTATTGGGGGGGGGGGGTTTGCACTCAGAGGCTTGCTATGTGAAAGGGGTCACCAGTACAAAAGTTTGAGAACCATTGAACTAACTTCTACAAAACACATAGGTCATAGTGACCCCTACTAAATCATCAGTTTTCCTAACTTTCAATAAACTACTTATCAACAAACATTCCTAACAATCTTCATTATAATAATACTTCTATATCAAGGCACCCAAATCCAAGGTTTCCATCCACCAAGGTTTTCAGTCTGAGTTGTTGACTTTATTTTCCCCTCCTTCCATTCTGATTAGCAGAAACTGCCAGCTAGTTTTGACCTTGCCTCTAAAAGCCTGCTTTCAAATTAACGCTTAACTATGCGGTGTTCTATTTTATTATTCATGGTGGCTGAGTGCACATAATATGGTTGCAATTATCTTGATCACATTCTGGGGTACACCCCCCCATCAAATTTGGGGCAACACTAGGCTTTTCCCTGGCTTTTATGGTCACCTTCTGCCTCTTTTACACTTACACACACAGCCAATCAAAGCCCCAGACATTAGTCTTCAAGCATTATTGGCTTCCAATGTCTCCATCTATCTCACCCCATAAACGAGCTTAGATGCTTCTTCCATTTAGTCTGAATGCAGGGTGGCTAGCACACCCATCACCTTTAATGAGGTCAGCGTTTCAATGGAGTTTTCTCATAAATGAGTACTCCTCATCACACCCCTTTTATCATGTTGTTTCCTTGGCATCCAATACTGTGAGTTGCTTTTAATTAGTTACCTTCCTTCCCATCTCAGTGTTGCCTGCAGAAGGACTACAACACCCTGAAATATCCCCATCCACTTCCCAAAAGCAACACAAAATCCTGAAAGGAACACAAGGAAATTATTACAGCTCTATCATTTGAGATGCCTTGCTTAAATGGGTATCAGTGTCAGCAATATCTATTCATACTTCAGACATTCACATTAGGTCCGAGCTGAAATTTGGCACACATAAGTGTGTTCTTTATCCCCCTGTGACAGGGTTTCTGCTCCTCACTTGCAGAAAAGGGGTTAAAAGCAGCTCTAGGGAGGCTGTGCTGGAGGCAGCCAAACAGAGAAGGGCTGAAGGGAGCAGCCAATCAGGGCCAAGCAGGCCCATATAAAAAGGGAGCTGCAGGGCAGAGGAGTACAGTTACTTGCTGGGAGCTCAGGGAAGAAGGACTGTGTCTCTGGAGGCTTGAGAGAACTGCCAGAACCCTGGACAGAGCAGTGTTGTGAGCAGGACCTGGGGGAATGGGAGACAGCTTCTGGCTGGCTGCTGGGATTTGCGGGCTGAGGCAAGGGCAAAGAGGATGCTTGGGCCATGAGGGAGTGGCCAGAAAACTTATTCCAGTAGCCACTAAGGGAAGTGGCTGAACAGTGGACTGAAGGTTCCCTGGAAGGGGGAGCACAGTGTCTGACATGCTCAGAGGGCTGTGTTGCTGAAGAAGATGCTCGGGTCCTTGGAGAGATGTGGGTCCTAGATCAGGAGTGATGGTAATGAGGTACCACCTGAAGAGGGTGCACTAGCATGCAGAGCTTTTTCCCAAGAAAACAAGCAGGAAGTGCCAGAGTGGTGAGTGAACCCCATTACACCCCTGTAGTGGGGTGGTCACCCGCTCCTGCCTGGAAGAGCTTAAAGCAGCCTGGGAGAGGGCTGTGGCAGAGAAAAGCTGGGCTGATGGGGGAAAGCAGCCACAGCTGTAGCAAGTGCAATCAGGGCCCAGCTGCCCCTTATAAGAGGGCAGTGGGCCAGTAGCAAACAGTCTTTCTCCATCTGTAGAGGGAGATGGGCCTGGCTGCAGGGAGCTAGAGAGAGGGTACCTGAGTGGAGTAGGGCTGGGGAAAGGCAGAGGAGCTGGAAAGCCCCAGGCTGTGGCCTAGCAGAAGGCCAACGGGTACTGGGGGTTGCAAAGGGCTGCCCAGGGGTAGGCAAAGGCAGCAGGTCCAAACCCAACCTTGCTGGTGATGAGTACGCTGATACTGCCATCTGCCCCAGGGGCGGGGACTAGACGATGACTGCCAGTAGCCTTATATTGAGGCGAGGTGGGGATAGTGGGTCTCTGGGGAGGGGAGACCCTGAGACTGAGGGGTGTATGGCCAGAGGGCAGCACTCCAGATAGTGGGGCACTGGGTTTGGAAGGGACATGGGGGGCCAAGCGGCAGTGGGACACCGGCCTGCAGAGGGTGCTCTGGAGGCTGGATGAGCTAATTCCCAGAGACAACCAGCAGGAAGCGCCTCAGGAGTGAGTCACGCATCACTACAACCCCCAAATAGAGCTAGTCAAAAATTTTCCCAACAAAGCTTTTTGTTGGAAAATGAGGTCTAGTTGAAATTTTCTATAGGAAAGCATTGAGCTCAATGAAAACTGACTTTTTTTTTTTTTTTTTTTGGTGTTTTGAAGTAGTGTTTTGAACCCAAACATTTCATTTCAAATTGACATTTCAGTTTTAAATGTCATTTTAAAGATGAGATCTGCTTGAAATATTTCAATTTGATCAAAAATTTCAAATTTTTCTATTTTGTCAGAAGTTGATATTTCAACTTTTCATCCCCATTCAGAATGAAAACATGGAAATACCAGTCTCCTGTGGGATTAAAACTGTGTGTTCTGACCAGCTGTAGCCTTACATTTTGAAAATAATTGTCAGTAAATGGTTTTACCTCTCTCCCTTTAATATGCACAGAGGTCTATGCTGCCTAACACACTTGTAAGACTGCAAAGATTTTATTGTTTCCATTATCATAAATAATGTACTGTACATATTAAAGGAATACTTTTGTTAATTTGCTGTGAACTATAAAAGGATATGTATCTATTCTTAATTAAAATTTATTAAATCTTCTGCATTTTTTGCATACTTGTAAATTGTATCCAGAATTGGCAATGCTTTCTTAGGTGCTTGGTTGAGTTGTCATCTTATACAGACTCTGGGCTCATCTTTGTCAGTTTCACTTGTGTGATTCCATGTCACTATCTTCCTAGACCTTCTTCATGAGTAACAGGGGCATACTGTTGCCAACCCTATATATCCTGATTGAAGCCCTTAGTTAAGAGCCCCAAATTTTGTGTAATCTACAGTACATCACATTGAAATTGTATTAATGATAATACATTTTTGTCAGTTTATGGCAATTTTTAGCCTTATTATGCAGATGATAGTATAGGAAATGAATTTTGCCTAATGCTTTTTATCCCTGCACTGGAAGACCTGAACACAATGATGATCCGTAGAAAGACAGTTGATACTCGTTATTGGAGGCATTTTTTAAATAGACCAACCCTGGATGAACAAGCTCATAGTGACTGTAACAGTATTCACTTCTGCAATTCCTAGCTGTAATAAGAAAACCATGGACAAAAAATTGGACTTTTAGGAGTCCAATTTATGCATAGTTCACTAAGAAAATACAGATTACAAGTGACATTAAGTCATGGCCAGTAATTTTTTTCTCAGTAATTATTACAGTAGTAATAACCTGCATAATACAGTGACATACGGCAATATTTATTGTTTAAAAAGTCAAATCAATGCATGGATCACTTTAAGAACATACCTTATAACAAAAAGTAGATTAAAATGTTGTTTTTTAGATCTATCCTGAATCAGTTCATTGGGTTATAAATGACTTACACTACCACAAATAGACCCGTGTTTTTTTAACCTCAGAAAGCATTAACAGCTCTCTTTGGCTATCCCTCAATGAGAAGGTGATGTCTGACAAGGGGGTTCATTGGTGGGTTTTAAGTGGCTGAGGAGCCTGATTTGTGCCCTGCAGATTTTCCCACAAGTGACAGGTGTAATCTTGGAGGAGACATAGTTGTTGGCTGGACTGTTGTGCCCTTTCTTTCCTCTTTTGTCGCTTCTGTCTCATGAGCATGTCTGTTCTCCTCAAAGTGAGCTGTGGCTTGGTCTATGGTATGGCACTACTGTGTTCTGTTCTGCACTGAGTCCTCCCAGTTTGTTAGATTGATGCCTCCCTTTTTAAGTATGTCTTTAAATAGCTTCTGCTGCCCTTCACGAGCCTTTCTTCCCCGACTTAAATAAGAGAAGAGTATTTGCTTCGGGAGATGAATGTCAGGCATGCATACAGTGGCCAGACCAGCAGAGCGGGTGTTTCATGACTTGCGCTTCTATACTGCTGATGTTGGTTGCAGAGAGAATGCTGATGTTAGTGCGTCGGTCTTCCCAGCTGATCCTGAGAATCCTCCTTAGGCAGCATTGTTGGAACCACTCCAGCCACCTGTAGGTTACACAGGTCTCACCCATAGAGGAGGATGGGGATGGCAACTGCCTTGTAAACCAAGATCTTGCTACCTGTTTGCAGATCCCTATCATTGAAAACTCATTTGAGTAGTCTTACAAAGTATGTGCTGGCACAGCGGATCCTGTATTCAATTTCTGTGTCAATGCTGGTTGTTTGTGAGAGGTGGCTACCAAAGTATGGAAAATGGTCCACATTTTCCAGCGGTTCTCCGCTGATCATGATTTGTGGAGTACGAAGAGCAGTTTGTGCAGGTGAGGGCTAGTAGAGTAACTTGGTTTTCCTGATGTTGAGAGACAGAGAGAGACCCAGGCTATGATAGGCATCTGCAAAAAGATGTAGGGTTCTTTGTAGGTCTGTGTATGAGAGAGAATGACAGTCATCTGCATATTGTCAGTGATGCCAGTTCTTGCAATCTTAGATTTTGTTTGGAGATTGAGGAGTTTGCCATCCATACGATACTCTATTCCAATTCCATCAGGAAGGCAGTCAGGGATGAGAATCAGGATCATGGCAAGATAAATGGAGAAGAGTGTTGGAGCAATGACAGCCCTGCTTGACACTAGTGCAAATGATGAATGGTTCGGTCTCTGAGCCATTGCACAGAATGGTGGCAGTCATCCCATCGTGGAGTAGTGTGATAGAAATGAATTTCTGTGGACAGCAAAACCTACATAACACCTTCCATAGGGCATCCTGGTTGATAGTCAAAGGCCTTGGTTAGATCAATGACAGCTATGAACAGTTCCTAGGGTTGCTCTCTGCACTTCTCCTGAATCTGTTGTGCAATGAAAATCATGTTAGTTGTGCCTTCAGATGGCCCGAAGCCACATTGATTTGGGGAGGTGTTCCTTGGCAAGGGGGAGAAAGCAGTTTACTAGGATCCAGGCAAGGATCTTCCCTGTGATGGAGAGGAGGGCGATACCTTTGTAATTCCTGCACAAAGATTTATCCCCTTTCTTGAATATTGTAACAATGTTGGCATTCTTATAGTCAGGTGGAATTTCATCAAAGGTCCAGATTTTGTCAAGGATTTGGCAAAGTTTGTGCTGGAGCATTGTTCCACCAGCTTTAAAAACCTCAGCTGGGATGCTGCCTGAGCCTGGTGCCTTGTGGTGTTTTTATTTATTTATTTTGTCTGGGTGATGGCATGCTGGACTTCCTCAGAAGATGGGGAATTAGCAAGGTGTTCCATTGCTGAGGATTGTGGAATAGACTCAATGGTGTCTTCAGCAACCATGAATTCGTGGTTTAGTAGGCTCTCAAAGTGCTCCTTCCAGCATTGTTTAATGGCCACATTGTCCTTGAAGAGGGTGGAGCCATCTTGGAAATATAAAAGGGTTTGGGCCTTTGGAGCATGGGCCATATATAGCTTTTGTTGCTTGAAAGAAGCTTCTCATGTCAGCCTTGTCTATGAAACCCTGCATCTCAGAGGCCTTCTCTTGCCACCACTATTTTTTTTGTCATGTAGCCTCCTTTGATAAGCCTCACGTTTTCATTGGTTAGAGCAGGGATCGGCCAACTTTGGCACACGGCCCGCCAGGGTAAGCACCCTGGCAGGCTGGGCCGGTTTGTTTACCTGCATGTCCACAGGTTCGGCCGATCGCGGCTCCCATTGGCCGTGGTTCGACGTCCCAGGCCAATGGGGGCGGCGGCCAGTGGGAGTCGCGATCGGCCAAACCTGCAGATGCGGCAGGTAAACAAACTGGCCTGGCAATGCCAGGTTGCCGATCCCTGGGTTAGAGGAATCACTTTGCAAGTTACAGAATGCAGTTCTTTTCTGTTGAATTTATGCTAGGATTTCCTAGTTTTCGTCAAACCAGTCCTGGTGCCAATGAGTGGAATATCCTGTAGCTTCAGCACATGCACTGTGAATGGTATTTTTAAGTTGGTCCCAGTGCTCTTGAATGTCAATGATGTTATCAGGCAAGTTAGAGTTTTTCAGATGGGTGTTGCTGGAACATCTCTCAGCTGGCTTGATCCTGAAGTGCTTTGACATTGTACAGTATATAACAGCATAACTTGTCTAACTCTCTGATATTTTATCACATTAATCTCTAAGTCATCTAAACATTGATGCACTGATCATAAAAGTTCATGTTTTAAAATGAGTATGCTCAGTTCTGTTGTTCAATATGGTGTTTGGGGATTTTTCTGTAATAAGGTGTCCATATAAAACCAGTTTTTCCTTCACTAGATAATTTTAATTCTAGATACAGATCAAATAATACTAAAGTTTAGTCATGATCTGCCTTCATGCCATTTTTATATGGTACATGGGGCTTTATAGACAAACAAAAGCTTTGGGTGAGTTCCTGGTCTCATTGAAGTCAATGGTGAAATTCTCATTAAATTCCCTGGGGCCTGGATTTTAATCCTGGCTTCTACCCAAAGGAGCTTAGAATCTAAGATCCTGAATTTGCAGGGTACTGGGTGCTTCAGCTCTCACTGATAGCAATGGGAGTGGGCAGCACCATGTACCTAGCAGAATCAGTCCCTAAGTCTCTAAACCTGCTCCCATTGATTTCAATGATGTCAATGCAAATATTGTCTTCGGTGGTGGAGGTTCATGTCTGAAGTCATACCAATAATCTGCAGATAGTGGGATAGGTTGCTAGTGATGACAACAGAAAACAAGAGGGGCAGAGGGAGATCTATAATTCTTGTGTTACTACTTCCACAATCTAATTACATGGGAGAGAAGACGTGGGTTATATCTGGGTAAAATTAGCAGAGAAAAGTAAACTAGGAGAGGTGAGATTTAAGGAGGAATTTGAAGACAAATAAGGGTGATAGCTTGAATAAAAGGAGAGGCTACTGCAGGGGTGGGGAGTCTCAAGTGGGAGTAAAGAGCACTGCAGTACATGCTCTTCCATGCCACCAACCTGAAGTGTTGGAAACATGAAATGGAGAATGTACCAACTGAAGTGAGACGGTAGGTCTGTCTCCATCCCTACTAATCAATGGCCTCACTGCTACAACAGCAAGTAGTGTCAACTGTGGTACAGTCACCTGCCACTAGCAACTGGACTGAGACAACTCATTTCACACAGGCCACTTAACAGCTGTAGTATTGTTCTATGGTCACTTGTGTGGAACATGGGCTGGAGATGAGCCAGTGACCTAGACATATGCAGGCTTCGTAGTCCATTAAAAATCCCCGAAGCTATTACTTCCTGCTAAGGAAATTACTTTTGAAAATATATCCAATACTAGCAGTAGCTAGCACTAAAAGGCACAGCCCCATGCTATCAGGGTTTGCATGCTCCTGCTGGAAATTTCCAGTAGAAAACTGTGTCTTCCCAGAATGAATTTACAAGACCAGGGAGATCTACAGAAATGCTCTGTACTTTTCAAGCGATGGCCATTCTATCATACAATAATGTAATACCCAAATCCCAGTTTTGTCTTCCTTAATTTAAAGGCAAGACACTGGTGCATCTGAGTCTGTTATATGTATATGGTATCCATTTAGCTGCTATTTGTCTGATAGCAACTGAACCAAAACTTTAATCCATGTGGGGGTTTGGGAAATGTGCAACATGTGTGCTTTTTATGGATCTCCTGAAAATCCATTTCTGCATGCATAGTGGTCACCTCTCTATTATAAATTAAAAAGGTCAAGATCAGATAAGGACACTAAGGGCATAGCATGTTCCAATATATGAAATATGCATAGCCTGACATATTTAAAATGTCTCTATTCTTTCAGAATAAGGGCCCAAAGTTAAGCATGATAAATATTGATTTTTTTTTTCTTGTCTGATCAACTAGGTGCCTTGTTGATACTTGAATTATGACTACCATTTGTCAGTAGTAGAGATGACATTTGGTTTTGTTTTGGTGTTCAAGATTTCTTATTAAGGGCTAGCTCATTGAGCCACTGGATGTTACTGTTGTCCCAGGGATATACAACAAAATACATTCCCCTGCCCCAGGATTTAACTAGCTTGGCCCATATCAACAAAAGTTCATAAACATAAGTTTAGGGTATATGTCTCCTTGCTATTGTAGTGAC
Organism: Malaclemys terrapin pileata; assembly: GCF_027887155.1. Lineage (NCBI taxonomy): Eukaryota > Metazoa > Chordata > Testudines > Emydidae > Malaclemys > Malaclemys terrapin. The sequence continues at coordinate 37,877,172 of NC_071505.1, read as the reverse complement.
TTGACTGTTTTCCCCTTAATATTAAAAAAATGCACTGATAGCACCTAGTTTTGCATGATCTGCACTTCCATTTTATAATTGTCAATCAACTGTAATTTAGCTATAGTATAAGCTTTCTTCAGAAGTGCATGGTTTTATAAATTCAGAACACTGCAACATGATTCATGTCACTGAATTACTGAAATGTGCCCAATGAATTTGAGAGCAAACATTAAAAGGATCATTGCTTGCTACCAGTTATTAGCTCAGTGGTCAGTGTCCTAACAAGTATATGTGTGTGTGTGTGTATGTATATATATTCATTATGCCACAGAAATATAATGAACATAGAGAATTTGGCCATCTTATGGAAATTTTTCCTAACATTCTGTTCATGATGCTGTGATGAATTGAATTGTCCATCTGTTCCACTGAGCTTAGTTATAATACCACTCACATGTGTTGTCCTGCTGAACTAGACAAAGAACCATTGTGGTTCTGGGGAGACATTTTCCAATCTGACCTCTGTATGCTGACATCAAGTGATCTGGCAACCATTTACCAGACTTCCACCGCGGAGTAATGACACACTACTATAAGTCTTCTTATCAATATGATTTTTTTGTTTAGCTTAACATTATAGTTCTCTTCCAAGAATATTTGGTAATGGTCAACCCATGTGTCCATGCTTCATGACTCAAGGCTTTCTGACCTATGTGTTCTGGGACTTAATGAGTGTGAGGAAGCAGGAACAAGGTGTGGTAACAGAATCAAGGCAGGGGAATTAGGAACTTATCTCGGGTCTGGTCAGCAGCAGGCCTAATAACTAGTTGCTCAGACAAGGGGTGGGACAGGACTAGGACACTTTATACCCGATAGTGTCCAATCAGCAGTCTGACTCAGAGGGTGTAACCTCTGGTGGGGAATTAGCTGTAGTTCCTTCATCTGATCCTACAGCTCAATGGTGCAGACAGTAAGGTTCTCACTCGGCAACCCCATGAGCCTGGATTTGAGCTCCATGGGGCGTGACACCACCATGCCTCCCAGGGAGATCCTTGGGCACTACAGGGCTGTGGAAGGCTGTACTTTTGCAGGGGCATGCACATGATGAGCTGGCTCCCAAGAATGTTCTTTTGGCCCATAACCCTCCCAAGTGATCAAATAGTACAGAGTCCCTGTAGGCATTTGGGTGCCCAGGATGTCATGAACAATGTACTCCTTTTGGTTTTGAATTGAACTGGGGATGGAGGTGGTGCATGCCAGCTGGGGAACAAATTGTCAAGGAAAGGCTTCAGGAGGGAGACATGGAATACTGGATGGATCTTCTAGGATTGAGGGAGCTGTAATTCAAACACCATAGGATTGATCTGTTGAGTAATGGGGAAAGGGCCTGCATATTGATGGTCTAATCCAGGGGTGGCCAAACTTACTGACCCTCTGAGACGCACACAACAAGCTTCAGAAGTTTGAGAGCCTGGCGTGCCTGCTGGGGCTTAGGGCTAGAGCCTGTCGGGGCATGCCTTCCAGGGCTCCTGCCCTGCAGCAGGGTGGTGGGGTTAGGGAATTCTGCCTCATGGGAGGTGCCTGCCTGTGTCTTGGGGCTGAAGCCTCAGCAGGCACCTCCAGAGGACAGAAGCCCCAAGCCCTGGCAGGCCCTTCCTGTAGGGCAGAAACCATGATATCCCCCCTTTCTGTTGGGTAGAAGCCCCTAGCCCTGCCACCCTGGAGGGGTGAGTGTGGGAGGCTCTGCAAGCCACACTTTAACTGTAAAAGAGCCACATGCTGCTCGAGAGCTGTATTTTGGCCACCTGTGATCTAATCTGGGCACAGATCAGCCAGTCTTTAGGTGTTTTGTGGACAGCTAAGCTTTTTGGCTTACATCTAAAGGTGGGGCTTCTTTGAGGTGTCAGTATGTCATTTGTAGGCTGCCTTGTCCACTTCTCTCTTAGGTTGGTTTGAGCTTCCTGAATGGCCTGTATTAGATCAGAGGCAGTGGGACCTGTTGTGGATGTGGGAACAAAGAGGTAGAAATGTGGACAGCAAACCATAGTTGGAGTAAAAGTGGCTGGATTGAGTTGAGACACATTCTGCATTGTTATAAGTCAGGGGATTGGCAATCTCTGGCACGCAGCTCGCCAGGGTAAGCACCCTGGCAGGCAGGGCCAATTTATTTACCTGCTGACGCGGCAGGTTCGGCCGATCGTGGTCCCCACTGGCTGCGGTTCGCCGTCCCAGGCCAATGGGGCGGCAGGAAAGGGCGCGGGTGAGGGATGTGCTGGCTGCGGCTTCCCGTCTCCCCTATTGGCCTGGGACGGCGAACCGCGGCCAGTGGGGGCCGCGATTGGCTGAACCTGCTGCATCAGCAGGTAAATAAACTGGCCTGGCATGCCAGGGTGCTTACCCTGGCGAGCCGTGTGCCAGAGGTTGCCGACCCCTGTTATAAGTTAATTCAGCAAGTGGTAATAGTGCAGTCCACTACTTTGACAGTGGTTCAGGAAGCAGCACAGGTATTGTTTGAGCGCCTGGTAGGTCAGTTCTGATTGGCCATCCATCTAGGGAGTGATGGGCAGTTGATGCATGGGGCTGAACATTGAGGACATTCCAGAACCTGAGCCCAGAAGCTGGGTTGAAGAGTTCCCTGAGAGGGTGAAAATTTCTCATGTTGGGATGTTTGTATATCTAGCTGGACTTTTGTTACCATGGAAGGGGTCTGGACTAGATGAGACTTAGTTGGAGGGCTAAGTCATGGACTGAAACAGACCATCCCCCACCATGGGGCCAAAGAGATGATCAGCATGGGGGTGCTAGAGGCAAAAACCTATGTAATAGCATGATCTGATACCAGGGGGCTGCTGTGGCAGTGAATGCAACTTCTAAGAGCCCATCTCCAGGATAAATTCAGACACCTGGAGTTCTAAGATCCAAATCTGGATTTAGTGTTTCAAAACCACCTCTACCTTTGACCTCTTGATTATTTGTTTAGTATTGCTTTAACTTATAAAATGTGTCTTATATAAATTCATCCATTTAGACATTTCTCAGCTCCTCCCCTCCATTGCTGTAGACTCAAAGTGTCACACAAATATTTTTTTTCTCTCCCTTCCTTACCAGCATATGGGGGGGGGGGGAGGGGAAGAGTTGGATTAGTTTATATGTATGATTGTATTGTATTGTTTGAGTGGGTTTGTTCAGTGTGCATGTGGAAAAAGTACTGAGGGAAATTTAGGCAAAAGAAAAATGAATTTTGTGGTCATTCTTATGTTACGTGGAAGTGAATTCTATAGTCTATGAAATTTCTGTCTCCTGCACTGTGGATATTCTGTTTTTTCTTGGTTCGCGTGCTTAGAAAACCATTAAACGATGAGCAGTAGTCTTTTGAGGCCTCTACAGATATCAGTGGTTTCTTCACTTCTGTTTTGAAGAATTAAATCAGAAAAAACTACTAGTTCTGTGGAAAATCTGAATTTTTAGAATTTTGCATCTTGAATCAGTATGTAAAATCAAACTCAAATGTTCATAGAACAAATGTTCTGTTTTGGAAATCCTGAAATGTGATGCTTCAAAAATGAAATCTGCTCCCCGGGATTCCTGGCTGCTTGCCTGGCAGGCTGCTGAAGAGCTAGGAATCCTGGAAGTTGCAGACTTAAATTGATAGTTCTTGTCAGTTCCACTGCTGTCTACTACTGAATAGTTCCAGACCCTCATTTTATTTGCCTTTGGGTTTCTGAACCTGTAGGGTGTCCTCAGTTCACATTTTCAGGCTTTTCTCTTTAACCATGAAGGCTAAAAACTTGCTTTAAGAACAAAATGAAAAGAGAGCTGAGATTGTGCCATAATCAATTTGCCTGCAGGAACTGGAGCTTTAAGAAAAACCTACTTTGAGATAAAGTCACAAGACTTGGCAAAATGGATTCTAGAATGGGTGGTAGATTCCTCTGATGAAAGGAAGTGTTGACAATCTGTCTGTAGAAATTACATTTCTTATTTTTCCCTTGATGGTCAGGGATCAGTGCCACAGGCAATTGTTCTGTTTGCTGTCATTCTGCAGTGAAGAGGGTGTTCTATTCCTATAGTCAGTTTATTTTTATTAGTCGCCTATGACACCATACCAGATGCAGGTGATATTCTCTGCAAAATAAGATTTTTTTGCAATGGGAAGTACAGTATTATACAGTTGAGAGGAGGCAGTCTGGGTTTTGGAAGTGACTTGAGGCCAAAATAAATTCTGTTTGTCCTACTGGCAAAAACAAGAGAGGCTCACTGATGCCTTCACAGCATGTGAAAAATTGTAGAAATTCATAATGTCTAACAGAGCAAGGTTTTTGTAATCAGCACTTAAGAAAGTGATCTTCGTGGTTCTTAGACAGAATCTTTGTAGGTAGTGGGAGGTTGCTTCAAGGCTCAAGTGTCTATGGAGTAGTGAGGCAGTGGTGGCAGTGATTCACTGACTTTTATGGCTTGAGTAGAGTTTTGGAGGTTGGCAGACTTCATGTGTTTTTGGAGATTGGACTATGGTGGTGAATTATTTCCACCTATGTTATATTTATGTTGAATCAAAGGCTCCATTCCAATGTATGACTTATGTGAGGTGGCTCTGGAAGGATGCTACCTGTGACAAACAAGATGGAGAATTTGGACAGGAAGTCTTACGGTATGGGATTCCATGTGGTTGTTGAAGTCTCCCAAGAGGTCTTATTAACTTCAATACATCAGGGAGCTGTCAGTTCCTCTGGAGGGAATTGGTTGTTCTCTGGGGGGTCAATATGGTACCTGATATCTGGTTTTGTCTTGGTTCTGGACTCACAGTGGACACACTTACAGGATTTTTATTCCCTAGAGGTTTTCTTGCATTTGAGTCTGTATGGGAGCACTGTGGCTACTCCATCTCCAGAATTGTCCTTTCTGGGTCTGGATATGTGGTGAACAGAGTATCCTGGGGGGATAAGGTGAGGCAACACAGTCAACTTATCCATTCTCAAGCTATGGATGGTGAAGAGCTTATTGACCCCAGATGTAGCACTGATCGGAATGAAGTGATGGCCCTTGTGTAATGTGTGTGGGGTTTTTTTGGGTCCATGTGAGGCAGTTGTTTACTTACTGCACTAGATTGGATGTAGCTTCTAGTGACAAAGGTATCTTGACATATGTTGAATACTTTATTTTAAAAAAAGTGCTACACAAATTATAAATGGATATCCCAATAAATAAAATAGGCCCCCACCATCTTTAGGCTCATCTCTTTCAGATTTTTACTTTCTCCATGCCCTGAAGCACAACAAACTCAAGCTCTAAAGTGTGAAGCCATAGTAAGAGTTGAGCGTCCCTGATTAGAGAACACACTGGAAGCACACCCAGACTGCAAAAATTCTTGGACAAAATGTCCTTAAATAAGTACATGCACAATCTATGTGCAGGCCTCAAAGCACTTCTCTGTATTTGCCAGCAACACTTCTCTCCTATCCAGATACCGCTTCATCCCACAGACTATGATCCAGCTTCTATCTTAGTCGGGCACTAAAAAACACCACATTGTCTGAATTCAATCAAAAAGGGGAGTTGTAAGTTGCCGGTCATATGTATCTTGATGGCATCATGACCCAGCCATCTGACTAGATTGGGGTGGCCAACCTGTGGCTCTGGAGCCACATGCGGCTCTTCAGAAGTTAATATGTGGCTCCTTGTATAGGCATCGACTCCAGGGCTGGAGCTACAGGTGCCAACTTTCCAATGTGCTGAGTGGTGCTCACTGCTCAACCCCTGGCTCTGCCACAGTCTCTTCCCCCACTCAACCCCTTCCTGCCCCCTCCCCTGAGCCTGCTGTGCCCTCGCTCTTCCCCTCCCCCCCCCCAAGCCTCCTGCATGCCACGAAACAGCTGATTGGGGGCTGTGGGAAGGGAGTGGGAGGTGCTGATCAGTGGGGCTGCCAGTGGGTGGGAGGCACTGGGAGCAAGGGGGGTTAATGGGGGGCTGCTGATCTATTACTGTGGCTCTTTGGCAATGTACGTTGTTAAATTCTGGCTCCTTCTCAGGCTCAGGTTGGCCACCCCTGGACTAGATCTTCAGACAACTCACTGTTCTCTATCTATATCTAAAATGTGTGTGAAGAACAGAACCTTTAGATCCCTACAAAATCTTTATGGACAATGGTATCAAAGGCTGCTACTAAATAAATGTATAAGAACCAGCATGGATAGCAGACTGTAATGCTGATCTAGATCTGTAATGCTGATGATCACACTGTGCAGTGAGTCAGTACTGAGGTGCCAGGAGGCACTAGACCATTGAAAGTGTTGCTTTTGGGAAATAAGAAAAGCAAAATCCTGTGGACACTGAATCCTGTGGACACTGAGTATCTGATGGCATTTTACTCGTACAAGAATTAGCTTCAGTGTCCCAGCTAAATTTCAACTTTGCTAAATAAAATCCTCTTATCTAATTTCTCTGAACTTTTAAGTGGATACAATATATTTTCAGAGTGGTAGCCGTGTTGGTCTGCATCTGCAAAAATCCAAGGAGTCCTTGTAGCACCTTAGACTAACAAATTTATTTGAGCATAAGCTTTTGTGGGCTATAAGTGGATTATAGCTCACAAAAGCTTATGCCCAAATAAATTTGTTAGTCTAAGGTGCCATATGGTCTCCTCGTTGTTTTTACAATATCCTTTGCCACTTTCAGTCTTGTAAACAGTTTGTATGCCTGTGCACTGTTTCATACAGCTGCCAGGCTGTAGACTGGTATTTCAGTGGTGAGTGAAATGGATGTGAGTGCATGTGTTTCTTTACCCCTAAAATGTATCCTACTCTGATTGGGTTACATAAAATATATGTGCAATCTCTGAAAGACACACTTGCTAAATAAATGACAGTTTTTGACAGTTTTCAATTGGAGAAAATAGTTTTAATATTTGATAACTGGATTTTCCAGCTATTAGTGTAACGTTGAAGGGTTGTAATCTTGTGGAAAATACAGTCACTGTAGGGAGATATTATGTTGAATGAATGTTTTTTGGATAATCCCCTGTGAATAGATGTGGTATGTTTGGGGCTGCTTATGGATCTGTTATGTTAATTGGCAAGAATGAAGTAGAGTTCTCTAGGAATAAATGAGAGCTGTCAAACGACTATCATTTTAGATACTATTTCCTGGTTGGTATAGATGATGATTGTCCCTGAGATTTTTGTACAAGAGATACTAAGTTTTCCTACTATTTTATCTTTAAATGTCCTCATTTTTATGTTCAGTGTTTAGTTTCCTGAGGGACATAGACTATTAACCCTTTGGTCACAACAGCATATGCTCTGGAGGCACTGTGGTAAGATGCTGTATAAAACAGTAATGTGTTTGGACAGCCGTCAGTAGTCTGAATAATAATACAGTTGGCAACTTAAAATCCTACATGAACTAGGTGACAACTGGTGAGAGCAGAACTTTTCCCCTGTACTTGCTGCCCTGTTTTGGGGGGGAAACTGCCAGGAGACTGCCTAGTGGGCTTCTAAGATGCAGGAGACCCATAGAGCTGGGAAAGACTCTACAACAGAAAACTGGAGTTTTCCTATGGAAAACTTTAATTTTGTGGAGAGTTTCCCATTGGAAAATCATTCAGACAGAAAATTCACAACCAGCTCTAGGAGGGATAGTGGAGCTGGTTAGAAATTTTCCAAAGGGGGGAGTGTGTGTGTGTGTGTGGTTTGTTTGTTTGTTTTTTTTTTGGAAAATGCTGGTTTGTTTAAATCTAAATGTTCCTTGTGAACATATTGATTTAAGTGGGCTTCCAATGGAAGCCAGCAGGTTTCTTGCCCACACAATCTCCTCTCTAGCAGCCTGGGCTCCCAGGCTGTTCAGCAGCCTGTCTGGCAGGGAGCATGGGAGCCAGGGCTCCCATGTTCCTAAACACCCAAACTCCCCACATACTTGGCAGCATTCCAGGCAGCTGATGACCAGGAGCCTAGACACCTGGAGAACATTTTTTCATTTCAGAAACACCAAAATATTCCCATTGTATTCTGTCCAGTCCTAGAGCTGGCCAAGAAGTGAGGTTCTATTTCTTCCCACTAGAACCATGCTTGGGATAAATCTGTTCCTACCATTTATTTCCTGTTCCTATTCATAGCTGCAAGGCCATCCCTCTAGTATTAGGAGATTGGGAAATCTGTGACAGTAGGACTGGACTCTAGTCATCTGGTACAGAAGCTGATTTAAATGACAGGTTACCTACCACACTTCCACCTTCTTCCCTTCTGAAGCCAACTAGCAAAGGTGGTCCAAAGAACTGTTGCCAAAAGCTTAGTCAGTCTTAGTAACAATTACAAGCTTAGGTAAACTGCCCTGTTTACCTCCTGAATGTCAGATTCACTCTAAACCACCTAGCTTTTCTTTAAGCATTCTTAGTGCTGAATTCAAAACACCTTTTTTAGCAGTTCAGAAATATCTGGATTGTTGTGTTGGAGGGAAGTTCCAGGATACCATAAAAGAAGTTCTGATTTCACACCAGTGTAAATGGGGAATAACTACTTTAAAGTCAGGGTTCCACCAGTCTAAAACTGGAGTGAGAGCAGAATTGGGCTCACACTAATGTCTGTGATCAGAAGTGTTGAATTTTATAAGAAGCATTGTTTTTGAGGTCCACTCCAGCTTGCATGATCAGCATTTTCTGATACATTGCATATCCAGTGGGGGAGCCAACAGGGGGGGCAGAGGATGCAGTTACCCCTCTGCACCCTTTAGGTGGTGTGTGTGTGTGTGTGTGTGTGTGTGTGTGTATATATATATATATATATATATATATATATATATATATATATATATGGAACCTTTTCAAGCATGTTTTTCAGTTTAAAAATGGCCACCAATGATTCATCATCTTCCCTGGTTCCCCTTAGTTATAAAAGATGGCTGTGCTGTTGTGCATATCTATATTTATGGCTGCTTATCCTAACCAGACTTGAACACTAACCCAAATCTCAATTCTGAATTTTTGGGGTTCATCCATCGCCCTTTTCATAGGGAGACCAACTAACCTAAAAGTTTTTAAATGTTTAAAATGGCTTTTGTGTTTTGCACATGCAGTTTGCCCTACCATTTTTCAGATCAAGGAAGCAAGAATAGCAATAAGAGCTTGAAAAATACAAAGGCAGACTGATCGTACTATAAACAGATCAGTTAGACTCTATTATATAGTTTTAACTTTTCATTGTGACATGTGCAATGTGACCTCAATTTAGCTTTAAGCTCTTCCTCAAGTGAGTATGGGAGTTTTATTCGGCGGGGGGGGAGGAGGAGGGAGAAACTGTTCTTGTATAACTTCCAGACAAATATTACTTCATTCAAATTTTTTTTCTCTTAATTTATAATTAAAACCCTTTTTGAGTTTCTAACTGTTTTAGCCTTTGAATTTTGTGGTGATTATTATTATGATTAGATTTGGACTGAATTAAATTTGGAAACATATGTTTTGTTTTACAATAATGTGCACTCAATGCGGTTTGGGGATGCGAGTATAGCAGATCTGATTATATGCCTTTGTTCCTTTTGGGAGACAATATGCTATTTTAATATTTGACTTGGCACCTTGTTTGCCTGAGTGCTTTCATGTGATGCTCAAGCAAAATCTGTACTATCCTGCGTAAATTGCAACAAGTTGAAAAGATAACACTATTTCAGGGCTGTACTATAATATAGCTGATACTCTGAGTGAGACCATGAAAATGAAATGCCATTAACCCCAAATCTGTCCAGTTACATAAAATTGTCTTTAAAAAGGAAAAAACCATAATTTTGGCTATTACACCTGTATGCTCATACATCTCTACCAGTGTTTGAGTGTATGCATAGGGGTGTGTCTATATAATCTCATAAAATGTTAAAACTGGACTTAAATTGAGAGTATATATCAGTACCTTAAGGTTAGAAATATTACATGGATGTTGTAATTACCCTGCAAAACAAGCATCAGAAATGCAGGAAATTCAGAGTTAAGGTGAAACTTAAAAGAAAACCAAACATGTTAAGATGTAGAAATATATTTAAGACACCAAACAACCTTAACTCTACCCATCATAACACCATGTAATAAACATACAATTATAATTATTATGTAATGTTTGTAATTTTACAATAAATGAAATTTCAAGATTATTTTTTCTTTTTGGTGTCACTACAGGGTGAACAGAATTGTTGATGAGACTGTAGGTAATTTTGGCTGGATCAGGCCCTTTGCTGTCCAATGATTATCCTGATGGCCTTGAAACTTGATATACTATGGGTGTGAGAATGAATGGTTACTCATGCCCTTGAAAATATATGCCCATATTTGATTAGTGCATTTCTAGATATACCTACAGTGCAATTGGATCGCTTAATACCTTAAAACCATTGAGTAATCTATTTGGAACTACATCTACTAGCACTATATAAGTATATTAATGCACTCCTGGAAGATGGAATTTCAAAATGATTTTAACAGGTTCTGCTGGTTTTTAGGTAGGGATAATTTGAGCCGGGGATTGGACTAGATGATCTCCTGAGGTCTCTTCCAACCCTAATAGTCTATTATTCTAATTGATAAGATTTCTAGGTCTATACTCACAATCCATATATTAAACTTCTCTTTTAAAGAAGACTTTAACTACTTGCTATCTTGCACTGTATCTGTATATTGGAAATGAAGAGCTTGATTTTTGAGTTGAGCCTCAACCAGTCCTCTTGATCCCTGATTCTGCACATACATTAAGCATGCGAGTTAGTACTGCTAAAGTTAATGGGGGGGGGGGGTGCTTTTGCCAGTGCAGTTTTGCACCCACACAAATGTAGCACACAGACATCTTCCTAATTGTGCACAAAAATAAGCTAGTTAGATATCTAAGAGCTACCAACTGCACTGCCAATTATTTGCTAGTGCAAAACTGAGCCCATACAATTAGAGGTCATAACTGAAAATTAGGTCCCCAAGTCCTTGCCTACAGGAAGAAGGCTCAATCAGAATTAAAAGCTAGTAAGAGATGCTACATTTATTTGGCAATGGATTCTATCTGACTGCAAAAGGACCATTAAAGTTGAAGCTGCAGGATTTCCCTTAAAGGATGGGACATGGTAGACCTTGATATGGCAAAACCTTGAAGGGAAAGGTGTGTATGTGGGGTGGGGGGAGGTTTGTAGATGGCTGTCTGGCCAAGTTCCTGCCTGAATGAGTATTTTAATGCTTCTGAGATTATGATGTAGTATGTGTAAAGACACCTAGATCCTTTGAATAAGTATCTTTTTACTATTTAAATTTAAATGTTATTCAAGTCATTGTTCCATGCAATAATTTGTATCATTTCAAGCAGGTGTGTTGTCTGACCATTGTTACAAGGACTCTGATCTGGGTACATCTGTGCAGCTGCTTAATTTCATACCTCAGTAAAAGTCTCAAGGCACGTAAGACTTGAAAAAACAGTGAGAACTTAGCCTAGGGAGATTTTTTTCACCCTGGAGATTTCCCCCCGTATCTATGGTTTGCATTGTCTAAAACTCAGAATAAGTTTTACATATTTACATCTGCAGATTATGCTTTAAATAAATCAACCTGCATACTGTACATGGGCTTTTTTTATTCATTGTTTTGTAGAGCTGTATTTGTGAGGAAAGACATTCCTGTAGTTAGGGTACTAGACTGAGACCAAAGCAATCTAGGTACTAATCGTGGCTATGTCAGATTTCTTATTGAATTATGACTGTGCCTCAGTTTTCAGGGATAATTTCTACCTAAAAGGGCTATTATCAGGCTTCATTCATTCATATTTGTGAAACCCACTGAGATCCTCAAATAGAAGTCAGCATAGAAGTGCTGATTATTATTATTATATCCACTGAATTACAAACTGTGACAGGTTATGTTGCATTATTGCAGTTTTTGGCCGTTCAGTTTCAACGCCGCCTTAAATTACTTCACATAATGTAAATGCAATTGGATTGATAGAAGTGAGTGAAGTGCACAACAAGATGAAATGTGAGATCCAGAACTTTGCATACACTCCATGGTCAATTAAAGGACACAAAGGTTATATTACAAACCATAACCCAGTGTAAAATGTAGTTATCTTCAGCTAAGATAGGTGTTGCTGGTAAACTGTTCCAATAGGGTCTCCATTCCTTAAAGTCAAATGTGCAAAGTGAAGGAGGAATGTGAAATAACAAAGTTGCTTGACTTTTAGGATTTATGAGAGCAAAAATATTTTCTTAAAGCCCATTTGAATTGGGAAGGCTTTTTCTGATTTAAAAACACATGTACTTTTTAAAGAAATAGAAATTTAACTGACTACTTTGATTGGGTTGCTATAGAAGGAACAGTGATCTGAAATAAGTCTCTCCAATAGAGATTACTTGGTTAATTCCAATTTAGCATTGACTCTTAAAGAGTGACTCCAGTACAGCAGGCCCGAACAAAGCCAGCAGCACTAAGAGTTCCAATTAAATGCTAAGGGAAGACCATTTTAGTAGCACAGGCTTTTGGGTTGGCATCCACAGAGAAATTGTATACTAGATTAAATTTCCACTTCTGCTCACACCAGTCCAACTCCATGTGTGGTAGCAACATTTGGAGCCCTCTGTAGAGAAGTCACCAGATGCTATAGGCATTTGTAGTATTGTTGTCCAACTCTGCTCAGACTAAGTGTAATACCTTCAAAAGCTGGCAACCGACCTGCAATAGGGCCTCTCAACATTGGTAGTGCTGGTACACTTGGAGAATAAACCAGGGTGGGGATATTTTAGAAAATGTCCCTGCATAGCCAGCCTCTTAGAATATGATTTTTACTTTTCATTTGCCACCAGTGATTCAGTGCCAGAAGAATTATTACATCAATTTACTAATAGCCGTTGTATCTTCAGTGTAACTTAATATCGGGCTACATTTGCTTAGACAATCAACATACATCTAGGTGAAATTATGGTTAGGAGATTAATGTACATTTCCCCTCCCCCACCCAATTTCATGATACAAGTTAATTAAATAGAATGTGTACATTCAGAAGCTCTTAATTTATGGAATGACAATATCTGTGCAAAAATCTAATTGTTTCATATAATGTATGTAAATGGCTATATAGCTGCATTTCTATAATATGAAGAATATTAAACTTTGTACATATCAATATTATGAACATTGTCACTTTTCAGGAATATGTTTTACCAAAAGTAAAATTGCAGTGTCAACCTTTTTCCTGCCCTCCAAGACCTATGAAGGCATTTTTTTATAGTTTAACAAGCTTTCCTATTAAGTTTTGAAAAATGGATCTAGTTATTGACATACATGAAACATATTCAATTAGTCTTGATTTGGTGTATTTGATTTAAAGGTTTTTGATTATTTGTTCCATGTTCTAACATGACAACTTAGAAATAGAATGAAATTAACTTGTCAGGAAGGATTAATGAACTGATTTTGTTCACCACTGTATGATTTACACGAATTCCACTGCAGCTGACATCTCCACAGAGCCAATATTCATATCTCAAAACTGATTAAAGGTCAAGGTAACCAATTTCTGTAGTTTCATATTCTAATTAACATTTAACCAATTGAAGAAAAAGTAAACATACAAATGAACATATATAGAGCAGTGAATTACTATAGCTAAGTTAAAAATCCAACTCCTACTTTCATACAAGAAACTCAGAACATGTTATTAGTATATAAATCAAACAAGCATACTGTATATACTTAAATCCTTAACCAATTTGATGCTAAAGCTTATTTTGATTGAAACTTTACATATAGTGTTTTGATTCAGAGTAGCAGTCGTGTTAGTCTGTATCCACAAAAAGAAGAGGAGTACTTGTGGCACCTTAGACTAACAAATTTATTTGAGCATAAGCGTTCGTGGGCTACAGTCCATTTCATCAGATGCATGGAGTGGAAAATACAGTAGGAAGATTATTTTATTTTTATATATGTGTGTGTGTGTGTATAATATATATATATATATATATATATATATATATATATAAACACATGAAACAATGGGTGTTACCATACACACTATAAGGAGAGTGATCAGTTAACGTGAGCTTTTATCAGCAGGAGAGAAAGAGAACTGTTTGTAGTGGTAATGAAAATGGCCCATTTCTAGCAATTGACAAGGACATATGAGGAACTGTATGGGTGGGGTGGGGGCTGGTGAGTATTTGCTTCAGGTTTGGGGGGGGGCTGTCTGTAAGCAAGGACTGTTTACTTGCTTACAGACAGCCCCCAAACCTGAAGCAAACACACAACAAAAACACTAACCCAGGAACCTATCCTTGCATCAAAGCCCATTGCCAACTCGGTCCACATATCTATTCAGGGGACACCATCATAGGACCTAATCACATCAGCCACACTATCAGGCTCGTTCACCTGTACATCTACCAATGTGATATATACCATCACGTGCCAGCAATGCCCCTCTGCCATGTACATTGGCCAAACCGGACAGTCTCTACATAAAAGAATAAATGGACACAAATCAGATGTCAAGAATTATAACATTCAAAAACCAGTTGGAGGACACTTCAGTCTCCCTGGCCACTCGATTACAGACCTAAAAGTCTCAATATTACAACAAAAAAACTTCAAAAACAGACTCCAACGAGAGACTGCTGAATTGGAATTAATTTGCAAATTGGACACCATTAAATTAGGCTTGAATAAAGACTGGGAGTGGATGGGCCATTACACAATTTAAAACTATTCCCCCCCCAAAAAAAATACAGTTCCTCATATCTCCTTGTCAATTGCCAGAAATGGGCCATTTTCATTACCACTACAAACAGTTCTCTTTCTCTCCTGCTGATAAAAGCTCACCTTAACTGATCACTCTCCTTATAGTGTGTATGGTAACACCCATTGTGGTGTGTGTGTGTGTGTGTATCTACTGTATTTTCCACTACATGCATCCGATGAAGTGGGCTGTAGCCCACGAAAGCTTATGCTCAAATAAATTTGTTAGTCTCTAAGGTGCCACAAGTACTCCTGTTCTTTTTACTATATGTAAATACTCAGTCCACATAGAACAGAACTGCTGTAGTCTACAGTTACCAATCAAGGTATTTTCTATTGAGGGAGTTAATGAGGTCTTACCCATAAGAGGAAAATCTTAAATATGCTAATACGGAGTACTGGATGCCTCAGTATTTTGTTAGTGTGATATAGAGATTTTTCACTTTGGGATTATTTAATTCATATTTAGCTCTAGTTGGTAGTTACTGGAAGCTATTGCTATCCAAGAGCTGTTCAGTGGATTATGTGAAACAAATTGGTCTCAGTCCTATCCATAGCAAAAAAGTCCACCGCATAAAACCATTGGGTTAAACTGTTTGGCAACCCTGGTGTGCCTGAGAAATAAAATCCCTTCTTACTATATAGTCTTATGTCATGGTTGAAGCACATTGCTTACTTTCTCTCTCTCTCTCTCTGCTCAGCGACAGCCACTGACCAGGCTGTGCTGGTTCTGTTTTAAGAGTCGGTCACTGGGACTGTCTATACTGAAAAAACCTTTAGAAATATGGTCTTTACTTCTGTGTACCTGCTGTCCTTTGCTGCCTTCTAATGGGAACACATATGCTAAATTGAATTATTATGGTAGGGCCATTAGCAGCTCCATAGATAAGGATATGTGAGGGGAGAAGGGTGGGAGGGAACTAGGAAGAGGGACTGGAGCCAGGGAGGAGAGCTTGCTAAGGCATCAGAGCTGGGGAGTGGGGCTGGAGCCAGAGAACAAAAACTTGCTGGGAACTACTTATTTCATATTTCTGAGTTTCCCAGAACAACTTTGTATGCTGTGACTGTTCAGATTTTTTTAAATTTAAAACTGGGATTTTTGACATATGTATTTAAATAAACTTCCAAACTTAGTTATCCTTTTCTGTGCTATGTCCAAGTTTATATAATATATCTATCAAACTTAACAGAAAGATTCCCACTGAGTTTTAGGGGGAGTTGGATGAAAAGGTACCTTTCATATGAAGGGTCTTAACACTCTGTAAAACATCATGCATACCAATAGCACTGAATCGATACTAAATATCACTTTTTTTTCAGTGCAGTACAGCCTATTCCTAATTCAGTCTTTGCAAGAGAAATTTATTTAATCTTTTCACCTTAAACAAGGTTAGTGTAATTTTAATGATTGCACTATATAGACAACAGTTGTAAATTCTTAACAATTTGCACATCAAAAGACTACTATTAATCCTGTTTTCTTCATCCTACAAGATTATGAATCTTATCTCTACCATGGGTCACATCTAGTGAAATGATATTTAAAAAAACTACAGGCAATTCATTATGTAATTCAAGTGTGCTTGGAGAAACAGTACAGTGTAATGACCATTAAAGCAATGGCTCTTCGGTGTATTGTCCATGACAATACATTTTGATATTAAGACAATTCTGGTGTCATATTAAGAATAATTCTTGGACTGTCCATTGAGGAACTAACCGGTACATCTTGGGATCACATAGAATGTTCCCTTACTGAAAAGATGGAATCTTTTTTTAATTAAGAAGGCAAGTTGTAATAAAAACATAACCATTGTCCAAAACAATTAGAAAAATATCTATTTTCATGAAATTTACATCCAAAGAATTGATCCTTAAAGAGTAAACTATTCCACCATGTTTATCTCCAGTTCTTTTCTGTGAAAGTGCTTTGTAATGAAACAGCAGACCAAAGAAAATTGGTACTTAAAGGTGGACAAGCAATTTGTGCATAAGCTTAAGGCTATACTTAAAACAGTCAGGTTTATTAAATCATAGGTAGTTCTATAATTTTTGTTTTATCCTCAGTGGCAAAGGTAATTAAAAAATTGCTAGAAAAAGGATGAAAATCTCCTTATTTTTCTTAGTGAAATTTTCATTCTAACAAAACAGATAATTTCAATTAATTATTAGAAGTCTCTAATTTTGTTGTGCTAGCCGTGTGTGGCTTCATACACTCCTCCTTTCATGCATAAGGTAAGGAAGACATTCTACCATAACTGCATTTTAATCATACTGTCCCAGAGCCAGTTTGATTGAGGTGTGCTCTAAATCAGGATTATAGGCAGGTCCTATGGCTTTGCCTCTTTCTGTGATGCTGAGTGGAACATCTGTGTCTGCTCACTCATACCAATTAGCAGTTATGTCTACACTGCCAAACAAAGACCCGTAGCTGGTCCATGCCAACCAACTTGGGCTTGCGGGGCTTGAACTGCTGGGCTGGAGTCTGAGCTCTGGGACCCTCCCACCCCAAGGGTTCTAGAGCCCAGGCTCCAGCCTGCACCCAGAAGTCTACACAGCAATGAAACAGCCCCACAGCCTGATCCCTGTGAGCCACTATTTTTCCTTTGTATACACATACTGTAAGTGTAAACCACAGCTAACTGAATCCTAGGACACACCTTCAAATTCCCTTCACAGCAGGGGTTTGCTCACCCACAGTCCTGCCATGGGATCATATCTCAGTTTGTGAAATATCATTCTATTGTAGTAGCCCCTAAGAATCCAAACAGATTGGTGCCCCTTTCTTGTACTACTGCATACAATTCCAAATATGCTGAGTAGCTCTGCAGATGGACCTCAGAAAAACTGAGGAACCACTTACTGCACCTCACATACATTTCAAATAAGAAATCTTTACATGCTCTCCCACACTGGGCGGGGGGGAAATCAGGAACCATAAACGTATCTGTAACACATGCAAGAAATCTAAAACTATATATATTAAAAATAAAACACCCGCTGACAGCCATTCAATGCAAAAAGGAAAAGTGGAACCAACTAAAACTACTCCAGAATTAGGGTTACCATATTTTAACAATCAAAAAAGAGGATGGGAGGAGCCCAGCCCTAGCCCCACCTCTGCCCCTTCCACTCCCTCCCACTTCCTGTCCCCCTCAGAACCCCCAATCCTCCCCCCACTCCTTGTCCCCTGACTGCCCCCTCCTGGGACCCCTGCCCCTAACTGCATCCCAGGACTCCACCCCCTACCTAAACCTCCTTGTCCCCTGACTACCCCAACCCTTATCCACACCCCCACCCCCAGACAGACCCCCGGGACTTCCACGCCCCATCCAACCACTCCCCACCCAGAACTCCGACCCATCTAAACCCCTCTGCTCCATGTTCCCTGACTGCTCCGATCCCTCTCCCCACCCCTGCCAGCCCCCCTCACAACCCCCAACCCCCCCTGCTCCTTGTCCCCTGACTGCCCCCTCCTGGGATCCCTGCTCCTAATTGCCCTCCAGAACCCCACCCCCTACCTAAGCCTCCCTTTTCCTTGTCCCCTAACTGCCCCCTCCTGAGACCCTACCCCCTACCTGTACCCTGACTGCCCAAAACCTTATCCACCCCTCCACCCCCAGACAGACCCCCCCTCCCAGAACTCCCAACCCTGCTCCCTGGCTCTTGACTGCCCCCTCCAGAACCTCCTTGCCCCATCTCCGACCCCCTGGCTCCCTTACCGTGGTGCTCAGAACCCAACACGCTGCTGCGCTCCCCAGCGGAGTGCATAGCCCGGTTCTTGCCCTCGCAGAGTGCTGCTGAGCGGTGTGCTGGGCAGCGGGAGGGGGAGCAGGGGGCGGAGCTCCAGACTGCCGGAGGCCTGATGCGAACGTCCGGCGATCTGCGAATGCAGGGAGGGAGAGGGAGAGAGCAAGAGGAAGGGAGTGATCTCAAGTTGCAGGGGAGAGGAGGGGGAAGTGGAGGAGGGGCTCTGGCTGCCGGAGCCCCATGCGAGTGGCACGATCCGGCCAGCTGCCCTGTCAGCCACGCGCACTCTGCATGGGGGGGGGGGAAATCTGGACATTTACAAATTCCCCCCAGATGCTATTTTTAACTCAGAAAAGCCGGACATGTCCGGGAGAATCTGGACGAATGGTAACCCTCCCAGAATCCACAGAACACCACCTTCAGGAAAAACCATGGCACCAGTACCCACCACATGAACACTACGTGACACCTGAACATCATCAATTTATGAAGACCACCCCTAACTGGAACTGAATTATCTGTATTCGTACTCTCTAAGGGATTGACCTTCTGCCCCTCTACAGAACCTGATACAATACTAACATGTGGAGAATTAGAAGAATTCTTTTGGCCACTCCATCTCAAATAATTCTTTCACAACAATGATGACACCATTTAAAATGACCAAGTCCCCATCAACAGTCATAAGAAAAAAGAATCATCTGACTCTACACCATAGAGTAGATGAAAATACACTCTTGATCATTACATTAACTGCTTTGGGGGAAAAAATTGACTGTGAAATCCTTAACAAACATCACATACACCACTCTCTCTCCAATGCTGAGAGGACAGCTATACAATCCCTGAACTCTAAGCATCAGATAGGGATCAAACCAGCAGACAAAGGGGGCACCATCATAGTCATCTCAATTGTGATGACTATGTTAATGAGGCAAACCAACAACTCTCCAACACCACCTACTACAAAGAAACCAAAGAAGGTGCCACACCACAATTTACACAGGAATTTAAGGTTATCCTATCCTTCTCCAAACAACTCCAAGAGAAACTACAAACTCATTCCCAATGAACCCACTCCAGGGACCTTCTACATGCTTCCCAAGATACACAAAAAAGGGAACCTGTGCAGGCCCATTATATCAGTCCTTCAGTAAGAGTGCCTTGGCCAATCAGGATTCATAGAAACCATCCTCAAACCACTCACCTCTCAAAGGGTCAGCTTCCTCCACAAACTCTGCAACATTAACAAACTCCCAATACCCCAAGAGAACCTGCTTCAATACAAAAATAAACCCCACTCTGAATGCACACCTCTAGTTGTCACTACTACCCCACACTGGAACACATATGGGGTGTCATCAAACTACAACCCATACTTGATGGGGACCCAATGCTGAAAGTAATCTTTCCTGAACTACTACTTCTGGCCTTCAAACAACTACCCAACCTCTCCAAGCTCATCAGAAGCAAGCTCCCCACCAGGGGCGGCTCCAGGCACCAGTGCAGCAAGCGCGTGCCTGGGGTGGCAAGCCGCAGGGGGCGGCCTGCTGGTCGCTGTGAGGGCGGCAGGCAGGCAGCTTTCGGCACATGCCTGCGGGAGGTCCACCAGTCCCGCGGCATGGGCAGCAATTCGGTGACGGGGACGCCGATGGCGCAGCACCGGCAGACCTCCCGCAGGCACGCCACCGAAAGCCGCCTGCCTGCCGTGCTTGGGGCAGCAAAAAACATAGAGCCACCACTGCTCCCCACAGACCAGGACACACCAACTCAAAGCAGCACCAGGCCCTGTTAGAACAGATGCAAAACCTGCAGACATATCTCCACTGCTACAATGATCAACACCTCCCAGACAATCACTATGCTCTTGAATAAGCTCACAGGAAAATGATAAAAGACAAATAACATATCTTCCTGTTGGTGAACATTTTTCACTCTAGCTGATGCAGCAGTCTGTGATGTTCTCCTCTAGTGTTATGTGGACCAGTGATCTGTTAGGTTCACATAGGTTAGGTGACTCCAATCCTTGACTTTGGGAGCCAGCCTTACCTTGCTCTGCTGTGAGAGCCTCCCTCCTGGGCTGTTCTCACACAGCAGCTGGCATGTAAGCTGCTCCTTGGACTGTGCAACCGAATGACACTAGCCAATATCTCTGGTTCCAGACACAACAGGTCAGTCCTCATTCTCAAAGGAAACCTTTCCAAAGATGAGCCTGGGCATTTAAATTCATAACTTTGCTAGACATTAAAAATCATGGACTGAAGAGAGACACTGGATTTATGGCTTATTACAACAAACTGTAACCCACTAATGACCCCTCTCCCCCAGCTGCTTCCTCCCCCCCTCCACACACACTTCCTTTTCTCCCTGTGACTGGAGGGATGTTAATGGACTACTTCATCATGAATGGTCCCTTGAAATATGTGTTAACTACTTATGCTAAACAGTCTATTCAAACCTTGTATTTATCAGTGACACGTGGACTACATTTCCCAGATCTGAAGAACTGTGTTTGAGCTCGAAAGCATGTCTCTCACCAACAGAAGCTGGTTCAATAAAAGATATTACCTCACCCACATGGGCCAGGATATTAGAGAGACAGAAACAGCTACAACAGCATATAATGAAGAGCTCTAGACAATCCCTTCTTCCTTCTCTTCATCCTACTTGATTGAACTCCTAAATTTATCCATTCATAAAACACTACTGATATACCTTTAAATGATTCTAAATTGCACTGAACACTTCTGAAGTACCAGAATAAATGGTATCTTTTAATGAGAAAAAATATTAGTTTTAGTAAATTTATGACTTACACTCTGATCCAGCAACAAGGGATGTATGCACACTCTTGACTTTATGCCTGTTCTAATCCCACAGAATGATTTGAAGGTATATCAGATTTATATTAGCAGTGAATTTAGAATTTTAAAATGTTTGTACTATGTGACTTCAGTAAGACTAACTATATGTATAAAGTTAAGTATGTATGAAAATCTCCACAGGAGCAGGACCTTACGTGAATGCTTTTCCCATTATTATGCACATCATACATTTCAAATTCATCCAATGTCAGGTGTCAGAGTTATGTAAATCATTCATGTACATATCCCCTACACACACACCAGCAATATTATACACTCTTGGCTGTAGCTTGGCTTTAAACATTTTATAACTGTATAAGAGCAACAAAAGTAGCATCCCAGTAGTACAACCATTATCACAAGGGGAAATAATCAAAATTATTACCATTTCATAATTTTTCTTTTTTGAGATCAATGAATTGACAAGGTAAGAACCTAGATAGAGCTCCTTCATTAAAATTGCAAAAGGTTCCTTGAGCTGAGAAAGCAATCTGTGATGGCACAAAGGTAAACATTTTGCACAAAGGAAATTAATAAAACTATCCCTAGTGGCTTGAGAACAGAGTTGCTAAAATACTTTCTTCACTGTGCATGGGATTATAAAGTCACTACAACAAGCATGGAATTGCACAATGGAAGGGGGCAGGGCTTACAAAATCTCTAGAAGATTCATGTGACTCACACAGTGTACAGCTACATCCACTTGGTATCCCATGAAATGTCCTTCACCACACATTACAGTCATTTAAGCCCTCGGTTCTAAAGTGACACAGGCAGAGCTGAAGCTCAGAAACGTATACCTAAATGGCACAAGCAAAGCACAACTTTGCACAACTACAAAGTTTAATTTGACCAAGCTTAAAGAAAAACATAAAGCATCAGAAAATATAAGTATTATATATGACTTCAGGATTCAAAACAAAACAAAACAAAACAGCTGTCCCTCACTATTATATGCCTCTACACAATATGCTACTTCACAGATAAGGTTGCCCAAGTGCCTTTTTTATCAATGTAATGATAATCACTGGTGATTTCTTTTAAATTTTAATTTAGCTAAGATTATCATCCAGACAAACTTCAGATCACATGCCTTACCATCCAATCATTATACTTAAATACAAGATGCTCTCCTCTACCAGAAAGGCCCTTTTACTTTCAAAATTGCAACGATCAACAAAGCACGTTAGAAGCCTTAACATCTCTCTAAACTGCACAGCTTTCACTCCAATCACAATAAGATGAAGGCAAGCTTTTATCCTAAAACTACATATAGTGTTAACCCAAACCTCACCTTAAAATATAAATCTAAGGTTAGATAAAATGGCTGAGGGCAAGGGAAAGAGGTAGGAACAAATGAATGGAGTAAAATGGAAGGGGGGAGATGAACAGAAAATTGGGATCTAGAACAAAAAGCTATCTATGAGAAAAATGCACATGGTGGGGGGGAGGGGGAGAACAGAAGAAAACTGTTGATTGGAGAAAGTGAAAGAACAGAGAGACTGTCTCAAATTTAACAAAGTTTGGTGTAATGCATTTCGTAAAAAATCAAACATTTGTGCAGCTTTACCTAGCTGGGACCAGGCAATTCAGGTTCAGGGAGAGCTTCAGCTGGCTCCCTGCAGCCTCCATTTCCATTCCAGACAGCTCTGCTTGGGAGGAGCAAAGAATGGAACCTTCACTACGTTTTGTGCACCCAAGTATTTTGCTATCAGGTTCATTTGGTGTTTTAATGGAATATAATTGGCTGAGGGCAAGTTATTCCAGAATTCCAAATAAATAGCCAGTGGGCTTCCTTTTTGGTTAGGTTCATTTTTTTTCTATTTAAAATGCAAGAAATTGCACCTGGGATTTCAGTTTCCTGAAAGGCGGGCTAGTCATCCCATTTAAAAATTGTTACAGCCTCCCTATAGCATACCTATTTTTGTTTGCCTATCTACAGGCCTAAAAATATTAATCCCTCCAGAAATTTTAAAAACTGGGGATTTTTATTAAATCATTTCCTATTCTACCAAGGTGGTTCTACAAAGTGTTTCCTCCTTAAAAATAGTCTACATTTGAGAATGATTTATTATTTTTCTGTTCAATTCATGGATTTTAACCCCACTTTAAATGGAAAATCCAATGCAAGCTTAACTATGGTCTCAATCGGGTGCCTCCATAATTTTACAAATCTATCCCTAGACAGCTGTTCTATTGCCATAGAGCGTGATACGATGGAACATTTTTCTAATCCAAGTGTTTGGTTAACAAGAAGGTCAAAGAAGCAATTAGTGAAGGGATGCATTTCTAGAGTGACATGCCCTAGTTAACTACAGTACAATCTGATACCAGAGTGACTTCTGCAATTGGAATCACTAAGACAACCTGGGGCACTCTATCAAGCTTAGTCTGATCCTGACAGCTTTTGACCTGCTATTTGTTGTCATATCTCTCTGATTGAACAAGATGACAAATGTACACAAAACCTAACACCCAAATGTTACACTTCTGTGAAGCGAGTCAGATTTTGACCTTTAATTGGTAGAGGTCATAAGGTCTCATGACACCACATCTGCTCCCTTTATTGTCTTGTGGTGGACAGAGATTGTTAACTACTAAAGTGTAGCCTCTCAGAATAATAAAATTCAGCTGTAATTAAACTGTCAAAGTATTGCACAAAACATTTAAGTTTTTTTAAAGATTTTATTTACTGTGCACAGTACACTGAAGGAGATGTTTTACATGAAATAATACGGCCTGATACAAGAACCTGTTCTGTATGGGCACAGGAATCCAAACATGGAGAA
The DNA here is from genome assembly GCF_027887155.1 of Malaclemys terrapin pileata. NCBI lineage: Eukaryota > Metazoa > Chordata > Testudines > Emydidae > Malaclemys > Malaclemys terrapin. The sequence continues at coordinate 37,853,053 of NC_071505.1, read as the reverse complement.
CACGTTTCAGGATATGGGCCTAAATTTGGAAAAAAATATTGCCACAAGGGCTTTTAATCCTCCAACTTCTCCAGTCTAAGAAAAGCAAACTAAGAAAATTCACAAATATCCCATTTTACTTTTCTCAAAATTCCTATTAATAAGAAATCTCCAACAGGAACACAAAACTTGCTCAATGAAGTCAGCACACTCTCACGCTGAATATGCTCTAGCTGATTGCCCATAAAAGAGCAGGCTTACCCCTTGTGTTGGCTGCTAACTGAATTCCTTGGCGTGCAAGCAGAGGGATTTCTAGTAAGAAAAGGAGGAGTCTTTACTAGAGCTAGCAGGCTGGAAGGACTGCAAATACTTTATGTATAAGACAGTAGTAGTTTCTAATTTAATCTCTCTGGGGCAGTCCAATAAAGGGTGGTACCAATGTAATTGTGTCTTGTGGGGCTTCTTGGGTGTATACTGGGCTGTCTCTAGTCCTCCTCTGAGAGGAAAATAGACTATTGGTCTGTAGATCCCTCTGGCAGATTTAGCTAGTCTTGCGCCACTTGCTTGTAGGCCATGTGTGACGGGGTGTGTAAACCCCTCACTGGACAGGAGGGGGTTAAGGACCAACTCTGGGCTTAGAAAGCCCAGCCCCTCTGCCCATGTCAAGCATGCTCGGGTTGGAGGCTGGGTTTAAAAGGCAGCCAGACACTTCTGTCGGGGCTGGCAGGCCAAGGAGAAGGATGTACTTTGGGAGCTCCAGGGAAAGACACAATCTTATCCTGCACCCAGTCAGGGAATGGGGAAGGGAGAGATGCATCCCCTGGAGACTGGGACTAGGGTAGGAAGTCTAGAAAGCCACACTTCCCAGGGAAGATGACAGCTGGCTCGGATACAGAGGGAGATAGGAAGTGATGCAGGGAAGCTGAAGTGAGGCTGATGCAAGATACCACAGAGTGGGCAAAACCAAATCAGCCTCCCAGGACTCTGGGTCAGAACCCGGTGGAGCAGGAGGGCCTAGATTCCCCTACCCCACATGAGAACTGTACCCATTAGGCGGAGCTGCTGCTTGTGGACTGAGCCCTTTAAGCAAGGTTGTCACCAGAGACAAACCCTTGGATGTAACGGGTGCTTGGGGCCCTAACTGCTGGGCGGGAGATGCTGCCTCCTGCCCATACCACTCTACCTATATTCTTCTATTACTGCTCAGATATTGACTTTGTTGCTTCCTTTTGCAGTACACTAGTACAAAGCCGTAACAAAGCCCTATAGATGTGGAACTGGGCCTTGCCTATCTGAGGAATAACATGTGGTCTAATCCTTTTCTCCAGCTCATTCAAAGAGGAGTGGGGAAGGATACCTAGTAATCAGCGAGCAGGTTCAGTCTCTGATCTTCAAAGGAATCAGCAGGTTCAGTATAATACATAGGTCCCAAAATATTGCTTAAAGCAGTAGTACACATTGAATGGGATGAATTTTTTTTAAAATGTAAAGGAACAAAAATATAGATCTTTTCCTAGTCACCAAATGTGACATCAACAAACCAAACAGGATTGGCTTCTGACTAGGGCTGTTGATTAATCACAGTTAACTCATGCGATTAACTCAAAAAAATTTATGTGATTTAAAAAAAAATTAATTGCAGTTTTAATTGCACTGTTAAACAATAGAATACCAATTGAAATTTATGAAATATTTTTGGATGTTTTTCTACATTTTCAAATATATTGATTTCTATTACAACACAGAATAACAAAGTGTACATTGCTCACATTATATTTTTTATTACACACATTTGCACTGTAAAAAATGATAATCAAAAGAAATAGTATTTTCAATTACCTCATACAAGTACTGTAGTGCAATCTTTGTCGTGAAAGTGCAACTTACAAATGTAAATTTTTTGTTGTTACATAACTGCACTGAAAAACAAAACAATGTAATACTTTAGAGCCTACAAGTCCACTCAGTCCTACTTCCTGTTCAGCCAATTGCTAAGACAAACAACTGTGTTTACATTTATGGGAGATAATGCTGCCCACTTCTTGTTTATAATGTCACCAGAAAGTGAGAACAAGCATTCACATGGGACTTTTGTAGCTGCCATTGCAAGTTATTTATGTGCCAGATATGCTAAACATTTGTATGTCCCTTCATGCTTTGGTCACCATTCCAGAGGACATGCTTCCATGCTGATGACACTCATTAAAAAATAATACATTACTAAAATTTGTGACTGAACTCATTGTATGTCTCCAGCTGTGTTTTACGGCATTCTGCTATATATTTCATGTTGTAGCCATCTCGGATGATGACTGAGTATATATTGTTCATTTTAAGAACACTTTCTCTGCAGAATTGACAAAACACAAAGAAGGCCTGGTCTACACTACGAGTGGTTAGTTTGAATTTAGCAGCGTTAAATCGAATTAACCCTGCACCCATCCACACAACCAAGCCATTTACTTCGAAATAAAGGGCTCTTAAAATCGATTTCTGTACTCCTCCCCGACGAGGGGAGTAGCACAGAAATCGACATTGCCATTTAGAATGTGGGTTAGTGTGGCCGCAATTTGATGCTATTGGCCTCTGGGAGCTATCCCACAGTGCACCATTGTGACCACTCTGGACAGCAATCTGAACTTGGATGCACTGGCCAGGTAGACAGGAAAAGCCCCGCGAACTTTTGAATTTCATTTCCTGTTTGCCCAGTGTGGAGAGCACAGGTGACCACGCAGAGCTCATCAGCACAGGTAACCACGCAGTCCGATAATCGAAAAAGAGCATCAGCATGGACCGTACGGGAGGTACTGGATCTGATCGCTATATGGGGAGAGGATTCCATGCTAGCAGAACTAAGTTCCAAAAGACGAAATGCCAAAACATTTGAAAAAATCTCTAAGGGCATGATGGAGAGAGGCCACAATAGGGACTCACTACAGTGCCACGTGAAAGTTAAGGAGCTCAGACAAGCCTACCAGAAAACCAAAGAAGCAAACAGAAGGTCCGGGTCAGAGCCACAGACATGCCGCTTCTACGCTGAGCTGCATGCAATTCTAGAGGGGCTGCCACCACTACCCTACCTCTGACCGTGGATTCTGAGGAGGGGGTAATCTCAGCCATGCCTGAGGATTCTGCGGATGGGGAAGATGAGGAGGAGGAGGAGGAGAAGGAGAACGAGGACGAGCTTGCGGAGAGCACACAGCACTCCACTCTCCCCAACAGCCAGGATCTTTTTCTCAGCCTGACTGAAGTACCCTCCCAACCCTCTCAAGGCGTTATCCCAGACAATGAGGCCATGGAAGGGACCTCTGGTGAGTGTGTACCTTTGTAAATATAAAACATGGTTTAAAAGCAAGCGTTTTTTAATGATTAATTTGCCCTGAGGACTTGGGATGCATTCGCGGCCAGTACAGCTACTGGAAAAGTCTGTTAACGTGTCTGGGGATGGAGCGGAAATCCTCCAGGGACATCTCCATGAAGCTCTCCTGGAGGTACTCCAAAAGTCTTTGCAGAAGGTTTCTGGGCAGTGCAGCCTTATTCCGTCCTCCATGATAGGACACTTGACCACGCCATGCTAGTAGCAAGTAATCTGGTATCATTGCATGACAAAGCCTGGTAGCATATGTCCCGGTGTTTGCTGGCATTCAAACAACATCCGTTCTTTATCTCGCTGTGTTATCCTCAGGAGAGTGATATTGTTCATGGTAACCTGGTTGAAATACGGGAATTTAATGAAGGGGACAGAGGTTCCTACTGGGCTGTTTGCCTGTGGCTGAAAAGAAATCCTTCCCTGCAGTTAGCCAAGCAGCGGGGGTGGAGGTGCGGGGCATTGGCGCTGAGCTTTTCGCATTTGGCTAGCAGGGATCTTCCCTGATACCAGCAATGCGGCGGGGGGAGGGGTAAAACAATCATCCCAGAGAATTGGATGGGTGGTGGTGGGGGGGTTATTTTGGTTTCTGCTGCTGCACGTTAACAGGAAAACCACAGCACTCAATGGGCTTTGCTTGGTATGGGAAAGGAGGGCGCTGCTTTTATGAAGGTTGCAGAAGCCGAAAGACAATGGCTTACCATGACTGCATGCAAGCTGAATTTTGTTGCCCAGCCCTGCATCTGTGATCTCTAACACCAAAGCCACAGGCACTAAATATAAGATGCAAAATGCGACCTTATACCGAAATCACATGTGCTATGTAATGTGAATAGTGTTGTTCACCGTGAAAGAGTATAAGCATTGTTCTGTAAAAGGTATCTTTTAAAATACTTCTCTCCCTTTTTTCCCTCCCTCCTGCAGCTGCAAATTTTTCAAGCCTCCCTCCTCCGTCTCGAAAGCTATCTCAGATAAGGCGGCAAAAAAAACCACATGCGAGACGACATGTTTTCTGAAATCATGCAATCGACCCACAATGAAAGAGCTCATCTGAATGAGTGGAAGGACATGGTATCAAAGTACAGGGAAGATGCCAGTGAACGTGAGGCCATGAGGGACGCTTGAGATGAGAGGTGGCAGGTTGCAACGCTGGGGCTGCTGTGTGATCAAACGGACATGCTCCAGCGTCTGGTGGAGCTTCAGGAAATGCAGCAGGATCACAGAATGCCGCTGCAGCCAGAGGTGTAGCGAGCGCCCTCCTTACCCTCCGACCGGAGGGGGCCCCGCAAGGAAGGGGGCCCCTAAAAGTGGCAAAAGAAATACCGCATTCCAGTTTCTGCATTGTGAGGGGCTCCACCCGGACATATGTTCGGAGGGGGCCACCGTTCAGAGGGGGCCACGTTCTTTGTTGCTACGGCCCTGGCTGCAGCCCCTGTATAACCGCTCTCCCACTTCACCATGTTCCATAGCCTCCTCACCCAGATGTGTAAGAACGCGGAGGGGAGGGGAGAGGAGGGTCCATGCATCTGCCCACTCCACCCCAGTGGACAGCCCAAGCAAAAGGCTGTCATTATTTTGAACTTTTGAAGTGGCCTTTTCCTTCCCTCTGATCCTCCTCCCAAACCCCACCCGGGCTACCTTGTCAGTTCTCTCCCTATGTTTATAATCAATTAATAAAGAATACATGATTTTTAAACAATAGTGACTTTATTTCCTTTGAAAACAAGCTGTGATCGAAGTGGGGAGGGTGGTTTGCTTACAGGGAATGAGTCAATCAAGGGGGCGGGTTTTCATCAAGGAGAAACAAACAGAACTTTCATACCATAGCCTGGCCAGTCATGAAACTGGTTTTCAAAGCTTCTCTGATGCGCAGCGCTTCCTGGTGTGCTCTTCTAATCGCCCTGGCGTCTGGCTGCACGTAATCAGCGGCCAGGCGATTTGCCTCAGCCTCCCACCCCGCCATAAAGGTCTCCCCCTTACTCTCACAGAGATTGTGGAGCACACAGCAAGCAGCAATAACAATGGGAATATTGGTTTGGCTGAGGTCTGAGTGAGTCAGTAACGTGCACCAGCGACCCTTTAAATGTCCAAATGCACATTCTACCACCATTCTGCACTTGCTCAGCCTGTAGTTGAACAGCTCCTGACTACTGTCCAGGCTGCCTGTATATGGCTTCATGAGCCATGGCATTAAGGAGTAGGCTGGGTCCCCAAGGATAACTATAGGCATTTCAACATCCCCAACGGTTATTTTCTGGTCTGGGAAGTAAATCCCTTGCTGCATCCGTTTAAACAGATTAGTGTTCCTGAAGACGTGAGCATCATGAACCCTTCCTGGCCATCCCACGTTGACGTTCTGGTCTGGGAAGTAAATCCCTTGCTGCAGCTGTTTAAACAGATTAGTGTTCCTGAAGACGCGAGCGTCATGAACCCTTCCTGGCCATCCCACGATGATGTTGGTGAAATGTTCCTTGTGATCCACCAGTGCTTGCAGCACCATTGAAAAGTAACCCTTGCGGTTTATGTACTGGCTGCCCTGGTGCTCTGATGCCAAGATAGGAATATGGGTTCCATCTATCGCCCCACCACAGTTAGGGAATCCCATTGCAGCAAAGCCATCCACTATGACCTGCACATTTCCCAGAGTCACTATCTTTGGTAGCAGCAGCTCAGTGATTGCTTTGGCTACTTGCATCACAGCAGCCCCCACAGTAGATTTGCCCACTCCAAATTGATTCCCGACTGACCAGTAGCTGTCTGGCGTTGCAAGCTTCCACAGGGCTATCGCCACTCGCTTCTCAACTGTGAGGGCTGCTCTCATCTTGGTATTCTGGTGCTTCAGGGCAGGGGAAAGCAAGTCACAAAGTTCCATGAAAGTGCCCTTACGCATGCGAAAGTTTCACAGCCACTGGGAATCCTCCCACACCTGCAACACTATGCGGTCCCATCAGTCTGTGCTTGTTTCCTGGGCCCAGAATCGGCGTTCCATGGCTATAACCTGCCCCATTAACAGTATGATCTCCAAAGCGCCGGGGCTCATGGTTTGAGAGAATTCTGTCCTCATCACTCTCTTCACCGCACTGTCGTAGCCGACTTCTCCTCACCTGGTTTTGCAGGTTCTGGTTCAGCATAAACTGCATGATAATGCGTGAGTTTACAATGTTCATGACTGCTGTCTTGAGCTGAGTGGGCTCCATGCTTGCCGTGGTATGGCGTCTGCACTGTTCACCCAGGAAAAAAGGTGCCAAACCGTTGTCTGCCATTTCTTTCCCGGTGGGAGGGAGAGGATGTACCATAACCACCCGCAACAATGTTTTTGGCCCCATCAGGCATTGGGATCTCAACCCAGAATTCCAATGGGCGGAGGAGACTGAGGGAACTATGTAGCTCTGGGATAGCTACCCACAGTGCAACGCTCCGGAAATCGACGCTAGCCTCAGTACGTGGATACACACTACCGAATTAATGTGCTTAGTGTGTATACAATTGGTTGCCAAAAATCGAATTCTGTAAATTCGGAGTAATCCCGTAGTGTAGACATACCTGAAGATACTAATGTGAGATTTCTAAAGATAGCTATAGCATTCAACCCAAGGTTTAAGAATCTGAAGTGTCTTCCAAAATTTGAGAGGGATGACATGTGAAGAATGCTTTCAGAAGTCTTAAAAGAGCAACACTCTGATGTGGAAACTTCTGAACCTGAACCACCAAAAAAGAAAATCAACCTTCTGCTGGTGGCATCTGACTCAGAAGATGAAAATGAACATGCATCAGTCTGCACTGCTTTGGACTGTTATCGAGCAGAACCTGTCATCAGCATGGATGTATGTCCTCTGGAATGGTGGTTGAAGCATGAAGGGACATATGAATCTTTAACGCATCTGGCACGTAAATAACTTGCGACGCCGGCTACATTAGTGCTATGAGGATGCCTGCCTGTTCTCACTTTCAGGTGATGTTGTAAACAAGAAGCAGGCAGCATTATCTCCTGCAAATGTAAACAAACTTGTTTGTTTGAGTGATTGTCTGAAAAAGAAATAGGACTTAATGGACTTGTAGGCTCTAAAGTTTTACATTGTTTTTTATTTTTGAATGCAGGTTTTTTTGTACATAATTCTATATTTTTTGTGCATAAGTTCAACTTTCATGATGACGAGATTGCACTATAGTACTTGTATGAGGTGAATTGAAAACATCCAAAATATTTAAATAAATGGTATTCTATTATTTTTTAACAGCACGATTAATCACGATTTATTTTTTTAATCACTTAACAGCCCTACTTCTGACACATTAATGGGTGTTTACATGCAAAGAAGTGCTCTGGTAGAATTTTACAAGCCATGATTCTGACCTGCTGGTTTGTTTCAGATACTGAAGCAAGATTCACCACTGTTCCTGCACCTAACATAAACACTTACACGTAAGAACAGCCATACTGGGTCAGACCGAAAGTCCATTTAGCCCAGTATCCTGACTTCTGACAGTGGCCAGTGCCAGGTGCTTCAGAGGGAATGAACAGAACAGGTAATTATCAAGTGATCCATCCCATCGCCCATTCCCAGCTGCTGGCAAATAAAGGCTAGGGACATGATCATCCCTGCCCATCCTGGCTAACAGCCTGTCAAGGCTGATTCCCCATTCTGTCACTTTGAGTGCAGAAGGTGGGGGCCCACAAGGACTCAAAAAATTAATACTTGCCACTCCAGGCTTGTATTAAACTCCCAAGGTTACAGCTTTTCTCTGACTTTGGATTGGTAGATGCTGCCACCACCCAAGTGCAGAGCCCCTTTGAGAGCCCAGGAAGGAGCACTTGAGAATTCCTTCCTGTGGGGTACCCTCAAGCCCTTTCACTCCCTTCCCGCCCCCCTGGGGAGGAGCTGAGAAAGGAAAGGGGGGGGGGAGAAATAACTAAAAAAATATGCACAAGCTTAAAAAAAGAAAATACATCTGGAAACTCAAGCTATTGTTAGATTTTAAAAGAGTAACTACAAGGATTAAGCACCAAGAATAGCTTTCCTGAGGTCCTGCTTAAAGGTTACAAGCAAAACAAAAGCACCTGGGGATAGCACAGAGGAGTCCACAAGCCATAAAAAGATAAACCTAATCGCATCTTCCTAGACATTTTCTGATCTACTTGCATATCTGGGGTTTCAAATGAGTAGTTTCTAGGTATGATACCGAGGATTTTTCATACCTGGCCCCAAGCTTCTTACATAGGGTTACCATACGTCCAGTTTTTCCCGGACATGTCCGGCTTTTTGGTACTCAAATACCTGTCCGGGGGGAATTGCCAAAAAGCCGAACATGTCCGGGAAAATACTCCCCCCTCTCGCCCAATCCCCTGCTTACCTTGGCTCCGGCAGGCTGTGAGCTGCAGGCAGATTCCTCCCTGGTGGTGGCTGCTGCTGCTCCCCCCAGACACCTCAGCTTTGTGCAGCTGAAGAGCCGAGCTGCTCGAGCGCTACTGGCTTCAGGGTTTGCCAGGCAGCCCCCAGATCTCCAGACCCTGCACCCCCAGCCGGGTGCTTCCCCCCCCCAGGCTCTGGCTGCGCTGGGGAAGCGCCCGCCCGGGGGCACAGGGTCTGGAGATCTGGGGGTTGCCCGGCAAACCGTGAAGCCGGTAGTGCTCAGGCAGCTTCGCGTGGCTGGGAGGGAGGAGGGGGAATGCGGGGCGCTCAGGGGAGGGGGCGGAGTTGGGGCAGGGACTTTGGGGAAGGGGCGAAGTTGGGGTGGGGTTGGGGTGGAGTTGGGCGGGGAAGGGGCGGGGCCAGGGCCCTGTGGAGTGTCCTCCTTTTTTAAGGTTTAAATATGGTAACCCTATTCTTACAGCATAGCTGCTGCCCTGTCCACCTCTCTAGCCGGTAGAACCTCCACAGACAGACAAAGCGGGAGTTTTTCTCAATTTTAAAAAATTCTAGCCTTCCCATTGGCTCTTTTGGTCAGGTGCCCACTCACTTCCTTTTACCTATGCATAGCAGTGAGACTTTTTAACCCTTTATAGGTAAAGCAAGTAGAGAACAGCTACTAAGAGGGACTTTGTAGCTAACTGGCTGGCTGGGTGTCCATAAAAGGGAGCTTCCCCCCCTCCCCCTTCATTTATCACACAGCCATTGATGGACCTATCTTCCATGAACTTTTCCAAGCTGAAAAGTCCAGTTTTATTAATCTCTTCTCATATGGAAACTGTTCCATACCCCTAATCATTCTTGTTGCCCTTTTCTGAACCTTTTCCAATTCCAATATATCTAGTTTAAGATGGGGCGATCACATCCGCTTGCAGTATTCAAGATGTGGGCATACCATGGATTTATGTAGAGACAATATGTGTAAGATGCTACCACAGCACCATAGTAGTGTTTTACACCAGGGTAGATGTTTACACAAGGTGCACAGCTATAGTATCAGGGGGTAGCCGTGTTAGTCTGTATCTACAAAAACAACAAGGAGTCTGGTGGCACCTTAAAGACTAACAGATTTATTTGGGCATAAGCTTTCGTAGCTAAAAACCTCACTTCTTCGCATCATGCTCTCAGGCTATGTCAACACTTGAGATTCTAGTTGTGCTTGAATATGTGTCATCACATGTTCATTAACACAATTGTAAATTAGCATGGATAGGAAAACATCTGTTGATGGGGTTAAATGCTACTAGATAACAGACATCTGTGTCTTAGGGCAAACATTTGTGTAGAACTTATGCTAGAATTGTCATACATTTGCTAAGTGGTGGTTAGTATGGGAACTGAGGATATATGTGCCATTCAGGTGTTGTAATGTATTTTTAACTAATGGCAAATGCACCTAGAGTCCACAAGAAGAATTATTTTTATTCTATAAATCTAAATAAATGCCTCTTTCTACCTTTTTTAAAGTTTAGCTAACTCTTTATGGCTTTGAAGAATGAGAATCCTTTTTTCTTCCACCTCCTTCTCTACCTTTTTGTTCCATGCAATTTCTTGTTACACTAAAATGCTAAGTCTCAAGCCCCTGCTTCTTACCTGTCTTTTTCTCCCACCAATAGGAATATAACCATCTCCCTCACCCCCTCGCTTTTCTTGTGATTCTTTATAGCTGATAGTTTTCTGGCTTAGTTTTCCAAAGTTTATTTTTTAAATTCTGTTTCTCACTGAGACAACATTGTACACAAGCTCTCTCCTCTCTAAATTCTAAACGTTATTCATTTAACACAGGAAAATGGGTTGCAATGAGAAGAATTGCCCTTTGATCTGTGTCTTGCTCCTGCCACCACTCATTTTCACTCCTTAGAAATCAGTTTAAGCGACCAAACCGCTTTTGATTTAAGATCAGTACTTATAGTGATGGTGCAGAAGCAAATGAGGGTATGTGCTTGCAATATCATTTCCTCACAAGAAGCCCTTTATGATAACTCAAGAAGCTTAATGGAAAAGAACCAAGTTTTGCCTATTCTCAGCTGATTAAATCATATTCCACGTATTTAAGCTTGAATGAACCCCCCTTTTTGTCTGAAACAAATCCAGTGATTACATATTTTGATTATTGTCTTGATTCAACATAGCACCAAGTCTGCTTCCAGGATATAGTCTCTCTCAGGCATTTCTGAAAAAAAAGCACCGTATTTGGCTCCACCAACAATGACACAAATCATTTTGATCATATTTCAGAACGTTTAATCTATTTGTTAGTTATCTTAAATTTCTCTTTAATTTAAAAATGTCAGTTTTTAAATGATACATGTAGGATAAGGTGCTCTTTAAAACCACTAGAGGGCACTCCATCATTATGTCACAATTAAGGGGCTTGACTGGAGTGATGTTAGGCTGTGTATGTTGTGATGTGGTTCCTCAGAATTGTTGGTTCACTAATGCTTTCAAAAACGAACGGCACAATTTTTAAAAAGATTTACATGTTAAGGAAAAATGAAGAATGCAAATTATTCTTTAGTTGCTCTTTGGAGGCAAGAAATGGAAAAACTGTCCATGTATAAGGGTGTAAAGTCTCATGGGTAGCATTGATGCTGGAAATAGGGAGAATGAGAGCAAATATAAATATTTCACTCACTTTTTTTAATGCTGCTCCCAACTTCCAACTAACCAGCATGAACAAGTCCAGTTTGGTGCATGCATCTGTTCCACATCCACTCTGTATTATTGACAGTGCCTTGCTGATTCCTTTGAAGATCAGAGACATTTTATTTCTTCACTACATGCAAGTTTAGATCTTTGGCTTTAACCAGATGGTGGCATTGTAGTATTACAACAGCTTTCTCAAGCAATCACACTTCACTGAAGGGAATGTGAAAAGCTATGACAAGCAGAAACTGCATTTTCATCTGGAGTATTTGGGGCATTTTACACACCGGGGTAGTGTTCTGTTTAGAAATGACAGAGGATGCACAAAGTGGATGATTCTTTTGGCATATCACATCATACAAAAACTGCGGTATTTTAACTGTAATCAACCATCAGGAAAAGCCATGCAAATGGCCAACTTGATGATGGAGAATAGCGTTGAGGTCTGTGATAGAGCATTTCTGCATTCAGTACAGGCATCAATGTAGCCTAAGGTGTTAATGGAGTTCTTTGTCACTTATGGGTGAGTGGTTGGGGAAGAAGGATTGATTGACATTCCCTCTGGCAGACTAAAAGAGTGCTTGCAGCACATATCAGGGAAAAAAATCAAAGCCAAATAAAGAAAATGCTTTTTTGTTGCTGTTGTGGAAATGTGAATGCTTCACATTATGCACTTAAGTCTGTTCCACAAACTTTCAAATATGTAAAAGGACAGGCTCCACAGGGAGAACAGAACTGTGAGCCAGGAGCTCCCAAGTACTATACCTGGCTCTCCCATGAACTTTCTCTGTGACTTTGTGTAAGCCACCATACCTTTCTGCCTCCATTTCCCCACCTCTAAAATGGAAATCATACTTACCAGTCAGCCAAGAGCACTGTAGGGACTCATTAGTTAAATTGCTTTGAAAAGATGCTAAATATTACTCTGTCTGTTCATGGATAAGTGTTATATTGAGCCACTGTTAGCCCTTTGTATTTCTGTCTCTGCTGCTTCCTTGGAACTGTATC